>NC_089220.1:176703888-177069513 GCF_963924675.1 Phocoena phocoena | reverse complement strand
TTACGGTAAACACTGTAGTTAAACAGAAGAACAGTTTTAACTTATAGAAGTCCCCAAACTGATCTTGTTTTAAAAAAAAATGCATGACATGCTCCAGCAGGGGCAGAAGGGGAGAAAAACTGATGATTTTTTAGGAGATCATTTGCAAGAAATTATGTTTGAAGACAGATGCATGATAAGCAGTGCTTTGTGAATTGTTTATAACATAATTTCTATAATGAATTATACAGAGCAAAAACATTCTGCAATTCTTACCAATTAAAGAAAAAACCAATTACTCTTCATATGGACTATTTTGTATTGTAGTAGGAAAAAGCGGAGAGAATCATTAAAGCTTGCGCTTCTACCACTGAGAAGCAACCACCCTTTGGAAGCCAGCATATGCGCGTGTGCAGAGACACCCAGACCAAAAACACTAACTTTCACACCATCCACCAAAGCTAAAGGAAGTTGTTGAGAGCTTAGGGCAGGAAATGAATTACTCCTAATAATTCATGTGTGTGGGTATATATACATGTGTATATACTTTAAGTATATAAATATACACACACACACGTTCAAAGGTGCGACTTTTGCAATTCATATTTACAGCATACTATCAATTTACCTTCACTTTATTAATTTTATGCAAATATACAACTTACACTGCCTAGTCAGTGAGCTTTTTCCTTCCTCCCACTAGTAACAGCCAAACCTCTTTTATTGATAAATACGCTGAACTTTAAGAAATACAGCGTGTTACACTACAAACCAGTGTATATTCACATCAGTGATGGCTCACTAAATATGGTTTTAAGATATAATTCTTATACAAACGGACATTCAATTATTGGAGTGTTACAATGTTACTTTTTCAAGAGAGTCAACTTTGATCATTTTGACATGGAATGTATTTTTCAAAAATGTAACCAGTCATCAGGGAAAGCGCTACTTATATATGCTGTTTTGTGCTTGATTTTACGCACATCAGAGAAAGTGAAAATAATCAAATGTATTACTGAGTACAGGCCTCATTTAGATCAACAGGGACCCTGGGCATTCCCATTTTGGGGTTCAAGGGTATTCTGTCTGCACAGTAATCCCTTCCGTGGACTCAGGAGATGCAGTGTAGAGGTAGATGAGGGGCAAGGCGAAGGGTCTCAGAAATTCCTCTATTAAATAGTCCTTGGAAAAGACCTCATGAGATGGTAGCATTTCTCGGAACTCCTGTGGCTATGTTCCAGAGTGGTCCTAGAACCGGAGAAGGTGCCCCGTGCTGAAGGTGGACGCAGGCACATCCTGTGCACGTAGGTGTGCTGTTAGGTGAGGTGCGCTACCGCCCGCGAGCGCAGTGGCACAGGCTGGGATCTGACGTCACCAGAATACTAAGGGTGTTTCGTGGGACAGGCAGTAATCGACTGAAACGTCACAAATCCATTCCATGTTGTTGACTTGTACGGTTTAAATTACTTCTTTTAGTGAGGGAAACACTTGATGTGGAAGACATATTAAATCTCCAAAGGGTAAATTTTTCCTCACTGCAATAATTACCACAGATATAGGTAAAGTAGAATAACAGGATGGGGAATGTGACGGTTAATCTTATGTGTCAGCTTGGCTGGGCCACAGTGCCCAGACGGTCAAACATTATTCTAGATGCTTCTCGTAAAGGTGTTTCTTGGATAAGGTTAGCATTTAGATCAGGAGACTTGGAATAAAGCAGATTACATTCCATTATGTGGGTGGGCCTTACCCAATCAGCTGAAGGCCTTAATAGAAGAGACTAACCTCTCCCTGAACAAGAAGGATTTCTGCAACTGTAACAGGGAAGAGATAAATCGAACGAACTCCACGTTGGATCTGTTTCTTTTACTTTAACCTTTGCTTTTGGTTGCTTTTGTTGTTATAATCATACACAGTGGCCTGCCTCAGGGAACCCCGCCCACCTGTGAATGGCTGCAAGAAAAAAGAAATTAACACATCCCCTCCCCGAGGCTGGTCATTTCAGGAGATGTTCTGAAAAGACTGATGGCCCTTATACTTTCCTCCCTCACCACCTCGCCCTGGCTGATTCTATGAAAGAAAGTGGCAACCAGACCCCAATAAGATGGTTTTTCAGAGACACTGGTCTGCCATCTTCTCCATCTGCCGGCTTTGCAAATGAGGTCGTCTTCCTTGCCTCAGCACCTCGTCTCTGATTCGTTGGCCTGTCCTGCAGGACTCGGTAACACCAGCAGACTGCCTCTGGGCTCAAACTGCAACTCTTCCCTGGGTCTCCAGTCTGCCACCGACCCTGCAGATTTTGATTTATCAAGCCTCCACAATCACACGATCCAATTCCTTAAAATCTCTGTGTGTACGTGCGTGTGTGTATATGTGTGCGTGTGTATGTAAACACATTCTGTTGCCTGACTAATACAAACGATTAGGAGGGAAATATTAAAATTTTAGAATAAACTAACACTTCCTAGTTAGTAGAGAAATTAATTGCAACATTTCAGCATCCCTTAAAATAGAGAAAAGCAATAAAACCAAAATTTGGTTCTTTGAAAGGATCAATATAACTGACAAACTGTTACCTACCCAAATTATTAAAATTAGGAACGAACATTACTACTGACCTTGAAGAAATAAAAAAATTATAAAAACAAATTAGATAATCTAGATGAAATGGAAAAATTATTAGAGAGACAGAGACTACTGAGACTGAAAAAAGAAGAGAAAATCTGAACAGATTCTTACAAGCGAAGAGACTGAACTAGTAATCAAAAAACTTTCCACAAAGAAAAGCCCAGGACCAGTGGCTTCACTGGTGAATTCAATCAAATGTTTGGAGAATAATTAACACAATACTTTACAAATATTTTGAAAAAATATAAGAGTAGGGAACACTTCACACCTCATTGTATGAGGCCAGTATCATCCTGATACCAAAATCAGACAAAGATATCACAAGAAAAAAAAAATCTACAGACCAATATCCCTTATGAATATGCATGCAAAATCCTCAAAATACTAGCAACTCAAATTCAACAACATATTGAAAAGGATTATACACCATGAGCAAGTGGGATCTACCCTAGGAATGCAAGGTCAACGTATGAAATCAATCAATGTTTACACTACATTAGTAGATTGAAGGAAAAAAGCTACATGACCATCCCAATTGGTGCAGAAAAAGGGATTTCTATATACAAAATGAAGTAATCTTCCAACAGAGATAGTTTTACGACTTGTTTTCCAGTCTGGGGGCCTTTTCTTTCTTTTCCTTGCCTAACTGCTGTAGAACCTCCAGTATCACGTCACGTAAAGGGGCAAGAATGGTCATCCTTGTCTAGTTTCTGCTCATGGGAGAGCAGTCGGCCTTTCACCATTTAGTATGCTGTTAGTAGATGCCCTTTATCAGGTTGGGGAAATTCCCTTCCATTCTTCGTTTGTTCAGTTTTTATCGCAAAAGGGTGCTGGATTTTGTCAAATGCTTTTTGACCCAACCAAGCTCCCGAAACTGCTCACAAGGCTGCTGCTGACTCCCACACTGCAAAGTCAATGGTCAGTTCTCTTCTTCTCCTCTTCTTTGACTTATCAGCAACATCTGTCAGAGGTGATCGCTTCTTCCTCCCTGAAATGTTATTTTTACTTCGCTCCTACAAAGTCACACGCCCGGTGTTTCTTCTACTTACCTCACTTTGGGTTCGCTTCTTGCCCGTATCATCACTCACTCCTTGGTGATCTCATCTGGCTTCACGGCTTTCCATTTGATCTAATATCGACAACTCCAAAATCAAGAGTCTCAGTGCAAGAGCCGCCTCTGCAATCACCTATCCGACATCTCTATTTAACGTCTTAAACGCAACCTATCCCAACGGAATTCCCGAAACTCTCCCCACCCCGATACCCTCCTCCGCTGTCTGGACCAGCTCAGCAAATGGTCACTCCATCCTTGAAGTCACTAAGCTCTTCCCTGATTCTCCAACTGGTCTGAAAATCCCGTCAGTTCTATCTGAAGGTACATCCAGAGTCTCCTGTCTTCTCCCCACCTCCACCTACGATATCTTGGTTCGAGCTGCAGGCACTTCTTGCCTGGATGACACACAGCTGCCCGCTTCTGCCCTGGCTCTCAGCAGATCAGCCAGGGCGACCCTTAAGTCCACGTCAGGGCAGGTCACTGCTCGGCTCCAACCCCTCCGTGGTTTCCCATCTCACACAGACTAAGGGCCGAAGAAGTGGGCTGAGCGGCCCCCGCACTGGCATCCTGTTACCTCGCCAGCCTCGATTCCCGTCGCTCTCTCCTTTCTTCACTCCGCTCCGGCCACACTGCTCTCCTCCCTGCTCCACAGACGCTGCAGGGCTCTGTCTGAACGGTCGAGCTCCCTTCCGTGACCACCCTGGTGACACCTGCATGTCCTCACCTGCCCCGGCACCATTCCTGCTTCACTTTTCTTCATGGCACTTCTCACCATCGGATGTATCGTATAAATTATTTAGCTGTCTCCACCCCACCCCCTTCAGCTACCTGTCTCCACCGCACCCCCTTACAGAAGCGCTACGAAAGGGGGTCTGTTTGGATCTCTGTTGAAACGCCAGCGCCCAGAACAGTCCGGAACATAACAGGCGCTCAATAAATATTAGGAAAAAACGCTAGGAATAGCATTATAAGAAAGTTTTATTCTGCAAATACCAGAAGAAACTGTTAACCAGAGCTAAGTGGGTGTCTCTTGAGGGAGGACACAGCACTAAGGAGGAAGAGGGAAAGGGGCTCCGGTCTGTGGCTGCAAGACTTCTGACGCTACTTGACTCTTCAAACAATTTATTAAATAGAGCCATGTGAAGCTGCTGACACTCTAATGCCTTTTGACCTACAAAACCCAGCAATTTCACACGCTTCAACCTAACGCACATACTACTTTGATAAAAATATAAAATTTTTAAATAATTTTGGTGTGGGGAATACAAACGAAAACTCAGAAGACAAAGGAAAGAATTCACAGATTTGACTATGCAAAAATTAAAATGTCCACACGATGATAAAGCTGGCCTTTAAAAAAGGTAAAATGCAGGCTTCCCTGGTGGCGCAGTGGTTGAGAGTCTGCCTGCCGATGCGGGGGACAGGGGTTTGTGCCCCGGTCCGGGAAGATCCCACGTGCCGTGGAGCGGCTGGGCCTGTGAGCTGTGGCCGCTGGGCCTGCGCGTCCGGAGCCTGTGCTCCGCAACGGGAGAGGCCACAACAGTGAGAGGCCCGCGTACCGCAAATTAAAAAAAAAAAAAAAAAAAAAAAAAGAAAGAAAAAAGGTAAAATGCAACCAAAAGACCAGAAGAAAATGCACATGCACGCGGCAGAGAGAGGGTTAATATTCATGATAGAGAAAGGGCTTGTCACATTAACAGGAGACTGACAAAGAACCTGATAGAAAAAAATAGGTAGAGATAGGACTATTCAAGGGAAAAAAAGAAGAAAAGCTAATAAAAAGCCACAGTACTGCATTAAGTCACTATATTTAAAGGTTTAACAAATAACACTTTTACCAAAAAACAGCTTTGTCATAAATGTTAGCATGCTGTTTATGACACTGCTTTAAAAATGCATAAAATCTGTAGCATTTTGAGGGTTTGGCTTTTGAGGGGGAAAAACAATTCCACAAAACAGTCAATTTGCTCAGTCTATTTGTAACAAAGTAACTCTTTAATACTACAAAAAATAACCAGAAAACTACCATCAAACTTGTGTATTCTGAAAAAGAAACAATTTTCGATCTGGGGTCGTTAGTTGAAGGGCTTCCTTAAAAGGAAAATCTTTTATCAGAAACACTATTAATTTCTGTATCTTATTATGTCATATCTTTTTTAAAATAAAGTGTTTTTTTAATTAATTAATTTATTTTTGGCTGCATTAGGTCTTCGTTGCTGCGCACGGGCTTTCTCTAGTTGCGGCGAGCGGGGGCTACTCTTCGTTGCAGTGCGCGGGCTTCTCATTGCGGTGGCTTCTCTTGTTGAGGAGCACGGGCTCTAGGCGCACGGGCTTCGGTAGTTGAGGCGCGCGGGCTCAGTAGTTGTGGCTCGCGGGCTTAGTGGATCCACGGCCTGTGGGATCTTCCTGGACCAGGGCTCGAACCCATGTCCCCTGCACTGGCAGGCGGATTCTTAACCACTGCGCCACCAGGGAAGCCCCATATCCTTTTTTTAATACAAAGTCATCTTACTGTATGCTTCTCTTCTCAGATATCTGACCTCAGCTGTACCTAAATGAACCTCTAGGTGCCTTGAATCTGCGGATCTCCTGCTGTACATGTATCAGAACAAGCACTTAGACCAGAGAGAAAGATGTCACAATGCGCATCTACTCAAACATGCCGACCATGCTTTCCTCTTGGCCACAGTCAGGTATGGAAAGGAAAACTCGTTTCCAAGACCAGGAGTTGAATGGAGTCGACAGCGAGGCTCTATAATCAGAGTTTGCAAAATCCAAAAGCCAACAGAAGCTAGACGGCAGAAAAATCTTCAATTGCATGCTGTCAAGGCATTTTGTACAACGTTACTCCTCCGAAGAACTAGGTGGTCCCATTTTCCCTTAACTGCTCTTTGGTTATTTTTTTTTTCGCCACGTTTGAGGACAGGGATACAAAGAAATACTTCACTATTAAAGCATCAACACGACTGCCGGGGAGTGCTGGGGGACCCCTGTCTCAGTGCTGGCCAGCCCACGGAGCGGCAGGGCCGTGTTCATGTAAGGGGTCCCTCGTAACTCAGCCCCAGCTAATTCTTAACACTGCGAAATGAAGGCCTAGTTTGGTCAAATCTTTTGTCAAAGGAGCCAGAAACTTTTACATGAAATTTCTCATATTTGTGGGTCTAACAAAAATATATCCTTTGCCTAAACACAGCCTGAAGACCGTCTCTGAGCTCCCCAGGCTGACACCAATTATTACATGATGCACGATATTCCCATTTTACCTGGATGGCGCCCTAGTTTCATCCGTAATTGGGGGGTGCAGAGCGGTGTCTTGGAAGGATGAAGCCCTCTACGTTTTCCAAAGAAATCTTTTCTTGGCACCTGGGGTATCTGCATGGTTCACTTCACCCCCTAATGCCAAACTCCTTAATCTAAGTGATTAAGATCCCATGGTCTTAATTATCCTCAATCGCATCCGCTTTGGGGCTTTGACCAACGAACTAGTTCCTATCTCAGAATTTCAATCCTTTATCATCAGTCCCTCATCTCTGCTACAGAAGCGATCCGATTATCCTCTCCCACTAAATACTCCTAACCCTCGACTACACAAACCACCTTGAACTCAGCTGACCTCTTCCTTCCCCGTCTACTCTTACTTGCAAGGCTTTGGCTCCCAGTAAAGTCATGGCTCAGACGCTGCCGGTAACTACGAGTTTCCAGACGCAGTGGCATTTTATCAGAACTCATTCCCTTTGAAGCCCGTCATGCTGACCACCTTTGCTTTCGTACTTCAATTCATATTTACTGATTAAATATTAATTTTATAAAACTCTACATTCTATAAGAGAGATGTAAATTAAAACCAGATTTCATTCTTTGGATAAAATTTTATACAAAGAATGAGTGCAAAAACCAGGCAAAACGTTAATAAAATGTGTAAAGTTACTTGGCCTGTCACTGAAGATCTCACGTTATCGAGCGCCATGCTAATTTTGCAGTGCTATCGTCTACACGTCACCCAAACTTAAATACGCCCTGTGCTCTGCAACAGTCACCTCTGTCCATGCTCTTGCCTCTACCGCATCCTCTGGTCTTACTGTAATTCCACCTAAACCCCGGCGCCAGTTCTAACATCACCTCTTGTGGGGCTGAGTCCTCACTGCACAGGCTGCCACAATCATTCCTTCTGAATTACAGCATTTTATGTGACATTCACCAAATAACGCTGCCTTATGCCACAGTTCTTCCCTGGATGGATATATACTTACCATCTAACAGACCAAAGATTAAGCCCTGAAAGTTGGGGAGAATAGGTGTCCCTCTTTCTATTTTGGAGAGAGGCAGAAGCTTGCAGTGACGGCCTCTCCCTGTCTGCCAACTCCCGGCCAGCCCCTCCCACGCCGACCGTGGCCTGGCCACGAGACCTGTTCTGCCCAATGGGCCATCAGAGGATGTGATGTGAGCAGAGGCTTCATAGCACTTACATACTGGAGATGGTTTTCTCTGCTGTTCTCCAGAACCCTGAGACCACCACATGGGTAGCTTACTGGAGGGTGAAGAGCTACGTGGAACAGAAACAAGTTCGCCCGGCTGAGCACTCCCATCCACCAGACCAACCAGACCCCAGCCAGACAGCCAGACTGCAGCAATTCGCCATGCTGACACAGAGCAGAGCCACCCAGCTGACCACAGAAACAGGAGAGTAATAAATGCTTGCTGTTCAAAAGCCACTAAGCTTTCCAAAACTGGAAGGGCGGGGATCAATCAATTGACAGAGTATCTGGCACACTGTATTGTACTGAAATGAGAGAAGAATTATTGAAATTGTAACCTCTCTCTGACCATCCAGTTCTCTCCGTAAATTATAGTTTTTCTAGCCTAAAAATTAGAATACCCTATATTCTACATGGTTTTTTGGTTTTTTTTTTTTCAATTTGTTTTGTAGAATGAAAAGCTATAGGGCAGTATACTGTAAAAGATACAATAGGTATTATATAGATGTACATAGATATACAGATATAGATGGAGTAGGTATTATATCTACATAGATGTACATAGATATACAGATATAGATGGAGTAGGTATTATATCAACATAGATATACAGATATAGATACAGTAGGTATTATATCTACATAGATGTACACAGATATACAAATATAGATGGAGTAGGTATTATATCGACATAGATATACAGATATAGATACAGTAGGTATTATATCTACATAGATGTACATAGATATACAGATATAGATGGAGTAGGTATTGTATCTACATAGATGTACATAGATATACAGATACAGATGGAGTAGGTATTATATCTACATAGATATACAGATATAGATGGAGTAGGTATAATATCGACATAGATATACAGATATAGATACAGTAGGTATTATATCTACATAGATGTACATAGATATACAGATATAGATAGAGTAGGTATATCAACATAGATGTACATAGATATACAGATATAGATAGAGTAGGTATTATATCAACATAGATATACAGATATAGATACACTAGGTATTATATCTACATAGATGTACACAGATATACAGATATAGATGGAGTAGGTATTATATCGACATAGATATACAGATATAGATACAGTAGGTATTATATCTACATAGATGTACATAGATATACAAATATAGATAGAGTAGGTATTATATCTACAGAGATGTACATAGATATACAGATATAGATGGAGTAGGTATTATATCTACATAGATGTACATAGATATACAGATATAGATAGAGTAGGTATTATATCAACATAGATATACAGATATAGATAGAGTAGGTATTATATCTACATAGATGTACATAGATATACAGATATACAGTAGGTATTATATCAACATAGATATACAGATAGAGTAGGTATTATATTTACATAGATGTACATAAATATACAGATATAGATAGAGTAGGTATTATATCGACATAGATTTACAGATATAGATACAGTAGGTATTATATCTACATAGATGTACATAGATATACAGATATAGATAGAGTAGGTATTATATCGACATAGATATACAGATATAGATACAGTAGGTATTATATCGACATAGATGTACATAGATATACAGATATAGATAGAGTAGGTATTATATCGACATAGATATACAGATATAGATACAGTAGGTATTATATCTACATAGATGTACATAGATATACAGATATAGATAGAGTAGGTATTATATCTACATAGATGTACATAGATATACAGATATAGATGGAGTAGGTATTATATCTACATAGATGTACATAGATATACAGATATAGATAGAGTAGGTATTATATCAACATAGATATACAGATATAGATAGAGTAGGTATTATATCTACATAGATGTACATAGATATACAGATATACAGTAGGTATTATATCAACATAGATATACAGATAGAGTAGGTATTATATTTACATAGATGTACATAAATATACAGATATAGATAGAGTAGGTATTATATCGACATAGATATACAGATATAGATACAGTAGGTATTATATCTACATAGATGAACATAGATATACAGATATAGATAGAGTAGGTATTATATCGACATAGATATACAGATATAGATACAGTAGGTATTATATCGACATAGATGTACATAGATATACAGATATAGATAGAGTAGGTATTATATCGACATAGATATACAGATATAGATACAGTAGGTATTATATCTACATAGATGTACATAGATATACAGATATAGATAGAGTAGGTATTATATCTACATAGATGTACATAGATATACAGATATAGATAGAGTAGGTATTATATCTACATAGATGTACATAGATATACAGATATAGATAGAGTAGGTATTATATCGACATAGATATACAGATATAGATACAGTAGGTATTATATCGACATAGATGTGGATTTGAAACCAGGACGCACCATGTACTGTCTACGTAAATCCTTTCAGCTTTCTGAGCCTCAGTTTCCTTTTTGTAAAGTGGATAAAATACTCCAATCTCACCGTATAAGAGGTAAGATGCACTAAATACCGAATACAGTATCTGGCACATTTCTTCAATAACCAAGAGATACTATCATCATGTACACAATACTAATCTGAAAATAAGGAGGTTGAAGGATTTCTCTCTCAAACTGAGTTTCCACACCACTGCCTCTCACTACTGCAGGTGGAGAATTTGTCAGTGTTTGAACACACGGCAGAGCGCGGAAAGGTCTGAATGGAGATGAAGGTGCTTCCGATGCCTTTAACAATCTCTAGATATCATGAATTTTGTTTATAACATCGCTTGGCATCTCCAAACTGGAAAGTTTCCTTCCAAAACAGATGAGCAAGTTAATCATAAGGCTTAATTGTACTGGAAACTGGTCAGTCGATGGTTATTTTGGAAGTGTTATGGGGATAATAAATCATTAGAAAACAGAACCAAAGAGTTATTTAGGAAGACATAAGTTATTCAGAAGCTTTGAATAATTCACAGCTAACCAGATAATTTAAAAAAGTCCAGATACAACTAATTCAGTAAACGTACTTGGCATATATAGATGCTTTTTCACCCTCTATCAAAAAATATATGATGGTTTACAAAAATAGAGCATCTGGGAAGCTTCCTGAATAATAAACCAAAGCACACAGTGACTTCCTTTGCGTCCAACCAAATGAGCCAGTTTAAAATAAAGATTCATGCTACCCCCCGCTGATACCAGAGCATGCTAATGAAAATACGCTAATTTAAGACAAAACATGGCTTTAAAGAAAGCAACAGAAAGAAAGAAATCCTCTTCCATGACCAATTGCTCACCTAGATAGGTTCCACTGCTGATACCACCATATTCAGCATCTTCTGGATGGAGTGTAAAAGCAGACAGAACAGAAGCCAAGAAACAAAGCAGAACAGTTAGAAGCCCAGCCACAGATGCAAAACAATAAATCACTTCCAACAATCATACGGCACAGCACAGAACAGCCCTCACAGTGCTACTCTTAAACACAAAACACTCTGTTTTATATTTAAGTTTACAGCAACATTGTGAAACACCATGCAATTCTTTTTTCAAGCTTCTTCGGAAGTGCCTTTACTGCAGTTCCAAGAAAATTGTAACAGACTTGCCTGATACGTTTATACTTTCACAGTCAAGAAAATTACAACACTTGATCCCAAAAGTAAATTTACTTTTGTAAATCAGGCTCTTTGATAATATGTAAAATATAGCACTTATTTTGGCTCACTGGAGTAGACAGAAAGGTTAAAATGAAAATACAGCCTTTCTTTTGATAAAAAGAGAGTCCATGCGGGGAAGGAATAAAGGCACAGTACTTCTATTTTTATTTTGTTTTAAAAAAGATGAACAGATGAAAACATTTTAGAATAAACAATGTGCTATTAATTATTTCCAGGAATTAAATGAATACTGGGTTATGCATATCTTAAAATTTTAACTTAAGTCATGGAGTCCTACTTATTTTAGGCTTCTAATCTTTATATAAATATACTTCTAAAACTAACAGCACAGACTGTGCAGAAATCAAATAGTTGAGAAGACTCTCCTCACATCCTTATGTAATAATAAGTCTGTCAGTGTATCTGAATAACATTGCTTTCTTCATTCATCTTTATTTGAGACTACTGACAGATAAAAACAATGTACTACATTAGAATACTGTGTATGTTTCTGCTATATAAAGCAAAAGCAAAAAAAAAAGTGTACATTTCTTTCAAAAACAAAGTCCAACCACGACTGCTGGTACTGTAATGTTACGGTGAAAGTTGGGATGTACCATGATCTTTTACAAACTGCTTGCTATGGTCAACTTAATTCTCTACACATGTGTACTAAACAAAGTTACTAGACTATGCAGGGAAACTTTTATACATGTACCTTTAATTTCCTCTGAGAAGCACACACAAAAAAAAAGAGGAGGAAAAAAAAAAAGAGAATATGATTAAATGTGTAGAAAATACAATTAAAGTAGGAAGATGTTACATCCAAGGGACAAAAAAAATCCACCTACCACACTCAACTGTTTCCTCATCTTAGAAAAGCCAAAGGAAAAAAACAAACGTATTTTAAATATTTCAAAGTAATTAGTCAATGAATAAATAGAATTTGTGAAAAACTACATTTCAGACTACATGGTAGTTACGGTCTAAAAATAATGTATACACTTAAGCAGTAAAAACACAAAGTCTTCATATAGCTTATTAAATACCCCAAAGGGGAAAATAACCAGGAAAAAAAAAATCAGTATTTTTTTTCAAAATGATACCTTCAATAAGGGGATTGTATTTATTTTCATGGAACAGTTCTGTTTCTAAACTAATCTGTTTAGAACTGACGATATTGCATGATGGAAACAGTGAAAAGAAGTAAACATTTTAGAAACAACAAATTTCGCCTTTAAAATGTCTACATATCCTGTAAATTTAACAATATCTTGACAACTGTCAACTTATTACACATATGAAATGAATCAGGCAGAACCCTTTCTTTTCATTCTGTCTATATTACTTGATGAAAGGTATCTTAAGTAATCTGAAATGATTAAGCTACTAATAAGACAGCACTTTATGAGTTAGGTTTGACCTAGGAGACACATCTTCAGTTGAGGTAGGAAAAAGAACTGGAAATTTAACAGAAGCAAATTGTAACCACAAGTCAAGGTAGGAGACATTTTGCTACATGACCTTCCAGAGCGAACAGGACCGATGAGAACAGTTCTCTGCTCACTTCTCCCTTCACACGCAGCACGACAGCCAAAGAAAACACTTAGGAGGAAGTGCACAACAGCCTATGTTTACTTTGCAAATACCTATGGGCCTTCAAACTGCATTAGCTCTATTTGGACAGTATTTGCCAAAATGACAAGCAAACCATTATTATTCAGGCTCACAGTATGAGTCACTCAAGTTGTGAGTTTATTTATCCTCATTTCTTAGTAGCTCTGAAATGTCACGTGCATCTAAAACAAATTATTAGAAAACAAACAATGAATGATGGGACACAGGACAGCCAAGCCAGGCATCTAGGTAGAAATAACACGAGCTGTGTTTAAGACTGATCAACCTGTGATCTCAGACATTTCTGCTGTAAAGTTGATTGTTAAACAGTGGATTTTCTGATAGAAACAGCAGGATGGCTTGAGTATTGCACTCATGATTAAAGACTCAACGTCACATAAATCAGATGATAAAAGCCATGTCACACACACACACAAATGAAAACACCAAAGCCAATCCACAAAATAAAATCTGTAACTTAAATTACATGTAGTATATGTATATTTCATATTCTAATAAGAGGTCCTAAATAGGCTCCATAAATATTCAAAAGAATGTTTCCTCCTTGCAGTTCTTAAGTAGGAAGAGAATGGTATTTCTAGCATGATACAACACACACGTAAATATCCAATAGCAAGTATCATGCTTAACAGACATCCAGTAGGAAAAACAAAGGGGGAAAATATACAGAAGGTAAGGCCTCAGAAAACAGCTGGGATAAGTGGCAGGACTCTTCCTTTGGTAAGGCACTGCTGCATGGATGTCGAACGCATAAACTTAATTTTCCAACAACTCTATGAGGTCGGAAGTATTATCCCCATCTTACAGATGGGGAATGAGAGGCAGAAAGGGAGGGAGCAGTCGTACGTGGCAAAGCTGGGTTGTGGACCCACGCGGTCTGGCTCCAGAGTCTGAGTTTTGAACTACCATGCTACACCATCACATCAGAAGTCACTTTTTAATACCTGGAGCTTCAAGCCAGAAAATGCACGTCAGGGGAAAGGTCATCGGAAATAACACATTTCTTTCAAGCTTCCCGACTACTTCCGTCCACCTTCTGCTGCTCCAGCCTCTGGCCCGCCCCGAAACATCAACCTCTCAGGTGTTTCTCTGCCAGGAGAGCTGGGGAGGGGCCCTCTCCTCTCCCGGCCACAGCAAGAGTCCACGCTACGTCATCAAACACGGACGCGCAGGATGTGACAATTATAAAAAGCACAGAGAGAGGCCAAGGTCACGAAGAGAGACTTGCCGTCCTCAGAGAAAGGAGCGTGGAGGCTCACGTGAAAAGCACTTGATGAGCTCTGCGCACCAGGCAGGAGGGACTTCCCCGGTCACTGGAGGTCACCCTGCGTGGGACATATCTGATACTCCTGACAAGTGAAGAAGCTGGTCTCTATCAGTGGGATAGTCTGGGGGCAAAGTTAGAGCCCCACTCTAGAAACTGCTTTCTCAGACCCCTCACCGCTCAATGCCATCTCCCCTAAAAGGCTGCAGTGATCCATGACCAAAGACCAGACCCCTAACCGCTGATCAACCCTCTTACCTGCATGACGCCAGGTCCCCAGAGACCATATGGCTTAGAACCTCTCAGATGGAAAAGCTAAACACACGCCCTGACAGTGTCATCTTTATATAGGTAAGGATATCACAGACGAAAAAGAAGCAGCAAGAAACGCCTTGACCTCAACCATCTCATGGTGTGAACAATCAGAGATGCAATTTAATCCATCTACACCTTTCTACGTGAGCCGTGATCTTCGGCATCTCCCGAAGAGCGTCAGGGGAAAGAAATATTTCCAGTATTTTTAAAACCCCGTACGTTTCTGTTACACATGATCCCACCAGTATTAAGAAAACGTTGGTCAAAGTTTTAGATACAGAAATTTAAGAACATAAGCAATCTATTTGTTCATTTCTGAATTAAATTTAAGCGTGAACACAGTAAATAAACATTATCTAAGATGCCAGGAAGAAGGTGCTTATTCAACTTGGAAAGTAGTATTACAACAACCTGTAGAGCAACGATATATATAGTATTCTCAAAAGTTTGGTCTTCCACAATGCTGGTGCCATGAAGAATGAGCTCACTCTTTTCCTCAACGTTTAAATTCTGTTGTTGGTAGCTTGAGATCTTCACAAAATACTTGTCTTTCAGTGAATGTGGTGACAGCCTGTTTGAATGGACACCTCTTGCCTGCAGTCAAATATTTTCTTTTTTACCCACATGATAACCATCAAGATCGGTTAAAACAAATTCTAAATTATTTTGTGTCTTTACCTTCTAATTTTTAAACAGCCAATAAATTGTACATTTTTGATTTCTCATTTATTACTGGAATTCTATTAGAGCTATTTTGTAAAAGAAAATGTCTTCGTTACTATTATTCAATCAGCATTATTAGAAATGTTCAGCTATTTATACTTTGATAACTAAAAAAAGGAAACGAAGCACCGTAAGTAAGTATCATACTTGAACCTTCTGCAGTGAAATACAGTACGTGAGTAAGGACTCGATTTCAATATAAGTCACATCGGACTGACGTTAAAGTTAATGTCTGTGCTACTAAGAAGCTAACTCCTAACTTTATATACACAACTGAACTGTAAGTATCAGCTCTGGCAGGAAAGCCGTAGGGTAAATTCTATCAACACAAGAACTGCAAGCTACTACGTGTCTGTCAGGAGAGCTGCCCCACGTGCTACTTGAGACATGAGATAGGTGCTAACTTGGGCCCCAAACACGCACCCCGTGTCCTTCTGATAACAATCCAAACGTTGGTCACAGCAAGGAACACCTCGTTTGAGGAGCCTGTTTTCTGTATATGCATTAGATACGCCAAGATTCCTAAGGAGAGGAAATGACCAAGCATCAAGGATGAATACCACCCACACTCAGAGTTTCGCATAAGGGTGCCAGTTTAAAAGCCTGAGGAGGTCGGTACTACCATAGCTTCTGATTTTTTAACCATGGAGCCCAGACCCAGAGTTCTAGCACAAATGTAAAGGCAGAGATAACAGTACTGGGGTGCTCCAGTCCTTTCTGACCTCTGTGTGCACACTAGCTGAAGCCCTACAGCACCAGAGCCATCTTCCATGAACTCTTCCTCCATGAAGACTTCAGTTATGATGATACACTGTGAATCAAATAAAGAGTAAAATCCTACTAATACAAAAGCAATCAATTTGTCAAAAAAGTTAACTGGCTAATGACCTTTAAGTCATTATTCTAAACTCATTGCTTAACCAATACCTTCCTAGGTTTTAAGAGCACTTGTGAAATTCAGGGCAGAAAATTTTTATCAACATGAGTATTTTTCATAAATTTATAAACACCAATATGAGAGAATTATTCTTTTAGAAATTTTATATTAAATCAGAAATTTTCTTAAAACCTATTCCATGACTATTCAATGTAATTAAATAGATCCATTATAAAATATATACAGATTTTTTTCAATAAAATAAAATATAAAAATAAAGGATTTTATATCAACTTTCTGCTTTTCTTCATAGTATTATTCTGTAATTTAGCAAAGGGCATGATAACAAATGTCCTATTCCAAAAATCTAAGTACCAAAGGTTGAAGTCCAGGAAGTGTTGAGTCAGATGGTCTTTATAAGATTTAGTTACATTAAAAAAAAAAAATCACTTTCAAATACACAGGTTACAAAACAAAGTGCTTTTAAATACTTATAAAAATGTTCAGAGCCAGGGACTTCCTTGGCAGTCCGGTCATTGAGACTCCGCGCTTCCAGTGCAACGGGCATGGGTTTGATCCCTGGTCAGGGAACTAAGATCCCCCCACGTGCCATGCAGTGAGGCCAAATGAATAAATTTAAAAAAATAAATAAATAAATGTTCAGATTCAGTGCAATGATTTTTGTATAACTTTTGAGTTCAGGGGTTTATGAGACAACACTCAGAGAATTTCAAATGGAATTTCAATTTTTTGAGAATAAAGACAATGGCCTTTTATTTAATTTTCACAGAAGTATACGGTCTCTCTGAATGAGGCTGTATTTACTACACGCTGTATTTACTTTGGATAATATTGATCAGATTTATTTTTTTATTTAAAAGTAAAGAACATCTACCTCTGAGAACAAACAATGCATCTCTCAGTGAATCAAAATCTAGGTTAAAAATAGAGAGAGAGAAGAAAAGGAAGAAAGGGTGAAAGGACGACCACGTTCCATAAAGACAAGTCCTGAAACTCAAAGACCAGAGTATTAACATATAAAAGAAATTATGTAAATTCATATTAGGGAAATGCAAATCAAAACTACAATGAGGTGTCACTTCACACTGGTTAGAACGGACATCATCAGAAAATCTACAAACAACAAATGCTGGAGAGGGTGCAGAGATAAGGGAACCCTCTTGTACTGTTGGAGGGAATGTATATTGATACAGCCACTATGGAGAACAGTATGGAGGTTCCTTAAAAAACTAAAGATAGAACTACCATATGACCCAGCAATACCACTACTGGGCATATACCCTGAGAAAACCATAATTCAAAAAAACACATGCACCCCAATGTTCACTGCAGCACTATTTACAATAGCCAGGTCTGGAAGCAACCTACATGCCCGTCAACAGACAAACGGATAAAGAAGACGCAGCACATATATACAATGGAATATTACTCAGCTATGAAAAGGAACAAAACTGGGTCATTTGTAGAGACGTGGATGGACCTATAGACTGTCATACAGAGTGAAGTAAGTCAGAAAGAGAAAAACAAATATCGTATATTAACGCATATATGTGGAATCTAGGAAAATGGTACAGATGAACCGGTTTGCAAGGCAGAATTAGAGACACAGATGTAGAGAACAAACATATGGACACCGGGGGGGAAAGAGGGGTTGGGTGGTGGGGCGGTGGGATGAACCGGGAGATTGGGATCGACGTGTAGACACTGATGTGTATAAAATAGATCACTAGTAAGAACCTGCTATATAAAAAAATAAAATTAAATTAAAAAAAAAAGAAATTATGTAAATTCAAAGACAAAATAGCCTCCATTACAATTAGAGCTCTACACACACACACACACACACACACACACACACACTCTCACACACACACACACACACTCACACACATTTATCCTGAAACCAGTTTGGGGAGAGCTATTAAGAAGACAATCTCTCTACTTTGCACAGTTCTTTAAAACAAAAAAAAATACATCAAAAATTTTAAGTAAGTGAAAATTCATAATTATAACCAATTACACACATTTCTAAGTTACCTAAAACTCAAGCAAATTAGAGTATGGATTCAGATTCGAGTAGAATCACATTTATTTCATTTTCAAGTTAGACACATTTTATCCCCCATGCACCAAATGTATAAGAAATGTGCAGGCCCCCAAATGTAAAAAACCCTCAAAGAGCAAGTCAGGTAGAGGCCTCAGAGCTCCTTTCCACTGGGTGAGTTGCCAGTGAAAATTCATCACACTTAAGAACAATGCAACATTCTGGTTAAACTTGAAGCTTTCGATGTCACGGGACATGTGGCATTCTATGACAAGTGTTTTTTCCTTCTGCCCAGACTTAACAGAGCAAGAACAAGCAGGCTTTTGAATCAGCGCTCTACTTGAAGCTTGCTTGTGAGATTTATACTCGACTGCAGTTTGGCTCCCTTATAACGTGATTCCTGGGCTCTAGGCTTCTACAAACTGACAGAAATAACAGGAGATGGGAAAAAATGCAACGATACTAAAAACAGATGTTGGTGTGAAATTCCAGGACCATTTATTTGCTCGTTTCACCTTTTAACGTACAATTTCTATGCTGAAAACAAAAGGGCTTTTTTTTTTTTTTTTTAAACTCTTAAACTACCTAGAACCATGAAGCAGAGAAGATAAAGTAGGATGGGGACTTACAAGAGGTGGGAGGTGAGAAGTAAAGAGAATCTGAGAGAAGGCTGGGTTAAAAGAAAAACCATTCTTTTCCAGTAATCCTACATCATCGTTTTTCTTATTCTTGTTTTCTTTTAATCTAGTTTGGTAATAACTCTGAACAGACCGGTTGAAGGTCAGAGTTACTGTGATGTCAAAATAAGCAAGGAAGAAAGTAGAACAAGGATGACTGTTTTAGGCACAATTGCTTTTGTGCCCTAGAAAGTGATGGATTTTTTTCCTCCAATCTTTACCAAGAAATATCTTATCCAAACCTCCTAGCTTTAGAGAAATAAGAGTTGCATTTTAGGTTACATTATAAAGTACCTAAGTTCAGAATCAAAGAGAGTTGTAGTTATTAGCTTTTTTCTTACAGAGTGAGTCATGGGTTTATTATAAACAACCCCAAACACCCCTTTCTTCAAAAGATTCACTTTACTATTCCCACTGTGAATTTGTTCCTTGTTGGCTCTTGTGAAATGATGATCCAAACGCTATCGCAGGTAATAGGACCTCTTATTCTACCACAAACACCTGCTGTAACAGTCAAAAGTAAACAGCAAGACTTAGTTACTCTGCATTCTGATTAACAAACTTACATGATTTCCTGTTGGAAACTTGCAGGGGCTGGACTAGTATTTCTGGTCGTCTCAGAGCCAATCTCCTGGGGGAAAAGAAGGTCAATATGCCTATCAATTTTCAGTACAGATCCAAGATTAACATAACACCAAAATATTAAAAGCCTTAAGAAAAAAATGGAATGTTGGAGGAAAAAATGAACACAATGCAATCTACTCAAATTAAGAAATAAATCCTCTACTTTCAAATTTTTATAAATTCTCCCCACTCTGAAATCACTCTTCTTTATTTTTCCATCTTTCACATCAATACAGTTTCAGATATTAATGTGCTATTTTCCATTTGTTTTGTAACAAAAACTGAATATGACCTGAGAGTGTCATATTATGTTTGGTCATTATTCATGCTTCGTTAGACAAAACAGAAATCCAAACCTGAGGGATAAGGAACTCTAAGGCAAGGTTTTAGTGCTTATTTTATCACAACTATGCTGGAATGGTATTTTGCAGAGAACAAAATGTCAGCTGAAGACAGGCCATGATTCTGTGCCAGGAACTCACCTTTCCTGGAAATGCTTTGAGGGAATCAAGCCTGCTCTGGGATTGGCATCTCCTTCGTGCTTCGCCTGCCACCATGTTGCATCATCCTGGCTCATAATCTGAAGAATATCTCCCTTTTTGAAAGAAAGCCCAGCTTCCTTACATGGAATTGCTTTATCCTCATTAGGGTCATAGTCAAAGAGGGCTTTGATAAACATCTGGAAGAAAGTTCCGTTTCAGATGCATAAATATAAAAAAACAAATGTGAAGCGGCCAACATTCTTCTAACTCTGATTTATTTGAGAAATAGAATATTAAGATAAACTTGTTGTGTTCCATTTAGTAAATGGAAAAACATTGGTTCCCACAAAAAAAAGGGTTTCTGAGGAATGGTTACCTTGCCCTCCTTTGATGGTGTGTCCTCCTTGATGCTGGGTATAATCTTGAATGTGATTGCGCCCTGAGACTGAGCCTGACGTCAGAGGAAAGAAAGAGTTATAAGAAAACCGCTGGAGCCAAGGAGGAAGAAAGTCAAATAGGTAGAAAATGAAACGATTCTAAAAATTTACAAGCTTGGGGTTTCTACTCTTAGACAGAACAAACCGAGGAAACTATTTTTGTAGAAATTCCTGTAACGTGAGAAGGCACTAAAGTTTGTCAAATAAGTTAAAAAACATTAACCACTAAACCACTTTTACCTCTTGTGCACTTTTAAAATGCCGATGAATGTATTACCATCCATGTTGAGTTACTTCAAAATAGAAAGACAGAATATGCACAGTGCCTTAAACAGGATTAAATGGCAAGAACAGACCGTGTGCAAGGTTCAGACCACTGCATCTGAGGCTCAGCAGCCAGGTTTCAGGGACAAAATTCCTACAACTGCCAGTAATGTGGCTACAGATACACGATTCAATTAGTTGCGACGCTCATCAGAAAAATAATGAAAAACACTCATCTCTATTACATTCTGGTTAGTAAGAGAAGTACCAAACGTAGCAGATCAATTAAAAGATGAAAAGATTGTCTATTCTAACTTAATTAAAGCAAGCAACAATACCCCAAATTCTTTGCTGACTACCTCAGACAAGGGTAGGTCTTCCTATCAGGGACCTGCTGTGTAGCACAGGGAACTCTACTCAAAATTTTGTAATAACCTACAATGGAAAAGAAGCTGAAAAAGAATATGTATATACGTGTGTGTGTGTGTGTAACTGAATCACTTTGCTGTACACCTGAAACTAACACGACATTGCCAAGTAACTATACTTCAAAAAAATTGTTTTTAAATAGTAGGTCTGCCTTTAACACACCCTTACGTCATTCCTTCTCTCTTTTTAGCATTTGTCATGACCGTATCTATGTAATTACTTACACAATTATTTCTTAATGTCTGTTACCCTCACTAAATGGTAAGCTCTGGGAAAGCACTAAGTACATATTTAGGAAGACAGGCGGACAGGGAGGAAAGGCGAGGGGGAGGGGCGGTGGACCTCCCTGAGGCTCTCGCTATCCGTGTGTGCTGGGGGCCAGGACTCCATTTTGTTAAGAAGGCCCTGACTGATACCGTCTGCCGGTTTCCATGGTGTGAATACTCCCATCACAGCCAGTTTCAATGTATCAGCATGAAGTCACTGAAAGCCAGGACGGGAAAAGCTGCATTGAATCAGCTTTTGTCAGCATACGGAAGCCGCTCCAGGGCAGCAAAGAGACTCACATAAAATGGGGGTTTAATAGTAGAAATATCAGAATTTTATAAAGGAGTGACTTCAAAATGGTAATATCACTGTTACTGCTTATCACAGAAGTAACTCACTAACCTTATTAAGAATTTATATAATACTAAATTGCGCAAGTAGAAAGAAAGCAAGTCTTCCCTATAATCCCTTCCCCTTCTTCTAGTTTGTGTGTGTGTGTTTTAATGCAGGTGTCCCCGGCCCCCGGGCCATGGACCGTAACAGTCCGTGGCCTGTTAGGAACCGGGCTTACAGCAGGAGGCGAGCGGCGGGCGGGCGGGCGAGCGAAGCTGCATCTGTATTTACGGCCGCTCCCCATTGCTCCCATTACCGCCCGAGCTCCGCCTCCTGTCAGATCAGCGGCGACATTAGATGCTCACAGGAGCGCGAACCCTACCGTGAGCCGCACACGTGAGGGATCCAGGCTGCGTGCTCCTTATGAGAATCTAATGCCTGATGACCTGCGGTGGAGCTGAGGCGGTGATGCTAGCGCTGGGGAGCGGCTGCAGATACAGGTCATCATTAGCAGAGAGGTCTGACTGCACGGAGTCCATCATACGTCAATTGCTTGCAGGCTCGTAACAAAACCCTATCGGTGAGCGGCAAGCGGAGAGAAGCTCCCGCTGATTCCGCATTACGGAGACTTGTACAATTATCTCATTATATATCACAATGCAATAATAACAGAAATAAAGTGCTCGATAAATGTGATGCGCTCGAATCATCCCGAAACCTTCCCCCACTCCCCTGCGGTCCGCGGAAAAACTGTCTTCCACGAAACCGGTCCCTGGTGCCGAAAAGGCGGGGGACCGCTGTCTTGATGTATGTAAAGCCCTTAGAACAGTATCATTAAGGGCTCAATCAGTGTAAGCAATTCCTAGGATTACTATTATTACTAAGTCATACAGGTCTATCGCCATTGTGAATGCTTCACAGTAATCCATCACGTGAATGATGATCAATTCAACCTTCTTGATAGTTTCTAAATATCTTTAAAATATCTTGTTTATACACATTTGAAATTATTTCCTTTGGGTTAATTTGCAACAGTTGAATTTCTTGATTAAGGGGTATGCACATTTAAAATGGATAGTTTCGGAGAGCCGTCTCAAAAGGTTCTATTAGTTTACCCTCTACCAAAAAAAGCATATAAACATATCTATTCCCTTATAATCTGGCTAACTCTGGGCATTACCAAGCTTTTAAATAATCACCAATCCAATATGTTTCAGACATCGTGTCTCCTTTTGTAATTCTCTGTACATACACTTTGCTGATTTTTCTGTAACCGTTTCTTTCTTAATGATTTTTAAGAACTCTCTATATCCATTAAAATATGAGCCTTCTATCATATAAATTGAAAATATTTTGCCTACGATCTCATTTGTCTTTTAAATTTTATGTACAGCATCTTTTACTGTAGAAAAAGTTTTCAATTCTAGTCATCACGTCAGTTATTTTTCTATTTGAATTTCACATCAAACCTTTCTCTACTTTTTATGACTTTTTAAAAAACTTACTTGATTTGAGGGGATTTATTTTTGTGTGAGTTGTAAAATAAGGACTATTTTTTCTAACTGAATAATCAATTAATCCAATACCATTTATGAAATGATCTCACTGCTTTCACACTGATTTAAAATGCCATCTTAATCATACACTACATTTTCATATATACTGAGGTCTATTTTGAGATACTAAACTCTCTATAAGTTAATAACATGTTTTCATATGTAACAGGGGCAGTCTCCCTTTATTCTATCCTTACAAATGAACTTGAGGATTTATATTGCCAAGGCTTATAATAATTTCATTTCGTTTTAGATTTCGTAAGACATCTAAGTTAGTTTCACTTTTTTATATACCCGGAAAGCACAGCCCCTAGCGCCAGAGATAAAGGCATCCTCAACAACACAGTACGTGCCATGTATTAAGGACCTAATCTGAGATGGGCCCTGTCAAACTCTTGATCTACATTGGCTCATTTAACGCTCCAGACACTCCAGTGAGAGAGTTACCACTTCTTATTCTCATTCTGTAGATGAAAACAGGGAGGAAATAAAAAGATTAAGGTATTTTCCAAGGACATAAGGGGGATTAAGTCACAGCGCTGGGATCCAAACCCTGGACTATTAAATCCAAATCCTGTGTTCACAACCAGGTCTGAAATACAGTAATTCAACCTCATTTTCACTGCAGTTTTTGAGTAAATGTTCAGCTTACCAAGATCTGAATGATTTCCTCAGGGCTTTTCTCCTCGACAGGTATCCCATTCACTTCCCTAAGTTCATCGCCAACGTGAATAAGACCTGAGAAATCGCAAATTCAGAAAGTAAGCAGTGTTACGTACAAAAGGAACGGTGGTTTGCAGTGTGCCCATCCTGAAAGCACCGTGTGGTGCCCTCAGTGCACGCAAGGACACACATCTCAGGCCTCTGAGGTTTCAGAGGCTGAGGCTCCAGCCTCGCCAAGGCCGTAACATCACAACGCTGCCAAAGGAACAGCAGAGGCACCTCAGTCTTTTTCTAGAGATGCACATTACTTTCATTTTAAGATAAATTTTTAAAAGGCTGTGTGCTTTCAGTAGTACTTTCCAAATCAGAAACATTGAACTAAGTCTTAATATAACCTTGGAAGCCTACATAAGCTAAGACCGTAAAGTATTCTAGAATGAAATTTACCATTTAAATAGGTTCCCACATTTTAACACAGAGTACAATATCTTATTACTGTTTTGCAGTATTGTATCAAAAGACTGTTATCCTCTTAGCTACATCCCGGAAATGTGACACGTAAAATCCACGCGCCCCGTCCACGTCCACCTAACGTTCAAACTCTCACCACTTCTGTCTGCAGCTCCTCCTCTCATGATTCTGGCCACAACCACGGCCCCGGTGGGCTCATCTTTCTTAATGGTAGCTCCCTTTTAAGGAAAAAAAATAGTATTTGTGGGTAAATGTGTGTACTGGGTGGTAGGAAAGAAATAAGGACAGAAATAAGGACATTCATCTGGAAAAAGTAAAAACGCTACAAAAAGTAAAGGAAGGGGGAACAGACGTCGTGCCATTTGCTCACAAATACTTATCACTAGACACACAACTTTCTACCACACAGATCCTCTCTGAAACCTTTAATCTCTTCAGTACTATGCAAAGTGCACAAATATCTTCTTTCCATTATAATACCTTGTATTTGAATACTATTTGCTTTTACCCTTATAGAGCGTTTCCTCATTTCAGTTTATCTTTACAATACCCTGTGAGAAGGTAGACTAAACGGAGAAGGTGAAGTGAAGAGAAAAAAGATTATATAAACTAGAAAACTAAAACCCAGATCACCTGACCTTTAGTTCAGTGATCCTTCTGTTACACTATTACATTACAGTAAAGGAACTCAGCAATGATAATAAAGAAAGTGGGGGAAAAAAAAAAAAGATCTGTTACTCTGAGGTTTTTATGTACTAGGACTGCACCTAGGTACAAACGGAACTAACATTTTGGCGTGAGATTAGGAAACAGTTTCAAAAAGAACCCAGAAATTCTTTACTTATGCACGTTCAGAAGCAAAGTAAGTGCACGCTCTTCGTCAGAACGTCAGGTACACGCGGTTACTTTGAACGCCTTTTCATGACTTTGCTTCCAAGAAACTGGCAGTGGTTTAGATGGGCCACCAACATCACACCACGCGCTGACGAGGTGCACGTAAGGTGGAGGCAGAGCGCACCCCCACGAAGGTGGAATTCTTCTCGCGTTCGCCAATAAACACATGTACAGCATTACCAAACAGATATGGAAACAAAATTAGGAATCCATTTGTAGTAAGTGCTTTCTATATGACGTTTTATTTTGTATATGACAGCTATCAAATACATATCTAATAACAGCAAAAAAATTAAATAATTAAGTGTTAGGATGATTTTGTGGCATTTTTCCTCACCTACGCATGCATTCGAGGCCGAAGACTTGAATGGGTATCTCTCCATGGTCATAAACCTTAGACTCTCCAATTACTGGTAATTTCTGCTTTTAAACAGATAACTTGTAGCCAAGATGACTGGAAATGTAATATCCTTAATATAACTAATTAGTGTAATTAGATCAACCTTCACTTTCTTTAACAATGTGTCTCAAACTCTCCCACCAAAGTACGCCTAATGTCATAAGGGTCTAGTTATCTAACTTAAGATTACTTATCTGTATTTTATAGATGAGAAATTGAATGCCAAATGGTTATAATTTGCCTGAGATCAGACAAAGTCAGTCTGAGATGCAGTAAAGTCAGAGCCTGTCTAAGGCAAACTGATGAGAACTGCTTTCTTAACCACTGCTTTTGCAGATGCAGAGCATCAATTCTCCCCTCTTGATGTGTGCCTGCTGTATCCACACGTCAAGTGGTGAAATGGTTCTGGGGCACCTAAGGCTGTGAGAAGACTTGCAGCTAGCTTTCTGGAACTCTTGAAATGCTGGCTCTGTGGGAAGTCAGCCACCATGTAAGAAACCACGTGTACAGCCATGCTGTGAGGAGGCCCAAGCCAGCCAGGTGGAGATGCCACTTGTTAAAAGAGGTGCCTGACCAGCCCCCAGCTTTCCAGCCACCCAGCCCAGACACCAGTCCTGGGGATGAAGTAACCCTCAGGTGACTCCAGTCTCAGCCCCTGTCTAACTACACAGGAGGGACTCTAAGGAAAAACTGCCCAACTGAGCCTGTCAACCTCCAAAACTGTGAGAGATAATATTATTGTTTTAGCTACAAACTTTGGGTGGTGGTTTGTAACACAAAATTAGGTAACTGCAACAAATGTCCCGCTCCACTATGGATTACGGTTTTTCAGTATGGAACCATCCAGTCTGCTGTGCTCAATGAAGCTGATAAATGTTTACTGAGAACCTACTACGTGCCAGCTTCTGGTCTAAGGGTTTCTGACACATTGCTGAAAAAAAAAAGAAACCCAGGTGTTTCTTCCCCCTCATGGAGCTTACATTCTCACAGGGGAGACAGACAACAGACAGAAGATGAAACAATTAGATCTGTCCTACAGCACGTTAGAAGGTGGTAAAAACTATGGAGGGGGTAGGGCAGGGAGAGGGAAGACAGTATGTAAAGACGCTGCTCTCAACGAAAAGGCTGGAAGGAGATGAAGGAGTTACCCAAAGCGAAAGAACAGGGCAAAATGGACGATCAGAGAAGCACAAAGAAGCCACTGTGTCTGGGTCAACGTAAAAGGGGAGAAGCAGCAGCAGGTGGGTCAGAAGGGGCAGGGAGTTGGACGGTGCAGCGCTCTGTATGTCCCCGGGAGGACTCAGGACTGCGCCGCGAAACAAACGGAGAACCTGCACAGCGGCTGTGACATGATCCGAAGGACCCCTCCACCTGCCGTTAAGAAGAGACTGAAGGAGGGCTTCCCTGGGGGCGCAGTGGTTGGGAGTCCGCCTGCCGATGCAGGGGACACGGGTTCGTGCCCCGGTCCGGGAAGATCCCACGTGCCACGGAGCGGCTGGGCCCGTGAGCCATGGCCGCTGAGCCTGCGCGTCCGGAGCCTGTGCTCCGCAACGGGAGAGGCCGCAACAGTGAGAGGCTCGTGTACCGCAAAAAAAAAAAAAAAAAAAGCAAACAAGGAGGAGGCTGTCACAACAATTGAGGGCAAAGATGACGGAGGCCCGGATCTGACTGGCAGGAAGGGCAGTAATGAAAAGTGGTCCAGGTGTGTTGAAATATATCTGTAGGGCTGAAAGCATTTCCCAGTGGATCGGAAAAGGGATGTGAAAGAAAGAGAGGTATCAAAGGTAGACTCTATGGCTCTTGACTGAATAACTGGAGAGATGGGACTGTCCATCAGTTGAGAGGGGGAACCACAGGGCTGGAACAGACTGCGGACAAGCAGTCTACTTGCAGACACGTGAAGACTGAGATGCCTGCTACGTCCAAATGGAGACACTGGGCAGACGGATGGACATGCAAATTTAAAGATCAGACGAAAGGTCCGGAAGGGAAAGGGGCCTGGGGGTCCCTGGCACACAAATGGTTTTTAAAGCCAGGGGCTGAAAGAAATCACTTCCAGGATGTGCGGAGGGAGAAAAGCGCTCCAACACTTACAGGACTTGTTATAGGCCCTGAAATATACTTACCTATGGCTACAGATAGGGCCTTGAAATAGACATGCCTGCTCTCTGCTGATTCTACCTCCCCGTGCAGGGTAAACTACGGACCTGAGAAACGGTCTCTCACTTTCTACAGGATACCAGCACTTGACTCAATCTTCTTTTTGATCCCTACATTCTTTTTTTTTTTTTTTTTGCGGTACACGAGCCTCTCACCGTTGTGGCCTCTCCCGCTGCGGAGCACAGGCTCCTGACGCGCAGGCTCAGCGGCCAAGGCTCACGGGCCCAGCCGCTCCGCGGCACGTGGGATCTTCCTGGACCGGGGCACGAACCCGTGTCCCCTGCATCGGCAGGCGGACTCTCAACCACTGCGCCACCAGGGAAGCCCTGATCCCTACATTCTTGAACACTTTCTATTTCCATATTGCTTTGCAAACCCTTATTATCACAATTCCTTGATGTATTCCTAGGGCAACGTACTAGAAATAAGATCAAAACCCAGTAACATAGAGCACGTTTCATGTGATACTGCACAAAAGTCGACATTCTGACGGTACAGTCTGAGATGAAATGTAAATTAAAATGGAATCTAATGTTTTAATACTTACATATTTTCTTCCATAATTATTTTTAATTTATTCTATGTGATTTTGATGACAGAGTGTAGACAGCTTTAGGCTAGACTGAGAAGTTAACATTCTGGTTAGACTTTTCTTGTTACTTCTGTAAAATGGTTTAGAAACAAGGAGCACTAAGACACAAATAAAAACTGTCCCTCGGAGACCGCTGCCAACGCCCTACGGCCTCCTTAAAGAGGTGGCACGGTCAATTTCAGGTCGGACTTCTGAAACAAGGGCTTTCATGTACGGCTGACCAAACCCTGGCGTCAAGAAGGCCTGCGACACGTTTTACAACCTATTTGATTCCCAGGCCCGACCTGAAGCTAACGCCGTGGACTCCTGGGGGCAGAGGCCCTACAGTCTGCGTCTGAAGTAAGCGTCTCAGGTAACCCTAGTAACACCAGAGTCTGAGAACCCCTGTTCTCAAAGAAGTAAAAGGAAAATCCATGCAAGAAACACTGAAAATTAAGGCTCATAATTCACTAAGAGAATTTCATTTTCTTCAGCCGGTCTAAAAATTACTCTTCTGGACAAAAGAGGTATAAATTGCTCCAAACTCACAGGGAGGGAGAACAGCCCTGTTCCCTGCAACCTGACCAGTTTCCTTCTCCCCTTCTCGCAATTCTTCCATCCATCCCTCCCCTCAAACTATCACCCCTGCTCCTTTCCATTCCCAAATACCGACATGATCTGTGTTCGCTGCCTCTCCCTCAGGAAACCATTCTCTCTGTGAATCTAGCTGTCAACTAGCTTCTACCTGATCATTCTAGGTCACGTTCATTTGATGCTGGCATAATGCAAAGAACTTAACACAGCATTTCGAGCACATCGGATGTCAGTGGTACTCAAAACACTCACACGAGAGGCTAATCTCCTGATTTTCTGATCAGGAACCTGAGGCTGCAATAAACGACTTGCTGCTATAAGGACACAGAGCAAACCTCCCACTGAGGTCACCTAATGCAAGCTCAGTGCTTATTTCAGCACATTATACCTCAGTCTGACAACAAAATTACATTCTGAATCACTTGCCAAGCTCCTGACCATCCATCCACGTGCTAGAATTTCATTTCAGCCTGGCTTCCCTCACCTTGACGATTTCTGAGTCTTACTACTCAGACCCATTCTCCCAAAGATGCCTTAGACTCTATATTTTCTCTTGGTCTTTGCTTCCCCTGGACCCCCTTCGGCAGCTGTGGCTTTTCCAATGACCTCCCCAAAATGACAGGAGACAACTGACAAATATAAAACGACGAGTTTGTTAAAAATAAATACTTTCCATTTTTCTGGGTCGTGCATTTTTTAAACTATAAATTTATTCACCCAATAATCTTTCTTCACTTTCACAATAATTGTCAAACTAAAGAAAATACAGTAATTACGCATTTGGATGAAGAAAAGTTCAAGACGAGTAATTCTCACTTGATTCCATGTTCCAGTGTTAAAACAATATTTAAAATCTTAATACTTTTTTCAGGAGTCCCAACAAATAATTTTGGGAATTTCTTCATCCCAGTTAGAGGTTCTGTTTTCTACATGAAGTTCTTATTTATTTTTAATACATCCCCTTGAACAAAAATCATGCAATCAAATTGTGGCTCACCAGGAATGTGAAGAGCCAGTGACTAAAATAATCTTTTAAAGTACTCAAAATTACTTTAAGTTGCATTAAATACAGAAAACAAAACCTAGAGTTTAAAGAAGCTAACTGCACATGTTGGTAAAAAAAACCTTTGGCTAATTTACTTTTTTAAAAAAATAAATTTATTTATTTGTTTGTTTATGGCTGTGTTGGGTCTTCGTTGCCATGTGCAAGCTTCTCATTGCAGTGGCTTCTCTTGTTGCCGAGCACAGGCTCTAGGCTCGTGGGCTTCAGTAGTCGCGGCTCATGGGCTCTAGAGTGCAGGCTCAGTAGTTGTGGTGCACGGACTTAGTTGCTCTGTGGCATGTGGGATCTTCCCGGACCAGGGCTCGAACCCGTGTCCCCTGCACTGGCAGGCGGATTCTTAACCACTGTACCACCAGGGAAGTTCTCCAGTTTCTCATTTTTAAACTATGACTTTAATGTATTATATGAACTATAACAAAAGAGAGCTAATGACAAAGAATTATCACCTCAAAGTTAGGTCTAATTATTTCAGCTGTTACATGCTTGTTATGGGCTAAAGGGTGTGATTCATTCAGTAACAGACTGTGAAAACACAACTTTACATTATTTTATATACTTCATTCAATTTCTTTTTAAATTGAAACGAATTTACAGCAGGTCCAGTTAAAACTTTTGAGAAATCCCCACGCAGTACATGCCTAATTTCTCTGATTAACATTTGAAGATCTTCTTCTATCAGGAAACATGGAACTTAAATGCTGCTGATGACTGTTTAAATGTCAGCTCACCAAAGCAACACACCAAAAACCACCACCTCTGGAAAACTATGACTGATCAAAGAAATTGTTAGTAATGAATTATTGATCTCCTCAAGATGGCCAGTCTTTGAATTCTCTAAGAGAGTGAATTTGTCAAAACAGAAACATACTTCTTATTGGTAGATACACAGAACCCACCAAGGATTAGTCACTTTATGGTGACAGGTCCCAAGAGAGCTCTTCTCCATCTAGTCTGCGTACCATCTACCCTCACCTGCATCACCTGCATGATAAAGGCCAAGACATACTAAGGTTACCAGCAGAGAGTTATAACCATAGGTAAAAAGCATTAGTGTATAATCTAAACCAAACAACCTGAACCAGGGCTACAGGGAGCCTTAGAACACCCCCAGATGAGCTTCGGGGGCTCAGTTATCCTTCTGTGATAAGCACAGTTATCTGTACATTGTTCTGGGTGAGAGTGTCCAATGTATTTATTTACATACCACAGTTGCCTTTAAACGAAAGAAGAAGATAAAAAGTACCAAGAATATAAAGACAGATGTGGTATAGAAGAAAAAAACTAGTGTTTGAAGCAAGAGAGTCAAGTTTAGATCTCAACAGCTGTGCTACTTTGGGTTAAGTTGCTTTAGTTCTTTGAATATCAGTTTCTTAGTCTGTAAAAACCGAAAAATGGTATCAACTGTGAGGATTAAATATAACCAGTATGTAGAGTACATAACACAGTGCCCAGCAACTACTGTATGATCAACCGCCATTTGCCGTCAGAACACAAGTGTTTCAATTAGAATAAATGGGCCACAACACATTTAAAGTCAACTGCTAGGCTGTGACATTTATTTTCCTTTTGAATATAGTTTCATATGGATACACTCTGCACTCATTTCCTGTCGCTGCTGTGAACAAATGTCCACAAATCTAGTGGCTTACTAGAACAGAAATTTATCATCTTATAGGTCTGGCGGTATCGATAGGAGGGCAAAAGTGGGTATTACAGGCCCAAATCAAGGTGCCAGCAGGGCTGCATTCGTCCTGGAGGATCTAGGAAAGAATCCGGTCCTTGCCTGTCCCAGTTTCTGGACACTTCTGGCGTCCCTTGGCTCTCGGCCACATCACTCCCACCCTCGCTTTCACCATCACATCTCTTTCTGTACCTCTGACCCCCCTGCTTCCCTCCTTCCCATTAACGAGAACCCTCGTGACTACCTTGGTGCGGCCTGATGATCCAAGGGACTCTCGCCGTCTCAAGACCCTTAACTAATCCTGAGAAGCTCCCTGTGTCTTTTAAGGTAACATATCCACAGGTTCTGAAGATGAGGACACGACATCACTGCGGGCTGGTGCGAGGCATCAGTCGGCCTACCCCAGACCTTGACATGCCTCAGCACTCTATAAGTTCTGGGGCTAAAACAAATGGTTGCATCTACATTTTGAAATATCGGATACCCGATTAATTTCTCCTCGTCACTTTAAAATCCATCAGCTTTCTAGAAAAGCCATAAGCCATTATTTTTAGTCGCACTTCTGAATCTCACATCAGCTGTTAACTGGCGCACTACGCTGTCTTTTAGAAATGTCAACAAGTCACATTTTAAACACTGTTGCTATTTATAACCAAAAGAATGCCTGCCACTTTATCCGGCTCCGTTTTAATTTTTCTAAATCCTATGCTTTAGGTGTGAATGCTCCATTTATTTCAAAGTTCAGGACACAGAGGAAGTACACTTTAAAGAGAGGAGTCTATGGTATGTGCCCATCAGATGTGGCTTTACCATGGCATCTGCTCGTAGCTGAGCATAAAATGTAGCCCAGAACTCACCAGCGGCTCTCGGTTCTTGACCAGACGGATGATTTTCACGGAGTCTTCCTCCTCATCAATGTCATCAGGCATAGGAGGCAACACGGGGTCATAGTTCTTCAGAGCCACGGTATCGTGCACAGAGAGCAAAGCCTATCAAAGTCCAAGGGAAAAAGGGTTACAGTAGTTGGACGTGTTTGGCGTTTTATACTTGACTACAGTATAAGGAAAATCAAACTGATGTTCCAGTTCTGCCACAGCAACCGTAAGAAGGCAACTACTTGGGAAGGAGCCTCTTGCAAACGGGGCGAGGGGAAGCTGTAGAGCAACAGAGGCAACCCTACTCGGCCACAGGGTGCGGCAAGCATCAGCGTAAAGCGTCTGCCAACGTGAGCATCCTCCGGTTCACCCGAACAGAAGCGGCAGCTGGGGCGCCGCTGAGGGGCCGCTGAGGGGCCGCTGAGGGGTCGCTGAGGGGCCGCTGAGGGGCCGTTACTTTTGAAAGGAGGGAGAAAAAGGAGGCTACAGATAGACTGCCAACGGGCTGGCAGGTGTCAGGCAACGACGCATGTCTTTTTTTTTTCTTTCCTTCTGTTAGCAGAAAACACAAAAAGAACTGCTCAATACAACTGACTAGCTTTCATTCTTCTGTGATTTTTCTCACCTTTTAAATTTTGATGTAATAGCCGACTGTGTGTATAAAAGAATAACATAGAAGTATTTCTAGTCATGACGGTTGTGGTGCTGAAACTCCACAAAACGGTCATACCGTCATTAGAGACCAAAGAGGAGAATAACGTGAGATGTCACTACATTGGGGGTGACTGGGTCTAGACTGTTAACTAATTTGTTCCCTGATCGGCAGCACCGGGATGCACCGATTACTCCAGCCAGAGCCTTGAAATCCCCCTTACCTACACCCCCATCCTGTTAAATCTGCTTCCACAGTGTAAGCTAACGTTTGTTATCTTCTCTCCAGTCCAGAGCAGACGGTGGCCAACTGTGCCACCTGTTTTCGTAAGTGAAGCTTTCCTGGAACCCAGCCATGCCTGTTCACTGATGTGTGCCTTATGGCGCCTGCCATGCTACAATGAGAAACTGAGTACAAGCACCAGACATTTTTCCATAAAACAGGTGGCAGACCCTTGGTCTAGATCATTGATCATCATCTTTTACCTGGAGCATTTTTACCTGGAGCCTTTCAATGGTCCACCTGCATTCACCTTGGGCTCATTTTCAAATTCCTGATTCACAGTGTGTCCAGAGTAATTGCTTTTTTTTTTGCGGTACGCGGGCCTCTCACTGTTGCAGCCTCTCCCATCGCGGAGCACAGGCTGCGGACGCACAGGCTCAGCGGCCCTGGCTCACGGGCCCAGCTGCTCTGTGGCATGTGGGATCCTCCCGGACTGGGGCACGAACCCGTGTCCCCTGCATCGGCAGGTGGACTCTCAACCACTGCGCCACCAGGGAAGCCCCCAGAGTAATTACTTTGAAACTCAGAGTAAGTCACCTAAGTGGTCTACTAAGAACTCTCCTACCCACCCACTGGTTTGGGATGAAAAGCAAGTCCTAGTCTTGTATTTTCCCTCCAACTCTGTCTCATACCCACTGTCCTCCTCACTCAGTTTAAATACCTGGCTTCTTTCTCACAGAGGCGTGGCCAAAACATCTAATATAAATGTAGACCCCCGGGTTACGTGATCTCATAGCACCATCTTCTTTGCCTTCATACATGCTCATAATTTTTAACCATGTTTCCATTTTTATGTACATATATTTAATATCTGCTATCTACTGAAACAGAAGCTCCAAGATGGCGAAGAAATGGCATCTAAATTAAGCTTTCTTATTGACTATACCATATATACAGAAAAGCACACAATGCATAAGCATACCGCATGAAGAATCTTCAAAAATGAATATGTCCCTGTAAATGTCACCCAAACGAGAAACACAACATTAACTGAGCCCCAGGGGCCCCTAAATATGCTCCTTCCTAGTCACCGTGGCCTCTATTCCGCTGAAGGTGGTAGTTTTGCCTCTATTTAAATACCGCATAATGGGATCTTCCTTTTTTCCCTGACATTAAGTTACTGAGGTTCATCCATGCTGTTACTGGGAGCCATTCCTTTTTTCATGGTTGTACAGTACTCCAACATATACATACTTCATAGTTTCTTTACCCATTATGCCTCTGAGGGACATTTAGGCTGTTTTCAGCTCTTGGCTATCACAAACAGTGCTGCGGTAAACAGTTCATATCAGCTGATGTACACACAAATCTGGGTTAAGTATATTTAAGGGTGGAAGTCTAGGTCATTCAACACAGGCAGACGAGGCAAAGTGGTCGTTCCAGCTACTCTCCCACCAACAGCTTATGTGAGTTCTAGCTGCATCAAGGGATCCGACAGTTTACAGTAGTTTAAATTTGGCCATTCTGAGTATACAGTGTTATCTTCTCGCGGTTGAAATTTCATCTTTCTTATAACTCATGATATCTTTTTTCTTTGCTGTTCAAATGAAAGCATTTCTTTTTATAAATGTTTTTCTCCAGCCAGTATATCTCTAATTGCACTTAAGAAACAGAATTTAAAAAAAAAAAAGTCTGTATTTCATCTTGTGCCAAGTTAAAAGAATATCCAGTAGCTTCCACTTCCTGTTTTAGACTGTTATTACCATTACTTTATATTCTCTTGGTATAAAAATATGCTTTAAAAAAATCCCAAACTAACACATAAACAAGCAACACAGGTACCAGCATATCCTTATAAACATAAACACGACCGATGCTCACAAGTCAGGCAAGACAGGAATGGCATCTTGGATGCTTGATTCATGGATAGTGGCAGGCAGTGCAAGAAAGCTTCTGGAAAACCGTCAGTCCTGGTTTTCAGCACAGGAGAACCTCTCATTTCATGGTGCACGTTTCACAATATTACAAAACCACCACCTTGTCTACTTGATTAAAACCAGGGGAAAGGGACAATGTTCCTGGGGAGTGACAAGGCACAGAAGTGCCCTGGGGCCCCGCACAGCCAGCGGGCCCAGCCCCGCAGTCTGACCAGAGGCCTGGGACCCGCTGCCAGATGCTGACCTCTGCAGACGCAGCGAGGGTTTCCACGGACTTCAGGAGCGCGTGTCCCCGGCGTGGATAATACACTCTAACGACGATCAAGTGGGGGAAGTGAGCTCCTCTGAATCATGCGTGGGATCGGTTCCAGACTCAGTGGAACGGCCATCCGCTCCAGGCCCTGGACTTCAGGTGACAGGCTGAACGGCGGAGGGTCTTCCTCTCTTTTGTCGGTGCAGTTTCTCAGCCTCCTGCTGCTTCTTCTGCTGTTCTAACTTCTTTAATGTAAACGTCAATTGTCTGCTGCCAACCGTGGTGTCCGATACACCCAATGTCCCATTTTTCGCTTGGAGTTTCAACCGGTCTTCAAGGGTTTTATTCATCACGATACCTTCTTTCGTGAAATGCCTGTTCAAGATCCTTGCACAGTGCTCTCTGTTCCATCTGTCTTTTTCTTCCTGACCTGTAAGAGTTCTTTATAACGCGCTGGATCCAAGCCTTTGTCGGTTACAGGTGCCACAAATGCATTCTCCCACTTGGTAGCTTTCACTTTCTTATTAGTGTTCTCTGATCAAAAAAGGATCCAAATGAATGAACCCAATAATATTTTTTTCCTTTATGGTTGGTGCTTTTCTTGGTATCCAACAAAGTTTCAAAGGGAGAGAATGAAGAGCGTCATCAGATGATAAAATATTATCTGAAGACATAATAGCTGCAAAGTTTTGACAACTGATGAGAAACACAGTCTGAAGATTCGGGAACTCCAATGGATCCTTTAGGAAGCAGGAACAATAAAAATTAACCCACGCTTACATACATCATAGTGAAATGACAGAATACCAGAGACAGAAAGTAGTTCTTAAAAATATCAGAGAGAAAAACACAGATCATCAGGAAGGAAAGAAGAAAAAGTAATTGAGAACTGACTGATCAAGCAGCAAGACTGATCAAGAAGCTTCTGGAAAATGACTGATCAAGCTTCTGGAACTGACTGATCAAGCAGCAAGACTGATCAAGAAGCAAGACCACCTTGGAAGTGCTTAGGAAAAAAAGAACAGTCAGCCCAGAACTGTGCATCCAGCAAAAGTACAGTTCAAGAATGAGGATGAGAGGGCTTCCCTGGTGGCGCAGTGGTTGAGAGTCCGCCTGCCGATGCAGGGGACACGGGTTCGTGCCCCGATCCGGGAGGATCCCACATGCCGCGGAGTGGCTGGGCCCGTGAGCCATGGCCGCTGAGCCTGTGCGTCCGGAGCCTGTGCTCCGCAACGGGAGAGGCCACAGCAATGAGAGGCCCGCGTACCACAAAAAAAAAAAAAAAAAAAATGAGGATGAGAACCAAGGTGAAGTTAACAGGAACCCACTGGAGAAAACTTAAAAAAAAAAAAAAAAGATAATGAAGCAATGGTTTTTGAAGACACTGGACATGAGACAAGGAAAGACAGTGACCACTGAGAGATCGGAAACAACTGCGAACCCTAAGACTGCCCCAGCTTCCTGTCTAGAGTGAATTTCCCGCTATGCCAGGGGGAGAAGGAACCCAGGACAGCAGAGCTGGGAACCTAGGGAGATCAAGGGGCTAACGTTCTCAGGGAAGGGATGAGAATGGAGAGAGCTGCACAGACACAGAGCTCCTTGAGTCCTTCGCCAAGGCTCGCATACGGAACAACCGCCAGGAAGGGTTAGAGCAGTAGTTTGGAACTGAGGGCAATTTTACTCCCCAGGAGCCATATGGCTGTCTGGGGACATTTTTGGTTTGTAACAATTCAAGGGATGCTACTGCTGTCTAGTGCACAGAGGCCAGAGATGCTCCGAGGCATCTGATACCACAGTAGACAATCCCCTCCCCACCGCCAAATAAGTATCCAGTCCTCAAATTTAAATAGTTCCAAGGTGGAGAAACCCTGCATTACAGGAAACAATCCCCGAGGCCTGCACAGGGCAGGAATAGCTCCTGTTCCCACCAGTTACAAGGAAAAGCTTCACAATTCACAGGGCATTGAGGAGGGTTAACAGAGGGGTACTTTCTTAACAGCAGGAAATAATTAGCCCAAGATTAAATGCTGCTAAGATCTCACCTAACAAAGCTTAAAAGCAAGCCTCAAAATAACTTAATTGTGTAATTTAAACTCAAGAATATTATCTATAAATATACAAAAATATCCAGCATCAAAAAAAGTAAAGTCACAATGACTGACAATCAACAATTACTAGGCATGTACAAAATCAGCAACTACTATGCACAGTGATGAGAAATATAAAACTAGACCCTGAAAAGTTACATGACAGAATTATGTAGAACCAAATCCTGAAATTACAGAAAGATCACAGAAAAGGAAATTAACAGTTACTACTAATTCCAAATGTTCAAAAAGCCAGAAGAAGGGCTGAACAGGAGACCTGGAATATACAAAGAAGATTCAGACCAAGCTTCTACAGATAAAAGGTGAAAATACATTTCATTCAGTACACTGAATAAGATTAACACTTGTAGGCAAAGCAATAAAACTACTGAAACACAAAGAGAAAATATAATGAAAAATTATGAACATTTATTGAGCTGCCGGACTTCGATGGTCTATCATATGCACCTAACTGGCATCTCCAGAGACAGGAGAGGTGTTAAAAAAAATCTGAAGAAATATGGCAGAAAATATTCCAAATTTGATGGAAACAAAAAAGTCCGTATGTTTAAGAAGCTCAATGTATCCAAGCACAATAAACAGAAAAGACATAACACCAAACTGCTTAAAAGCAGTGAAAAGGGGACTATCTTAAAATCAGCCAAAAAAAAAAAAAAAAAGCACACCACAAGACAATGGAGCAACATCTTTAAAATACTCAAAGAAAACTACTGTCAGCCTAAAATTCTATACCCAGCAAAAATACCTTTTAAAAAGAAGGAATACTGAAGACTTTTTAAAGACATACAAAAGCTGAAGGAATTCATCACCAGCGGACTTGTATTACCAAAAATGTTGTAAGAAGTTCTTTCAGACAAGAGGAATGACTGCAGATGGGAACACAGAAGCGCACCAGAAATGGCTGTTATCTGTGTACCTAGCGTAACTATCTTGCACACGGTAAGAATAACAGGGAATGCTAATGCATATATTACATAATAAAGTGAATATTATAGTTGATAGGCATTGTTAGAACACCAGCTACTATTTTTCCTCCTTAGCTCTGCACTTTCATATCTGGATTCCAAAAAAAATAATTTACAGATATCAAGTTCATTATTTTTAACAGCTTTGCTTTATAAATAGTTTTGGTTAGCAACATTTTTATTTTGGACAACTAAAAGTAACTTTGTATTCCATTTTCCTGTTTTAACTGCAGCAACTTTATTCTTCACTATACAGACATTCTTTCAGGAGGCAGTACCTAAATGAAAATTGTGTTTCCATATGCCACTGATCACAGCTGATGGGTTTACCTGTCGCTTAGAGGAATCTACAGGAAATTGAACACTGGGCTTTGTAACTCATCGGGCTCCCAAGCTCTCCCTGCCTTAGACCCCCTGGAGTCAATTCTATGCTCTAAATATCTGTCAGACCCTTAGAATTAAGCGTCTGACTCATAAGGATGAGTAACACTGATTTATTCTTCCAGAAGGAAGCTTAACTTTGCCATTTATTATGCTTTAATGAAATCTCATCCATTCCGCATGCCCGGGCAGTGAGTAATTTCTGGTAAGTGAATGTTTTGGAAAGCTGAAAAATTACAACACATCTTTCTATTTTATTGCCTTTCAAAAAATCTACCAAATTTTCCCTGACTTCCTAAATTATAATACCATGTTCTAGAGATGATGTCACCTCACTTTTATCAAAAATGAGCCACTGAATGACAACTCAGAGAGGATGATTTGCCTTTAATGTGGTGATGCGATGCCTAGGAGTGGTTTTTATTTATTGACGATTCTCTTTGCTTTCCCCGGAAACAAAGTCTCTGTAGAGACCAACGTCCCTTCTGCAGCGCCCCCTAAATGGCCCGTGCTCCTCCCCTACTGCAGCAAGCTTTAGAGTCTGTTACATCTACGCAGGCTTCTTGTGACTCTGTCATTACCTTCTTCTCACCATGTGGTTTCTTTTATACTTCGTTATTTTTCCTGGACTGTAAGATTTGGACAATAAGACTGGATTTTGTAGACATTATTGAGTAATAATAATTATTTTTTTTGTATATGGCAACTGACCAATTCAAAGTTTTAAGGACTGGGTGTATTCCAATACAGTAAGTAGTGTATCCTATTACCCTACTTATAATGGGAAAAAATGTATATGTAATATTTCCTTACACAAAAAGGAATGAAAGGTAATGCAGCCAATTAAGAGTAGTTATCCCTAAAGATATATGAACACACAATTCACAGAAGAAATAAAAAGCCATTAAGCATATGAAAGCAATGCTCATCTTCACTAATAAAGCAACAAGGATAGGACTTCTATTTTAAAATTTAGATTCAAAACACAGTTATGTATTATCCAAAATTCTTTTCTGTTTAATTTCAAAAGTTTTTATCAAGTCACTTTGTAAAAGGTAAAAATTAAAGTCAGAGTAATAAACTATCACATCTTATTAAAGACAATATCATAAATCAGTTATAAAGATAAGTTATTCCTTCCAACCTCATGTATGGATTGTTTTTTTTAACTTTTCATGTGTGTGTGTGTCCATCTGCCCCTGAGGCTGTAAATGCTTTTATTCTATCCCATGATTATGGTTCAATTTTTACACTTCCATCTTTAATCTACTTGGAATTCATTCTAGTAGAGGTCTTTCTTATTTCTCCCCAAATAATTAACCAGCTGTCCCAACACCTCATACTGAATTTACATCCAATCCCACCCATCCCCCACTTCCTTGTCTCCATCCTCACAACCTTCGTTAGGACCACAGTCACGCTGCACCCACATTATTTCTACAGGCTCCCAGCTGGCCTTCCCCCCGGGGAACTGCTGTGTCCACTACACACACGGTGATGGCACTGCTTGCTTGTTTAAATCCTTCCAGTGACTTTCCACTGCTCTCAGGATGGAATTCAAACTTTTTCATATGCTCGCGAGTAGAGTGGCCATATGATTTATCATCTAAATAAGGAAACCACCGAAATTAAAAGGGAGGCTATTAATATTAACCACGCTGGAACTACAGGCAAACACCAGGCCGTCCTGGGTAACCAGGAGGTCGGCCCCGACTCACAGCTCTACTGTCCAGCCCCTCCCCTCCCTCTTTCACACGCTGCCGCTCGGCCACACTAAGTCTACGTTACGCCCTCAAATGTGACAAGCTATTTCCTTTGTAGAACTTCATACCGGAACCCTTCATTTCTCACCTCCCCCGCAGACTCACCCCTCACTCCTCTGCCCCTCTGGTCACCTCACACCAGCCTTCAGGCGTCACGGGGCACAAACCATCTCCTCTGCAGTCCTCTTCAACCCGCCCGCACCCAGCCTTGGTGCCGGCTCCGCTCCTATGTGTTCCACACTATTTCTGGGTGTTCCCTCTCTTTATCCCCTATTTCTATCACCTTCATTAATCTTCATGTATCTTCATACATCTTCCACAAGTTCCAGCTATAGGGACTGGCAGAGTAGATGCTCAATTTATGTAGGAATGAATGAATGAAGATCCAACTCTGGTGACATCTACAAACTACCAAAGAAAGTTTTAATGCTTTTCAAAACGAGTTGCCTACAGAAAGCACGTATTATCATTTCATAGTTGGCTACACACTTGGTGGTATATACCTATGTGTGTTTTTAAAAAATCATTATTACTTTGGAGGTACACTTCAGGTTTCCTTTCAGTATTGTGAATTAAATATTCTCAATGGAAGGGCAATCTTCAAAAAGTAAATAATTAGTTCCCTTATCCACTAAAATTTAAGGGCAATATTCAAGTTAACACCTTGGAATTACATTTTTCACATTTTAACTGTCAGTTCAATGAACAATTCATGTATACATGTTATATTCTACTGTACCTTGCTTCTGCTCTTAAAAAAAAGAAAAAAAGCAAATATTTTCATTTATTCTAAGACAAAAAGGAGTATTTGATCATATTCTGAAATAGCTTAAAACTTATTTGGAGACTGCACTTCTTAAAGTAATCACCTTCAAAAGTGAGATAGTGATGGCTGTTAACATAACTGATTTCAAGGAAAGCAATGTTAAATGTCAGGTCAAACTGGGAAGAGAAGTATTTTCTTCCCAAGACTGGTGAACTAGAAATCGCCATTGTCGACTGTACCGTCGAGTGTCTGCAATGTCACCCACTTTCTACACGTTATTTCCTGAACACACCTTTCACGCTGACTTCTCACCATTCCTTAGTCACACTGCTACGTACACGTGAAAACAGACAGAATTGTCTGTCTGAGGTATTTTTGCCATAAGGAAGTCTAAGTGCTCAATTAAAAGCCGCGTCCTATGTGGCTGCACGACGCCATCGTAAAGGGAAGAAAACCCACATTTCTCCTCCTTCTGGAGGAGTTTCTCCTTCCTTGCTGTGTTTCTCTCCTGCGCGCTTCCTTTACTGCTCACACAAAACAAAATTCTGATCACCAAACGCGTGACGGGTTTTCTCAACACCAAGCAATTCTCTGTGACACCACCTGGGCGTCCTACAGTTCAAGCCAATGCTGAGGTCATCTTCCCAGAGACAGCGTCAGCTCCCACAGGTTGAGGGCTCAATCCTTTAGGACTGCCCCCCCCCCCCGACACACTTCAGACACCAGTCACCACTCCAGGCTGCCACCAGTGTTTCTGACCAACCCCCTGCTTGGGTTCAATTAATTTGCTAGAGTAGGTCACAGGATTCAGGGAAACACTTACATGTACCGGTTTATTAAAGCATATGATAAAGGACTCAGATGAAGAGATACACACAGGGTAAGGTCTGGAGGGTAGGAGCGTCTGTTCCCGTGGAGGTGGGTACATCACCCTCCTGGTACATGGATGTGTCCCCGAGCCTAGAAGCTCTCTGAACATCACACTTTGGGGATTTTAGGGAGGCTTCCTCAAGTGGGCATAATCAATTCTTAACTCCATTTCCAGCCCCTCTCCCCTCTCTGGAGGATGGTGGCAGGGGTGGGGTGAGGCTGAAAATTCCAAGCTTCTAATCGTGGCGTGGTCTTGCTGGTGACCAGCGCCCAGCCAGGGGCACACCCAGAGTCACCTCATTAGGACAAATGAGGTGAGGCTGAAAATTCCAAGCTTCTAATCGCCGCGTGGTCTTGCTGGTGACCAGCGCCCAGCCAGGGGCGCACCCAGAGGCGCCTCATTAGGACAAAGCTCCCCGTGCTCTAACCACTTAAAAATTTACAAGGGCTGGAGGGGACCTGTGTCAGGGACAGGGTCAAAGACAAAGAAATACAAGCGCAATACATGTTCCCAGTGTTCTTATCACTTAGGAAATTAACTAGGGTTTTATAAGCTTCGGGCCAGGAACCTGGGGCAGACACCAAAATGTACATATCTTCTCTTATCTCAGAACCATCTAAGGTCACACACCCCTCTCCGGCCAAATACCAGTTTCCATCCAGTATAACCTCTTTATTATTAGCTATTCCATTTCAAACACTCTTGAACGGAATACCAAAATCAGATCTTTTGTTTCTGGGGGGTCAGAAACATTCCTCTTTAATTCGTAAAATTCAAACCAAGATAACGCTCTCAGAAACGGAGCTTACCAAGCGCCTCGTGGGCACCCCTGCCACGCTCTGACTGACATCAACTTCCCAAGTGCAGTGTAAGAAGACATTTTCAGAGCATTCACGAATCTCCTCCTAGCTGCTCACTTTCTGTGCACTCCGTCTTCAGCATCAAGCGGCCTTCCTGCACTAATCAGATCCGTATTCTTCTAGAACTAAAGTATAACCGATTTCCTCTGCACCCGTCAATTCCTCTCATATTATTAATCATAGTTCATTTATCCTTTACAGAAATACATTCATGTACTTTATATTTACTTACACGGTTTAGAAATCATGGTCCCTACATGTTCTCTCTTTATCTTTTATTTAATACTTTTTTGAATATCAGTTTAAGACCACAGATAGCACAGTTCCAAAGGAGATTTTTCAAAGAAGGTAGAAATAATCAGTTTTTGCATCTAGATGGACATTTTCATTCAAAAGTCTATATGTGCTTGACAGAAATCATGACATAACTGATCATTTTGATTACATAATGACTGATCTATAGGTAATTCTGACTCCTGGACAATATTTCACATACAAGTGCGGTAGTATCAAGTATAAAATGTATGGGTTATAGAATTTAATTCATTAATGACCTTAGAATTACCAGGAAATTTTCTAAATCACATCGTTGACTAATCACACCTGGAGGAAAAATAAGTGATAAACTTGTAAGAGAAACAGAGACTCGAAATGGATCTGCCAGTATTTTACTGGTATTTACACTGGAAAAATGCTTTGCTCTGTAAAAATGGTACGATGCATTAAAACACAAATTGGCAGAAGAGGGGGCAGGAAATGGGGAGAGGAAGAGGAATGCTAAGACAGTCCCACAGAAAAATAGATACTGTTGTCAAATACACTGGCACACCATTAACTAGCCAAGCAAAATGGACCTAAACAAAATCGCTAATAGGTTCTGTATCCTGTATTCTTAACTTCTTTTAAAAGAAAAACGACCTTGAAGCTCCATTATATTTGCCAACTTAAATCCTGAGCTTCCCAATTTAAGTATTTTATAGATTGTCACAACATCATCATGAAAAGCTCAACTCTTTTTCCTTAACAGGATTTAGGCGATTAAAATACTGTGCACTATTTGAAAACACATTTACTAGAAAATTGATGCTCGAAACAAAATTCATCTGAAGTCCCAGAAAGTGGCCCTTTTTGGATATATTTATTACAGGTGTCGCACGTCCTCACCTTCACATTGGGTTTTGACAGTAGCTTCAACAGCTCTCTGATCTCGCTGTTTAACGGCTTGCTCTGAAGCTCCTCCGCCAGCTGCACGGGAGATCACATTGACACGAAGGACAGTTAGTAAGAGCAGGGGGAGCTCCACATGCGACAACTGAGAATCTCTCCTGCTACGTTTTCGGTGATTACGCACAAGTCAGCAGGAAACTGACTGATTTCCTGTCAGACTGTCAATCGCTGCTCTTCTTTTGCGGCTCTTAGTAGCCCTGATCCCAGCCCAGGCTCTCAGCTGAGTATAACTCAAGAAATCACGTCGGCTAGATCACCTTCTGATTTACCGCACAGGGGGCAAATCCCAGCACTTCATCTACGACATGGTCTTTTGCATGCAGACAAAGGACCACTTGGAAAAAGCACTGGATCAGGCTTTGACATTGTACAAAAGAAAAACACAGAAAAGAGAACTTCTGAATGAGGTGGTGAAATCCACAGGGTTTCTAAAACCCCACAGTAGCTTGCTGTTTAGAGCTGGGGTAAAAAGAACTAGAATGCCTCTAAAAGAGCAAATGATCTGAAACTTTTATTATGCTTACCTACACAGTCTGTTAAATATAAAATAGGTTAATCATTAAATGACTTATAATAGGTTGACAGCTACGCTGCTACCTCAGATGCTGACTGCTCTCTACCACCAGGATTATAAATTCCCATTGCCGGTTCCAGCTGAAGCTAAAGAAGAAAGGGGTGGAGCTTGGAACCTGCCTTGTGTTCTGCATTAAGAGGCCTCCATCAAAATCTCTACTCAATCTTACGCTATAAGAAGGATCATATCATTTTCATAAGAAGAAAAGCAAGATTCAAATAGAAAAAAAGATTAGAATTATGAAAAAATACAGCACAGAATGCAAAATATGTACATATACTTTCATTTAAAAACCCTTCTCAAAACACTGCATGAAAGTTCCATTTGCCCCTATAGTTTCTAACAAACTGAAAATAATTGCTCTTATCTCTGGAAAGGACTTTTCTCTAAACGAGGGGTGTAATATAAATTATACACAAAAAATAAAATCAGATAAAATTGATATATTCACTGACTACACTTCAAAAAGTGCTTTTCCTTTTTCAAGGTAACATTTTTTTACAGAATTTTTAACTTACAAAAAGACACAAAAGGCTCTCTGCACTCTTGAATCAAACATTTAAATATATTGCTCTGATGAATTACAAAATGCTAAGTTTATATTTACATAAAAATCTCTAATTAAAAAAAATGCAATATTGTTGTAACATGACTGGGCCTTAATTACACTGGTTTATAAATAAATATTTCCCCAAACCCTCAACAATAAATGTTTTAAAACTGGTTTTCAAGGCTCTCTGAATTGTCAAGTGTTTTGGTTCTGCAACACAGAGGTAAGCTTCTTCACAAAACATGTATATTGCAACATCCTTGTAATTTGTAATCTCTGTAGAAATGGAAGAAAAAAATGGGGACTAAACAGGTAACACACAACTTGGAGATACATTACACATGTTTTATTTTCTAAACTAGAATACACGGTATTAACAAAGAAAATCAACCCTTGAAGATGGTCAGTTTTTTTCATTATACCTACAGCCCTAAAATCTTCCTAAAAGGAACTATAGTTTGTTTTATTGTAATAACGTAAAAGATTAAAAACCAACGGAGGCTGTAGGGTGTCACTAAAAGCAGCCTCCACGCCACATGTATTTCTTGTCCGGCTTAGTGTCCCCTGTAGTTCATCCAGGTCTGTGCTCAGTTCATCTGAGTCCAGAAGTTAACTGGAGAAACAGCGAGTTAGTTCCCTGACCCAGATTTAAAATAAAATTATAGCTACGGAAAATTAACTACTCCATCAATGCCAGCTGCTGCTCAAATTTATTTTTCGGTTATGAAGGTAATTTGGAAAGGTCTAATATCCATAAATCTCTACTATGCTTTACAATCCATTTAAAAAACAACCCTGACTTTTTACGTATTTCGTCCGCCTCATTCCTATGCCAGCGTCTGTCAGTTTCAAGACTGCCAGCGACACAGCTGTCTTGTCTCTATTTCTCCAAAGCTTTTCTCTTGCCTGTGACTTTCTCGGACTCTAACAGCTGAGAGCATCTCTCCCCACAGAGGCACAGACTAAAATTTCTATTTTGTAATTACCAAGGCAGGACAAGAGGGTTATCTCCATGCAAAATCTTTAGGACAGGAAAGTGAACAAAAATCAGCCTAGTGTCAGCGTAAACTCAGGGATGACAGGCCTTTTGGAGATATTTGCAACTTCTTTCGGTTTTCACTCCTAGGATCACACATCTCTGTCTGCACTAGGGTGAGTCCTGCCCCCAAGGGGCCGCGAAGGACGAGTCCCCCTGAGCTCAGAAAGGCACACTTACGTCACCAGCTAAGGCTGCCGCACCCTGGAGGATGGGCGTGGGATTCTGCTTCTCGTAGTAGTGAAGCTTCTCGTGAATCTGGAAGGGAAGCAAATGCACATAAGCTCACCTGCCAGCAGGCAACCTGAGACATTCAACTACTTGGATCGTTTCAACAGCAACTGATCTCTAAACATGTTTCTGTAAACCTACAGATGACAAAGAGGCGTGCCTAATTCATCTACTACTGTGCTTCAGTGTTTGTAACAAGAAGTCAAACTGGGGGGTGGGATCATCATTAAACAGAAACTGTGTTCCCCAAACAAACATTAGCTTTATAAAATCTTTAATTTCTAAAACATAATTGCTTCAATACTTCGAGCGGCGGTTGTAGGTTATATACCTGCTAAAAACATAAGTTATGATTAAAGCAAAGCAAGAAGCTGGCAGCCATGTTCTGACAATTTGGTGTGTAATAACCACCCAGAGCAAAGAACCAGGCGTCGTGCAGACCGAGGGCCAGCGCTCCCGGAAGACCTCACGGAGCACACAGCTCCCTTCACTTCTTCTCGCTTTTCCTTTCTTCCAAATAGTCAGCTTCCCCCCACCCATTCAAATTTCTACAAAACAAAGGGATTTCTCATAACTAGAGACATCTCTCCTAACTATTCAGCTTCAATTTTTCATTTTGTAAAACCAGTAAAATTCTATTAATACAAGATAATTTTGTCCGTTTCCCATCACCATGACCAAAGAAGCACAAAGGCAAGAATACATTTTAATGCATCAGAAGACTAACTGAGTTCATTTTAAAAAACCTAGAATGATAGCTAAGAATGAGGGGAGCTTTGACAAACTTGTAACTGTTGGCACCTAGTTTAATCTATTTCAGCTCTTACACAGAGGTCCTTAAATTTTTTTTTTGAATTTTATATTTTTAGACAGCAGGTTCTTATTAGTTATCTATTTTATACAAATTAGTGTATATATGTCAACCCCAATCTCCCAGTTCATCCCTCCACCACCCCCCACCCGTTTCCCCCCCGGGTACCATATGTTTGTTTTCTACATCTGTGTCTCTATCTCTGCCTTGCAAACCGGTTCATTTGCGCCATTTTTCTACATTCCACATATATGCGTTAGTATACGATATTTGTTTTTCTCTTTCTTACTTCACTCTGTATGACAGTCTCTAGGTCCATCCACATCTCAACAAATGACCCAATTTCGTTTCTTTTTATGGCTGAGTAACATTCCATTGTATAGATGTGCCACATCTTCTTTATCCATTCGTCTGTTGATGGGCATGTAGGTTGCTTCCATGACCTGGCTATTCTAAATAGTGCTGCAATGAACATTGGGATACATGTGTCTTTCTGAATTATGGTTTTCTCTGGGTATATGCCCAGTAGTGGGATTGCTGGGTCATATGGTAATTCTATTTTTGTTTTTTAAGGAACCTCCATACTGTTCTCCATAGGAGCTGTATCAATTTACATTCCTACCAACAGTGCAGGAGGGTTCCCTTTTCTCCACACCCTCTCCAGCATTTATTGTTTCTAGATTTTCTGATGATGCCCATTCTAACAGGTGTGAGGTGATACCTCACTGTAGTTTTGATTTGCATTTCTCTAACGATTAGTGATGCTGAGGAGCTTTTTAGGTGCCTCTTGGCCACCTGTATGTCTTCTTTGGAGATCTGGAGGTTAATCCTTTGTCCGCTGATTCGTTTGCAAATATTTTCTCCCATTCTGAGAGTTGTCTTTCGTCTCGTTTAAAGTTTCCTTTGCTGTGCAAAAGCTTTGAAGTTTCATTAGGTCCCATTTGTTTATTTTTGTTTTTATTTCCATTACTCTAAGAGGGGGCTTAAAAAAGATCTTGCTGTGATTTATGTCAAAGAGTGTTCTTCCTATGTTTTCCTCTAACAGTTTTATAGTGTCCAGTCTTACATTTAGGTCTTTAAACCATTTTGAGTTTATTTTTGTGTATGGTGTTAGGTAGTGCTCTAATTTCATTCTTCTACATGTAGCTGTCCAGTTTTCCCAGAACCACTTATTGAAGAGGCTGTTTTTTTTCCATTGTATATTCTTGCCTCCTTTATCAAAAATAAAGATGACCATATGTGCGTGGGTTTATCTCCGGGCTCTCTCTCTTGTTCCACTGATCTATATTTTTGATTTTGTGCCAGTACCATATTGTCTTGATTACTGTAGCTTTGTAGTATAGTCTGAAGTCAGGAAGTCTGATTCCCTGCATCTACTGAGATGATATCATTTTTATTCTTCAATTTGTTAATATGGTGTATCACACTGATTGATTTGCACATATTGAAGAATCCCTGCATCCCTGGGATAAATCCCACTTGACTGTGTATGATGCTAAATTTAATGTGTTGTGGGATTCTGTTTGTTAGTATTTTGTTGAGGATTTTTGCATCTATATTCATCAGTGATAATGGCCTGTAATTTTCTTTTTTTGTAGTATTTTTGTCTGGTTTTGGTATCAGGGTGATGGTGGCCTCAGAGAATGAGTTTGGGAGTTCCTTCCTCTGCAGTTTTTTGGAAGAGTTTGAGAAGGATGGGTGTTAGCTCTTCTCCAAATGTTTAATAGAATTCACCTGTGAAGCCATCTGGTCCTGGACTTTGTTTCTTGGAAGATTTTTAATCACAGTTTCAATTTCATTACTCGTGATTAGTCTGTTCATATTTTCTATTTCTTCCTGGTTCAGTCTTGGAAGGTTCTAAGAATTTGTCCATTTCTTCCAGGTTGTCCAGTTTATTGGCATAGAGTTGCTTGTCGTAGTCTCTTAGGATGCTCTGTATTTCTGTGGTGTCTGTTGTAATTTCCCCTTTTTCATTTCTAATTTTATTGATTTGAGTCCTCTCCGTTTCTTGATGAGTCTGGCTAAAGTTTATCAATTTTGTTTATCTCCTCAAAGAACCCGTTTTTAGTTTTATTTATCTTTGCTATTGTTTTCTTTGTTTCTATTTCATTTATTTCTGCTCTCATCTTTACGATTTCTTTCCTTCTACTAACTTGGGGTTTTGTTTGTTCTTTCTCTAGTTCCTTTAGGTGTAAGCTTACATTGTTTGACATTTTTCTTGGTTCTTGACGTAGGACTGTATTGCTATAAACTTCCCTCTTAGAACTGCTTTTGCTGCATCCCATAGGTTTTGGATCATGGTGTTTTTGCTGTCATTTGCCTCTAGGTATTTTTTGATTTCCTCTTTGATTTCCTCAGTGATCTCTTGGTTATTTAGTAACGTATTCTTTAGCCTCCCTGTGTTTGTGTTTTTACGTTTTTTTTCCCCTGTAAATTTCAAATCTCAAAGCACTGTGGTCCGAAAAAATGCATATTGATATGATTTCAATTCTCTTAAATTTACCGAGGCTTGATTTGTGACCCAAGATGTGATCTATCCCGAAGACTGTTCCGTGTGCACTTGAGAAGAAATGTAATCTGTTGTTTTCAGATAGAATATCTGACAAATACCAATTAAATCTATCTGGTCTACTGTGTCATTTAAAGCTTGTGCTTCCTTATTAATTTTCTGTCTGGATGATCTGTCCATTGGTGTGAGTGAGGTGTTAACGTCCCCCACTATTATTGTATTACTGTTGATTTCCTCTTTTATAACTGTTAGCATTTGCCTTATGTATTGAGGTGCTCCTATGTTGGGTGCATATATATTTATAATTGTTATATCTTCTTCTTGGATTGATCTCTTGATCATTATGTCCTTCCCTGTTTCTTGTAACATTCTTTATTTTAAAGTCTACTTTATCTGATATGAGTATTGCTACTCCAGCTTTCTTTTGATTTCCGTTTGCATGGAATATCTTTTTCCATCCCCTCACTTTCACTCTGTATGTGTCCCTAGGTCTGAAGTGGGTCTCTTGTGGACAGCATATATATGGGTCTTGCTTTTGTATCCATTCAGCGAGACTGTGTCTTTTGGTTGGAGCATTTAATCCATTCACATTTAAGGTAATTATTAATATGTATGTTCCTATTCCCATTTTCTTAATTGTTTTGGGTTTGTTTTTGTAGATCCTTTTCTTCTCTTGTGTTTCCCACTTAAGGAAGTTCCTTTAGCATTTCTTGTAGAGCTGGCTTGGTGGTGCTGAATTCTCTTAGCTTTTGCTTGTTTGTAAAGCTTTTGATTTCTCTATTGAATCTGAATGAGATCCTTGCCGGGTAGAGTAATCTTGGTTGTAGGTTCTTCCCTTTCATCACTTTAAATATATCCTGCCACTCCCTTCTGGCTTGTAGAGTTTCTGCTGACAAATCAGCTGTTAACCTTATGGGAGTTCCCTTGCATGTTGTTTGTCGTTTTTCCCTTGTTGCTTTTAACAATTGTTCTTTGTCTTTAATTTTTGTCTATTTGATTACTATGTGTCTCGGTGTATTTCTCCTTGGGTTTATCCTGCCTGGGACTCTGCACTTCCTGGACTTGGGTGGCTATTTCATTTCCCATGTTAGGGAAGTTTTCGACTATAATCTCTTCAAATATTTTCTCAGGTCCTCTCTCTCTCTCTTCTCTTTCTGGGACCCCTATAATAAGAATGTTGGTGCATTTAATGTTGTCCCAGAGGTCTCTTAGGTTGTCTGCATTTCCTTTCATTCTTTTTTCTTTATTCTGTTCCATGGCAGTGAATTTCACCATTCTGTCTTCCAGGTCACTTATCCGTTTTTCTGCCTCAGTTATTCTGCTATTGATTCCTTCTAATGTATTTTTCATTTCAGATATTGTATTATTCATCTCTGTTTTTTCTTTAATTCTTCTAGGTGTTTCTCCTTTAATTCTTCTAGGTCTTTGTTAGACATTTCTTGCATCTTCTTGATCTTTGCCTCCATTCTTTTTCTGAGGTCCTGGCTCATCTTCACTATCATTATTCTGAATTCTTTTTCTGGAAGGTTGCCTATCTCCACTTTATTTAGTTTTTTCTCTGGGGTTTTATCTTGTTCCTTCATCTGGTACTTAGTCCTTTGCCTTTTCATTTTGTCTATCTTTCTGTGAATATGTTTTTTGTTCCACAGGGTGCAGGATTGTAGTTCTTCTTGCTTCTGCTATCTGCCCTCTGGTGGGTGAGGCTATCTAAGAGGCTTGTGCAAGCTTCCTGATGGGAGGGAGTGATGGTGGGTAGAGCTGGGTGTTGCTCTGGTGGGCAGAGCTCAGTAAAACTTTAATCCTGTTGTCTGCTGATGGGTGGGGCTGGGTTACCTCCCTGTTGGTTGTTTGGCCTGAGGCGACCCAACACTGGAGCCTACCTGGGCTCTTTGGTGGGGCTAATGACAGACTCTGGGAGGGTTCACACCAAGGAGTACTTCCCAGAACTGCTGCTGCCAGTGTTCTTGTCCTCATGGTGAGACACAGCCACCCCCGGCCTCTCCAGGAGACCCTCCAACACTAACAGGTAGGTCTGGTTCGGTCTCCATCCTGTCCCACGCTGCTCCTTCCCCCGGGTCCCAATGTGCACACTACTTTGTGTGTGCCCTCCACGGGTGGAGTCTCTGTTTCCCCCAGTCCTGTCAAAGTCCTGCAATCAAATCCCGCTAGCCTTCAAAGTCTGATTCTCTGGGAATTCCTCCTCCCGTTGCCGGACCCCCAGGTTGGGAAGCCTGACGTGGGGCTCAGAACCTTCACTCCAGTGGGTGGACTTCTGTGGTATAACTGTTCTCCAGTCTGTGAGTCACCCACCCAGTGGTTATGGGATTTGATTTTATTGTGGTTGTGCCCCTCCTACCGTCCCACTGTGGCTTCTCCTTTGTCTTTGGATGAGGGTATCTTTTTTAGTGAGTTCCAGTGTCCTCCTGCTGATGACTGTTCAGCAGTTAGTTGTGATTCCGGTGCTCTCGCAAGAGGGAGTGAGCGCACGTCCTTCTACTCCACCACCTTGAACCAATCTCGGTGCCCTTAAATTTTTATGCTTGAAAACTTACTTTAGCCTCTTCTTATTTCCAGTTGAGGAGACTGCCCCCCACTATATATGAAAAACAGTTGTACCTCATGGTTTCCTGTTTTTAACAGGTATCAAGTAAAATCCTCTTTTAATTATGCTCAAAGCTAACCAAACTCTCTTGTAAAAAGTCTGGAAGACAGATTTTATTTTGATTAGGCAGATGCTGTCGCTAAGAGAGGATTCTATTACCTTTTTGGCAACCTGGTGCCTAACGCAAAGCAACAGGGAAAGAGTTTTGACACTTATGATATTACCAGAATGATCAGGGCAACATTTTTACTTAATATCTTGGAAGCTTTCAACATTTATCATATTACGGAAATAAATTTTACGGAATACAAGCCATGAAACAAGTAACAGTTGATTTGAAGAAGCTAACAAAATATAATCTAAAATGAAACCAACGGTCCTAAAAGCTAAATTAATTTTGCTTAAATAATTATCAAGAATTAAAAAAAAGAAAAAAAAACAATTAGGTCACCTGAACATATACTATCATAGAATACTAAACTTACCCGCTCATAAAACTTATCTAACTTTATTGCAACTACCTGTTTAAGTGTCTGCCTTCCTGCAACAATAAGCCCCGAAGCTCATGTGCCTGTATTACCTCAGCCTAGTTATCAGGACTCTTCGTAACATGGTCTTCAATGAGTTTAGTATTTTAATTCTAAACTCACAAGAACACTAAAAGGTAGATAGCACTGTTGTTGTCCCAGTTTTACAGATAAACATATACACAGTTAAATCACTGGCTATGGTCCCACAAATGGCAGAGCTGGGATTTAAAACTCAGGCCATCTGGCTTAGCTTCAGGGCACTTAATCACCCCACTGGCCTCTCAGATCTTGTCTGCTTTCTCCACTGACCTCATTCACTGCTGAATGAATATGACAGAAAGGAGGCTGGATAGAGAGGTGACAAATCACAATGGCTGTTGCCATTGACAACAGGATGATTGACGGTTCCCGTCCCCCCCCCCCCGCCCCCCCTTGGTTTTTCCCTCCCTATGGTTTCTACTTTTTCTAGATTTATTAAACTACTATAATTATAACCTAAAACTACATGCCCCAATTAAATACGTTATTTCTCCACTTAATTTGCTTCTTCTGAGTGCCTTTTAAAAACAGCTTCCTCTTTCTCCATCATCCTTCCAAGACCCTCACTCAAGGATACAAGAGCCCACCCTCCCCTGCCTGTCCCTGGACTTTGTACTAAATCGAGAATATTTTAAATGTTCTCCTAGAATTTCCAGATGCTGGCAACCCTTTGTCTAGATGTGTTTTACTTCAGTACATAATTTTAAAATTTAAGTTGGTTAGCAAAGTAAAAATTACTCTAAATAATCTTGAACTGTTCACTGTTTCCAAACATCTTGAAATTCTGCTTTTTACTAGTATTTATAATACCAGGAAGACACATTTAAAACCAAACTGACGTAAAAACTCTAATATAAAAACGGGTAACGTGTACAGCCGTGACCCCAAGGTTGCCCAACAGCATGTTCTGATGCTGGACCCACACTCCGCTTGTTCGTTATGCTGAGTCATCAGCCGCGTGGCTCCTGGACTGTGGCTAGGGGGCCTGAGGAACTGAATTTTTAATTTTAATGAATTTAAATTTAAACATCAGTGTGTGGCTAGTGCCTTCTGTATTGGATGACATGGCATCACTTCATGCTCTCCACTATGTAATTTCCCTTTACACCCCAGAAAAGTTCACTCTGATATACAGTTTGGCAAGTTTCCCTGAGGGGTAACATTCTGGAATCCAATAGACAAATATATAACCAAAGTCGTGGCTTTCGCAATAAGGCAAACAGCATCCCTTACTAAGTATTATGGGTTCGCCAAATGTGCAAAATCTCATTTATTTTAAATAAACATTTCCCTTTGCAGATTCAACCGCATAATAAAAGTGTACTTCATTTTTTCTCCCTTGAAGAACAAGAAGAGAGTAAAACTGGAAGGAACTGAGGAGAGAAAGGACCTAGGGGTAAAAATAAAAGAGTCTGGGGAGAAGGGGAGACTCTGGTTACATTAATTTCATATGATAGAAAAATATGCAATTATTCAAAACCAAGATCCTAAAAAAGAATGGCATGTGCTAAAATGTTTAAAATACACTATTAAGAAAAAAGGACAACTCAAAATGTATATACGTTTATGCTCTATTAAGTAGTGTCCATAAGGGTTTGTTTTCTGTAATTACATTTCTAGTCAGAAGTCAGTTAAAATAAAATTCATTTGTATATGTAACCAAGGCTTATAGGAAAGCTATAGGTACCTTCACTTACATTCACATCTTGAAAATAAATGTTCAATTTCTATAAGGAAATCTGGTGCCAGTAATCTAATTTCGGTACACGTACAGTAGAAACTGCCTTAAATGAAGCTTCAAAACAAAATATAAATAAAGCTTGACCAATCTCAATGCAATCATTTGTTTTAAACCTCTCAGTGATATGTAGAGGTAAACTGCAAACCACAATCAAGGTTACCTAAATGGTGATATTAAATAAACCAAAGCTGTAAAATCCTTTTGCCTTCTATTATGAGTATTAAAAAGCACAGTGGTTTGAATCTCTGTGTTTATCACAGTACCCAATCTAGAATTGGCACGTGTGCACAGACACTACACACACACACACACACACGCACCGCTATCTCCCTCCTTTATTTAAAAGCATGAAGAGGAGGGAATTCGGTATTAAAAGAAGATCCGTGCATCACAGTGACAACCTAGAAGAGCTGAAAATCACACACTATATTGTGTAAAGATTGCAAAAGTGAAAGTATTCTAATGGCTGGGACCCTCTTTTAAAAAGAATAATTTAATCTTTCTCCAAAAGGAAAAAAAAAACTTAGCTCAAGAGAAAAAAAGGGATAAGAAAGAGAAGGGTAAATTTAAAACTGAAAAACAAGAAAACAACAAAGAGCAGAGGCAGTAGTGCTAACTGTATGTCCTCCTCTCCATTTGCTACTACTAATCTCCCTCTTTGGGCTAATTTTCTTGGCTGACACCTCCAGAAAAAAATTTTATACAACTGATGAGAGCTGGACATTCTTGTTTTGTTCCTGTCTTTAACGTGATAAATTCTGGCTTCACGGCGCCACAGATAAATATTATCTCGTGAAATCAGGCCCAATGCATTCTAAATTTATCAAGAGTATTTTTAAAGAATGAATGCTCAATTTCACAAAATGTTTTTCAGTATATACACATTGTGTTTCCTATCTGACCCGTTAATACGCGTGCTCTTTACAAATTTCCAAATACTAACCCATCCAACCCACAATGAACTTCATGTGTTACGATGTATTGTTCTTCTAATGTGCGGGGAATTCCACTGGCCAATACTTTACTTAGAATTTCTGCATCAATATTCATAATTAAGACTGACATTTCTTTTTGTCCTGCCTTTACTGGGTTTTGATATCAATGTTATACTCATTTCGTTATTTTAAAGTTATGGAAGCTTTCTACCTTTTATATGCTCTGGGAACATCTAAATACCAGTGGAATGATCTCTTCTTTAAATACTTGAAGGCATTCCCCTGAGAAACCAGCTGTCTCTGATATATTTTGGTATTTTATTTCTTCTGGTTTGTTTACAGCAATTTCTCCAATTAGGTGTTTCTATCTCTCCTAGTATCAGCTGCAGAAAATACTATTTCCTAGAAAATTATCCATTTTTGTCTGGCTTTAAAAAAAAGCTACCTGAAGCTACTTAAGCAAAATAGTCTCTTAGAAGTCTTTGAATTTACTCCATATTTTTTTCTTCGTTACCATCTCTTATTTGGTGTTTGTAACTTTATTTTCACCCCTCATCCCTACGTTAGTTAACTAATACTGATTTTACTGTGTTTTCAAAGAAACACCTTTTAGATTCACTAGTTTTTACCATTTTTGTTTTCTAATATTTTTCTGTTCTTATCTTACTTTATTCCTTCTTTCTTTACGTGACCCAGCCCCACACGTACATCATACAAACGACTGGGGCAAAAGAAAAGGTACGCTACTCTAATCGGAGTTTTACTCATTCATAAAGTATTAAATGAAATAAACACCCATCCCAGGAGAAAGATACTCAGAGGTAATTTGGAAACAAAATATGGCAAGAGTGTAAGTGCTTCTAACCCTTCTATTTAGAAAGGTAACGGGGGAAAGAGCTAAGAGGGCATAATCACACCAAGGGGAGATTCAGGAGATCTGTTTCGGTTAAAATTTTTGTCCCTCTTCATTATTCATTAACTGGAGAGACGAGAAGGAAGACATTTCTGTCCGTTTTCGCCGCTGCACACTTCAGTGCTGCCTTCACAGCGCTCAGTACAGGGGGGCACATCAGACCCCCTGCACTGCTGGTGGCGTGAAGGCGACAGAGGACTCGCCGTTCATTCACTCTGTCCGCTAGGAAACTGGAAGTGAGAGCATGTGCTTGCCTCTCCCTCTTTTCATCTCTGCCCTCCTTTCAGGTGATGCTTCTAATGATAAGGAATGCCAAAAGTGGTTTCCGTGTGTGTTTTTAAAAAATTTTAGTCAGTGTGTATAGTGCACTATTGTTTACTTCTAAATAGTTTCCTTTTTTTTAACTGAAGTGTAATTGATGTACAATATTGTATAAGTTATAGGTGTACAATACAGGGATTCACAATTTTTAAAGGTCATCCTCCATTTAGTTATTATGAAATATTGGCTGTATTCCCTGTGTTGTACAATATCCTTGTAGCTTATTTTATACCTAATAGTTTGTACCTCTTAACCCCTCCCCCTCCCCCACTCCCTCTGCCCACTGGTAACGACTAGTTTGTTCTCTGTATCTGTGGGTCTGCTTCTTTTTGTTATATTCACTAGTTTGTTGCATTTTTCAGATTCCACATATAAGTGATAACATACAGCGTTGGTCTTTCTCTGTCTGACTTATTTCACTCAGCATAATGCCCTCCAAGTCCATCCATGTTGTTGCAAATGGCAAAAATTTCACTCCTTTTCATGGCTGAGTAATATTCCACTGTGTATATGTACCACATCCTCTTTATCCATTCCTCTGTCGATGGACAATTAGGTTGCTTCCGTGTCTTGGCAACTGTGAACAGAATAGCACGTACTGTTTATGGATGTATACATGTTTAAAAATATGAAAGTGTGTATGGGAACATATCCAGCAGCTTCAGCATGGGCCTCTAGCCACGCCTCTTATGACTTATTTCATACGGTATCTGAAGCAAATATACGAGGTTAGTATCGCTTTAATTTTGATGCTGGGTATGCAGCTTATTTATCATATTTTCTTATTTTTTGTATGTCTGAAGTGTTTTAAAATGGAACATTAATAATGAAAACATTTTCAAAAATTTTAGATGTTAAAAATAAACAAATGGGACAAATATATATGTATATGTATAAGTGAATCACTTTGCTGTACACCTGAAACCCTGTAAATCAACTACACTTCAATTAAAAAAACACGTTCTATTGTCGTTTTAAATGTACATAAGTGGCACTGTTTCTGTTACGACTGGAGTTTTCATACAATACAGTCTGCCATATCTGTGTTGATACATGCGGATCCAGTTCATTCATTCTGACAGCTGAACGATATTCCATCATATTAATCAACAGTAGTTTATATACCCACTTTTCAATTGAGGAACACTCTGGCCCTTAACACATTTTGCTATTAAATATCCATTCACGGGACTCCTTCCTGCCCTGCCCGGGTGCCTGGAAGTGTGTACGTGTTCCCCGTGGCCCCAGAACCCTTGCTAATACTTGGCATCAGCAGACATTCTGCCAGTGACACGGATGTGAAATGCAGTCTCCCTGAGGTTTCCCTGTTCACGATAGTTCCTGCGGCCGACAGCTGCTCTCGGACACTAACCCTCGCCCTCCACGGGGACTCCCTGCAGCCGGACAGCGGCGGCGGGTCAAGGGCCGCACTTCCGAGGCCGTCCACTCCTCCCTCGCCTTGCAGCCTGGTGAACGCGTGTGATCAGCCGTCAAGCAAGGACCGTAAGTGTTACGTTCTCAGTGAGGAAACCGGCTGGTTTCCCCCACCCGGGTGTGGGTTAAGAGAAGGGCTTAAGAGACAGCAAAGCCACCAGATGGAAGGAAGCTGGGTCCCCAAATGCCTCAGGAAGGAGGGTAACACATCCCTAAGGCAAATCCCTCCAAGTGATGACTGAGTGAGAAATAACCTATTGCACCTAAACCAGTCCAGTTTTTGGACTCTCGGTCCACTGCCGATCCTACCTTAAATAAATAACCGGTGGCCCCAGGCAAACAGAAGCCATTGTAACGCAGCCAGAAACATCTAGCTCTTTCTTTATGGCTGTGCACTTTCTTTCTTAATAAAACACTCCCTATCCTAATGTAATAACGAGATTCTCTGTGACTACTTTAAAGTTCTACCGCTTTACTTTGAACACTGAAGTCTTAACCCACACCCACGAGGAGCTCTCGACCTTTATCTTTTTCCAAAAGGACACAACATTTAATCCTTTCACACTGACAGGTATTACTACCCGTTACTTATGACACTCCCACGTACAAGTGTCTGCATCTGAGCTCTCTATTCTGTTCCCTGATTGGTCTCTCTAAGCCGATGCCGTTACTATAGTTTTATCGACACTTTTGATATTTAGTAAGGCAAAAGTTCTTAGCCCTTTATTCTTATGCAAAGCATTATGGATCCCATATTCCACGAAAAACTGAGTTGGCATGTCTTAACCTCTTCTCTTTCTGCATTCTGGGAATTTTCCCGAAATCTATCTTATTTACTCGCTGTCTTAGGCTGTGTCTAATCTCTGAGGAACCTAGCCGCAGAGTTTTTTGGGTGTTTTTTTTAATGACTGTACTTTTTATTCCTATAGTTCAAGGAGTTTGACAAATCTTTCTGTTCTGTTTTCCTAGCACCTAGTGTTCTTATGACTGAGGCCTTCCTTCACGCTAATACCACTTTAAGCGTACTTACTTTATAAGCCATGAGACGTGTATTATATAGAGTGCCTAGGTTTTAATCTTGCTATTGGTGGTGTCTGCTGACTGCAGGCTGAAGGGAAACTGTTTTCTCAAATGCTCTGTAACCTGGGGCATTATATGAGGGAGTCCTGGGTGAGAGATATACCTTTTCAGAAATACTTTTTTATTTGCTTCCGAGGGCACTAGCTCCTTGGTTAATTTCACAGCTCAGGACTCTTGGATTTTGCAGATAAAAAACTCAAACCCCAAGCCATGGACCAACAGACTCGTGGTTACAAATTCTTAGAGTAGACTTTCTTCTGTTCCTACCTAATCCCAGGATGAGGCCGACCAGATGCTTCACCATCTCCCTAGAAAGCGACTTGGCGTCTTCCACTCCTTCCCAGTCGCTAACAGAGTAACCCTAGGAGAGTAGCTGTCTTCTGTGTTTTGTGTTTCCCAGCCGTTCGTGCAGCTGGAATGTCAGGACAGTGACCCGCAACCCCAGCTCTGGCCAACGGCTCCATCACAGGCACAGCAGAAGCTCAAACAGGCAGTTACCTGCAGAGCATCTGGTTCCCACCTCACTTCTAAAACAAGGGATTTCCCTTTCCTTCTTACGAGCTCAGAAATGCATTTCAAAGAATGTTTGCAATTACCCAGAACTTCTAAGGATTTCTTGTAGGAACTAGAAGGCTGAGTTGGTCAGTTAATGTAAATTAATTCTGGCCTCTAACAAGGGAGCATCCAGTTCCCTTGTGCAATGCTATTATAAAAGGAAAAAAAATCACTTTTTACTTCTAGGAGGAGAGTCTAAGAACCTTTATATTTGAATTTTCATGAGTAATTAGGTTCATTTGGCTGACGAGATCCATTTTGGTCAGTGTTTCTACCTGATCTTAATTTTTTTTTAAGTTATAAAGATCAGTTCATCTAATTTGGAATTACTTTTTCATGGCTAAAGGAGCGATCCTTATAATGTCTTTGTCTCTAGACCCTCCTTCTCTACGGCGTGAGTTTACGGTATACTTGTACTTATAAGCACAGTCAACAACAGAGCTTTGAGGCTGTAACTTTACTCCAGGGATACAGCCAGAAGCAGGGTGGGGGGAGCCTTTCCACGGGAGGCCACTGGGAGCCCCTGGTACTTTGCCTGCAAGTCACGCCAGGGTGCTTGCAGCATTGCCACAAAGATTCTTATAACGGACATGGGATAAAGTTGTTATAAGCACCAAAAGCAGTTTTTAGGCTTAAGATAAATTATAAAAAGCAACAAACCATCAACCTTTTGATTCTGGTTGACTGTGTACTGATTCTATTTGAAATCACTTCCCAGAACTTTCTCCACAGATCAGATTCCTTTAGTTCCCAGAACAATATTCTAGAGGGAGTAGCCACGGCATTAAAGTTTCTTTGGAATGTGTTAGTAATTCAAAAAAAATTGAACTTGAATTATTCACTCCAGAAGTATATGAACTGTCCAATATTTGTACATACCTCTTTCATTCCTGCCCTCATAGTGAAATGATCCGATTTGCCATTAAAAAAAAATTTGTATTTCAATACTAATTGAAAAGCTGGGAACTGCTCAATTTATAAGAGTGATGGTGGATGTTACCATGAATGGCAGATGGGGTGGTGTGAGATCATGGAACTTGGGCAGGTCTCAACGTACAAGCAGCAGTCCACTGTGTTCTAGGCTTGCTTGCATTGGGTTGGCCAAAAGTTTCGTCCGGTTTTTTCCATAAGATGCTCTAGTGGCACTTAGCCGTCTTTAACTTCATTCGGAACAATTCTGTTAGATTGTATGTGACACCTGTCATATCAGCGTGCGTTTAAAAAAAGACTTACCAAAATTGGTGAATTTTCATGTAGCCATTTTAATATTGAAGATGGAAGAAAAAAAGCAACATTTTCAGCATATTATGCTTTATTATTTCAAGGAAGGTCAAAATGCAACTGAAACGCAAAAAAAAAGATTTGTGCGGTGTATGGAGAAGGTGCCGTGACTGAGCGAACGTGTCACAAGTGCTTTGTGAAGTTTCGTGCTGGAGGTTTCTCGCTGGACGATGCTCCACGGTCGGGTAGACCAGTTGAAGTTGATGGCGATCAAATCGAAACAATAATTGAGAACAATCAACGTGATACCACGCAGCAGATAGCCGACATACTCAAAATACCCAAATCAAGTGCTGAAAATCATCTGTACCAGCTTGGTTACGTCAGTCGCTTTGATGTTTGGGTTCCACATAAGTTAAGCGAAGAAAACCTTCTCGACCATATTTCTGCATGCGATTCTCTACTGAAAGGTAACGAAAACATTCCATTTTTAACACAAATTGTGACGGGCGATGCAAAGTGGACACTGTACAATAATGTGGAACAGAAGAGATCATGGAGCAAGTGAAATGAACCACCACCAACCACAGCAAAGGCCAGTCTTCATCCAAAGAAGGTGATGTTGTCTATATGGTGGGATTAGAAGCGAGTCCTCTATTATGAGCTCCTTCCGGAAAACCAAACAATTAATTCCAACAAGTACCGCTCCCAATTAGACCAACTGAAAGCGGCACTCGACGAAAAGCATCCAGAATTAGTCAACGGTAAACACATAATCTTCCATGAGGATAACACAAGACCGCATGTTTCTTTGATGACCAGGCAAAAACTGTTACAGCTTGGCTGGGAAGTTCTGATTCATCTGCCGTATTTACCAGACATTGCACCTTCAGGTTTCCATTTATTCTGGCCTTTACAAAATTCTCTTAATGGAAAAAAATTCAATCCCCTGGAAGACTGTAAAAGGCACCTGGAACAGTTCTTTGCTCAAAAAGATAAAAAGTTTTGGGAAGATGGAATTATGACGTTGCCTGAGAAATGGCAGAAGGTAGTGGAACAAAAGGGTGAATACGTTGCTCAATAAAGGTCTTGGTTAAAATGAAAAACGTGTCTTTTATTTTTACTTAAAAGCCCTGGCCAAAGAAGGCACTTTTTGGCCAACCCAACAGTTTACATTTTAACAAGCAAGCGCTGTAATTACAGCTTTAAAAGAAAATCTTTTAGGAACAAAAGATGGCACCAGCTGTCTTTAAAAAGTGGCAAACTGCATGTCTAGGGTCCACGTTATGGGGTGGATGGCTCTCAGCAGATTGCGGCCTCCTGGAAGCCCTATGCAAATTGTTTGCATGTGTTTTTCTAGGAAACTAATCCAAAATTCTCACCAAAAACTCAAAGGGACCTACGATCCCAAGAAGGTTAAAAATTCTTATTTTAGGTTCCCAAATACAGATGGATGATTCATGCTAAGAGGCTTAGACCTCACCCTTCCCAAAAAGCCATTAAAGAGGAAATCCAAGGCTGGATTTGTGCCTCCCTCCATTTTCCTTGTAGAGATGGGGGGCGGGGGGGCGGGAGTTGCTCTGGAAACAGGAAACCAGTTAGGAGGGCACCACTCCAGTGCTAAAAATTCCCCGCAGACCTGGCACTGCTCCATGCAGGTTACTTTGTTGGTTCCTCGGGCCCAAAAGACTCCATCCCTTCCCAGTAGCCACCACTACTGCCTCTACCCCCAAGCCTGCTATAGGATGGGATAGACAGTCACCCCTCGGTAGCCGCAGGGGACTGGTTCCAGGAGCCCCTGTGGGTACCAACGTCTGCAGATGCGCAAATCCCTTATATAAAGTGGGGGGGGAGCAGGGAAAATAGCTGGCCCTCCCTATCTGCAAGCTCCCCACCCGTGGGTTCAATCAAAACTTCCCAGCTGTTGTTTTTCTTGCTGCCCCCAAAGATAAGCATACAGGTCCACGATGTTTTAGCGATTTTACAGCTATTCACATGGGGGCAAAGGACAAGGGCAAAGAAAAATAAACATGAAGAATTTATAACATTCTCACAGTTGTTAAAAATGGAGTATCAATTTAATTTATTAAGAGCCTTGGATCCAATTACATCTGAGTTTCAATCCCAGTTCTGCACCTTACTTGCCAGTTAGACAATTAACTTTTGCAATGGACTGAATGTTTATGTTTCTCCTCAAATTCATATGTTGAAACTTACTCCCCCCCAATGTGATGTTACCAGGAGGTGGGTCTTTGGGAGGTGATTAGGTCATGAGGGCAGAGACCTCCTGAATGAGGTTAGTTCTCTTATAAAAGGGAACCCAGAGGGCCCCTTTCCCCCTTCCACTATGTGAGGACACAGAACAAAAAGAGGGGTGTTTATGAACCAGGAAACAGGCCCTCACCAGACCTCCAATCTGCTGGCGCCTTAATCTTCGACTTCCCAGCCTCCAGAACTATGAGAAATACACTTCTGCTGTTTGTAAGTCCCCAGTCTACGTATTCTGTTAAGGCAGCCTAAAGGAACTAATATAACTTCCTAAACCTCAGTTCCTTCATCTTTAGACGAGGATAATAATAGTACCTACTACATAGGGTTATTGTGAAAATTAAAGTAACCATTAAAAGACCTTCACGCTGTCACTGGAAAATAGAAAATACCCCATAAATGGTAGTTTATGCCCTGATTCTCCTTCAGACCCTCCACTGACATTCCAGGGAGAGGACATGTTACTTTCTCCTCGACGACAGACATCACATCGCACACACATAAGATATAACTGATGCCTAAAGGTAACACCAAAGCAGAATTACCACCGCTGCTCAAGCAGAGAATACACATTTCTGACTAAATGCCACCCGCTTTGGCATTTCTTCAAAAACAGTCAAAGTAAACGAAGAAAAGGACTTGAACGAAGGCAGTGGCCACAGGGTTAAGAAAACCTGGGTGGAGGCAGAAAAGGCAAAAGTTAATTCTGACCACGGCAAGCAGCGAACGATGGAAGAGACTGCAAAATCACTGAGATTTCCAGGCATGATGTGGTTTGCTATGAAAAACGTAGATCGACACGTTTGTTAACACGTGCAAAAAGGACCTGTCTTAAAGCAGCCATCACCCTAGTTGTCCTATTCCCAAAGGAGCAAGTTCTGTCTTTGGGGAGAACGAAGGACAAACTCCTCACACAGGAAAAAGCGTAACAGCTGGACGCAAGGGTTCTCGGAAAAAACAGTAACCATCAGAATTACTTCCGAGACCAGACCAAGCTGGCCATCACTGTGAGCCATCACCTCCCTGTGGGAATTTAAAGACCCTTTGCCCACAATCTCAAGTTCTGTTGACGTTGATGAGAAAACGCATAGTTTTGAGATGAGGTAGGATCTGGTAGGGAAAGCAGAGTACATTCCACTGTGACTGTATGGAAAATGAGTGTTAGACAGGAACCAGACTTCACTCACAGTGGAAATATCTAGCAAACATAAATTAGTTGTCACTTCCTTACTCAAATCTGTCAATGCCTTGCCACTGCACTTGAGATTAAGGGTTTGCTTGTCAATGCACTTCGAAATTCAAGATAGCTGGGGTCCTGCAGGACGCAGCCCCTGCGGGGTTCCAGCTCAAGCTACTCTCCGCCAAGTGCCAACCACAGGGACCTTCAAGGCTTTCTCTCCGCCTGCAGTGCTGCTGAGCTGTGCTGGGTCCCCACACTCACCTTTGGGTCCCAGCTCAAATGCCACTTACACAAAGACACAGTCCCTAACAGTCCCACCCGATCACGTTGGCACGCCCCCACTACTCGTCCTGATAGATCCCTATTCTTTTTGATCATCACCCTTAGCAGATTTCGGACTTGAGGATCCATGATAATGAAATTAATACACTAGGGACAATGTCCCTAGAGTTCCCACTATATCCCTTGCTCCTAGCCCAATACCTCCCATAAAACAGAAGCTCAAAAGTTATAATTATTATTAATTAATGATAAATGGATCTATGAATCTTGCAATCCCAGCCAGCAACATTCTGAGATCACAGTTTAAGAGGATGGTGAGCGTAATTTTTTTCTTCTTGCCTCCAAACTGACATCTAGTGCCCAAAGCCGAAGGAAAAGTATGAAGTCCGCATTCTAAGGAAAACTTCCAACAACTGGAAACGCATCTGTCTAGAGCTTAAGAGGTGGCTGAAATATAACTATCAACCATCCCTACTGTCCCATCTGCCCCTTCCCTCTGTGTGTGCGTGTATATAGTATATGTATATGTGTAATATTATATAAAAGAGGACAAAAGAAAGAAAAATTGTCTTATCGAGACAGAAGAGAAGATAGGCGTAGGGAGTCTACAGCCTAGTGAAGCAAAAGCCTCTCAGAGAATCGCTGACCAGAGAATCAAGTGCAGGTACAGACACTGAAAAGATACCCTCCGGCTCAGACAGCTGACTGGCTGGTTTAGCCTTTGTGTCGATCTAATCAGGGAATGAAGAGCAATGAGGAGAGATGGCAGAATACAGCAAGGGAGCAGTCGGGGGGCAGCCGCTGCAGAGCTCCCGCTGCTTGGTCTGCAAGGAGTGTGAGTTTCCTAGGGGGCAAGTGGCCCTCACTGCAGGTAGCTGGGCTTCAGCTGCCTCACTGATAAGCCAGCCGACCGCACGGTAAAGGCTGTGGGTCACACCAACTGTGTCCCCGGAGACACGCAACATCTGTCACTTAACACAAAGAGGTAAGGATGCCAGGAAGTGTCTGCCTAAGAAGCAACAATATGGACAATCGAGCAAAAAATATTGCCCCTTTCCTTTTTTTTTTGCTCCCAGCCACAGCACACTGGAAAAGCTGGATCTCTTCCCAGAAGTAAACCAGTCCATGTCCCAAGGTGGGGCTGGGGGGAGGGGGACGGGGAGGTAGCGGGGGGGGGGGGGGGGGAGAGAGAGACAGAGAGAGAGAGAGAGAGAGAGAGAGAGAGAGGGAGAAAGAGGGAGAGAGAGGGAGAGAGAGGGAGAGAGAGGGAGAGAGAGAGAGAGGGAGGGAGGGAGGGAGGGAGAGAGGGAGAGAGGGAGAGAGGGAGAGAGGGAGGGAGGGAGGGAGGGAGGGAGGGAGGGAGGGAGGGAGGGAGGAGGGGGTGGAGGGGATGAAAGAACACACTGCCCATCCCCACGACAACTCAGCTACCCCTGGCTGGCACTAGGAAAGGAAAAAGGTGAGATTCAAATCTGATATGACAAAGGAGACTTAACCTGGTCTTTTAATAACTGAAAAGGTCCTGGGAGTTATAGACTTGGCGAGAAATTTTGTTTAAGAGACAGAAAAGCTAGTCTCACTGTATCACACTATGGCACAGTGACTGGAGAAAATTAAAACTGCCTTTTATTTGCACTGAGCTGTTCGCTGTGCTGACTGCCGTAGTAGCGACCAACAGCAACCTAACACCTTCGGTGTCAGACCCCTTCGTCCTCTTAAAATTCACTGAGGACCTCAGAGAGTTCTTATGCGACTCTTTTGAATTGATGTCTGTAGCAGTGAAATTAAAACTAAGAATTGTGGGCTTCCCTGGTGGTGCCGTGGTTGAGAGTCCGCCTGCCAATGCAGGGGACACGGGTTCGTGCCCCGGTCCGGGAAGATCCCACATGCCGCAGAGCAGCTGGGCCCGTGAGCCACGGCCGCTGAGCCTGCGCGTCCGGAGCCTGTGCTCCGCAACGGGAGGGGCCACAACAGTGAGACAGGCCCGCGTACCAGGGGGAAAAAAAAAAAAAAAGAATTTTGAAATTTTTATTAATTAATTTAAAATAACCAATATGTTAAAATAACATTCTTCATAAAATGAAAAATATAGTTGCCTGAATAATAATTTTAGAGAGAAGAGTTATATTGTTTTACAAATTTGTCGATATCTTTCAGTTCTTGCTGAAGTAGGTACATTCTCCAGTGTGCCTCTGTGTTCAGCCTGTTGGGATATGTTTCTTTGGTTGAAGTAAAGGAAGAAAATCAGGCCTCACATAAACTGGGAAGAGGGAGTCATATTTTTTCAGCGACTGGTGGAGACTCATCGACTCAACACCAAATAGCTACAGGTGGTCGCTGTTTAGAGGCGAGTTGCAATGCGAACTCTGAGGCCTTATGCATGTGAGCCTTCCAGACTCTATTACATCACTATCACGGGCCTCCTCTGCACTCCATGTGGCCCTTTGCCCACTATGATTTTGTAGTTCCAGGCATTGGTCACGTGGAAAACTGCGCTTCAATGAGTTACGCGGGTTTTCCAAATGTTTACACATTTCATGGTACAACAACAAAATCATGTTTGTTAATATCACCACTGATGTCATCCAAAAGGGAAAGTGGCAACCTCACAGTGGCAGATACAAGGTCTTCAAGATTCTAGTAACTGCTTGAAAGCTTGGATTTCATCACTGGCAACACTACAGTTGCTTGCTGTCCTTGAAGCGACAGGCTCACTTCAATTATTTGAGAAGATGTCTTCCAAACATCGCCTAATCTGGATTAACACTGTTTCTGTGTCAGTCGTTCTTAGAAGTACAAAAGGTACCCTATGAAAAAAAGGCAGCTGGTTTAGCTCTCGAAACACACAGTCCTGCAGTTGCTCTGACACCTGGCAAAGTGCTGAGTACATCCCACGTCTTCTATGTTACAAGGACTTGAGAGCAGAAAGACATGGCCTCAATGGTTACGATCTAACGCAATGAACCGTCTTTTCTGCTTCATCAAGCACAGTCTTAATTAAATCGGGCGTTTGTTTTTTACTGTGAATGCACAGCGGTAAGAACTTAGTGACGACCAACTAGTACCATTTGGGGCCACTGCCCTGACTTGTTCTGGACGCACCAGCTGTCTTACCCACTGTTGCTTTCCTCCATCAGTGCAAATGCCAATCCAGTGATAAAAGCAAATAACATCATAATATTATTATGAAAATAGTTTTGACCTTGCAGACCCCTGAAATAGTCTCCAGGACCCTCGGGGTTTCCACGGACCACACTTTGAGAGTCACCACCATTTAAAATTCTGAGTGCACGTAATAAATGAAGCAAAGCTAATACTTCTTTGTGGCTGCACCCACATGGTGAATTATACGACTCTAGCATAGGAATGTTAATATTTTCTACCTTATGCACACTTTCTTTGTCTAGCATTTGACCTAAAACCACAGGTCCAGGTTCATGATACCTGTTCCTCTCACAACCAGGTGGTACTTTTCTATAAAGCCACATGTTCCAGGTCTGCAAAGTGGTGACAGGAAGCTTTAAATAAAAGACTAGTATACTTTAAAGAGTTAACTTAAACACAGACACACAGGTTTCAGCGTTCCATGAAACCTAACTTTGCTCGATCCCTTAATGTTTCATTATTCACATTTTTTCGAAGTTCTGACTTTGATGTCTTTCACTCTGGCTTGTTGCTGCAACTGTTAGTACATTTAAACCTAAGCGATTTACAACAGTGTCCCAGACCAAGTGCCTCTGGCGTCAGCCCAAGACTGCTTTTATCATCTTCTTTTATTTATTGCACTGTTTCAAAACTGTCCTTTCTCTCACACATTTGTATAAATTTTTCAATTTTATATTTTTTCCTTTTACGTATTTTTATGTCTAAAATGCTACGCTATTTGTCTGCTTTGTATAATCACATAAAAAGGCATTTGCTTGTTCTACTACCATCACAGCCGGGATACTTTAACTCGCTTAAATAATTGTAATTGCAGCAAAGCTAATTGCAACTGTACCACAACTTAAAAAATGGCATTCTTTTCTTCCCCTCTAAGTTTTATATAAAAACACAGCTCACCACTCCCCTCCTATTCCTGGCAGAGTTACCGAAAATGTTTATCTTTCTATGAAAAAGCATTTTTAAATAGAAAAACAAAGCTGCTATTATATGAGACTGTGCAGACATGAGTAACCAAATATACCTCTTGGTCAATAAGAAACAAAAACTTATAATGACTTTGCTTATATAGGAAGATGGCCCCTAGCTGGGCAGGAGAAACTCAGACCAAAATTAACCATCTTAATCTTGTTCCAAAACAAAATTTTCCTACCACCTCAAAGCCGAACGTCCTAGGCTTCTAAAGTATAAGTTTAAGTATTTATAATTTATTTCTAGTAAAAAAAAGAGAAAAAAAAAGAAACCTCAATTTTCCAAGATTATTTTCCCAACTTTTCACTCAATTTAGTCCTTAGCATCATTGTAAGGGTATATGTGAAACACCTTTATAGAAATGAAACTGTAAAAACTGTATGCCTTTCTACTAGCTTTAAAACTATCTCAGATACCAAAAGGGAAATAAAATCTATTTTTAAATGGTAGAGGTTAAAACATAATCACTGGTTTAGTTTAGGCCTCCAAAATTCCACGTCACAATTCACAGTGCAATTGAATTCCATCTTTAGGGCCGAATCTGTCAAATCTTACTACTCTGAGATCAAGCTGAACTTTCCCCCCAGATCAATTAAAACAAAGTATTGTTTAAAACCTGAACGGAAGCAGCTGTGGATCTCAAGAGATGAAAGATATAACTCTTTGAAGGAGCAAAAGAACAGTTTTTCCATCAACTTAACATTTTACCTGTGGGAACACCAACAATTCCACTCCAGGACAGAAGCGCTTCCTTGAAAACACAGAACGAGGCCTTCCAGTTCTGAGAGTGTGAATTGTGTCCATAAATTTATCACCCTTATTACTCAGGATCCCACTGAAATGACCAAATAATGCAGAAAAAAAATTTTAATGCATGGTAGCAGAGAAAAAGGCCATCCAGAGATCGGGTACCACTGGAACACCTCTAGAACATATAAAGATAAAACAGTAGGAAAAGCCTGTCTGTGTCATCACGGGCTAAGAGGGCTCCGAGAAGGGAGTGGCCTCGTTGCTATCAGAGGTCCGAGGAACCCCAAACTGTGGGAAGCAGGAGCTCGGGAAAAGAGTGAGGAGGAGATTATCCTATTCGTTACTCAACAATAATGCATGAAGGACTGGGGGAGGTTGCTCGTGAAGTGACTCAAAGATCCTTCCCTCCCTGTACGGACTCTGTCGTGTAATCATTTCCCCTCGTGTGTGTGCTGTACCCAAGGACGTGGCTGCCATGAACAGAAACAGAAAAAAGGGATGGGGCGTCACCGCTGAGGCGAGGTCACACGAGACCGTGACTTCTGTCTTGCTGGCCACGCACGCACACGCACTGCCCCCATCCCCCTTCATCCTTACAGCTCCTTCTTCACTGACCCTCCTGCTTCCCTGTTACCAGGATCTTGGGGCTACACTGGACCCCCGACGTAATCTAGGATTATCTCCGTATCTCAAAATCCATAATTCAATCAACCCGAGTCCCTTTTGCCTTGTGAAGGGACACATCCGGAGGTTCTGGGGGTGAGGACGTGACAGCCTGAGGCGAGCAAGCAGCTCTGTCCACCGCACCGGGCTCCGCTGCTCCCGTGGCCTGGCCCCGTCTCCTGCGCGGGCAGCTGCCCGCCGGCCCCGCCGGTCTTCCGCCGCTCAGGGCTCTGCACCCGACTCCCTGTGTCTACAGAGTGCCCCGCACTCCCTGTCACTACGGACTTAACGAAAACATCACCCCTCAGGTTCGGGACTGTGATGGGCAGCGTGACGACTCTAGTGACACCGTACCACAGACGTGAAAGCTGCCAGGACAGTGAATCTTAAATGTTCTCACCACAACAAAAACTTGTGAGGCAACGGAGGTGTTAACTAACCTTACTGGAGTGATCATTTTGCAATATATACAGATATCAAAATGTTTAATTCAATAAATGAAAACAATACCGCCTCTTCGAAGAGGTCTTCCACGATCCCGTATCACCGTTTCTCACATCACCCTGAGTTACTGCTTTCCAGGCACTTTTCACTACTGGAAATCACCCTTCTCGTTTACTTGTTACTTCTTTAATGTGTGTTCTGTGAGAAAGGGACGCCTAGGGCCTGAAGCTATGCAAGAGCCTTAGCCCAGGCAAATATTCACCGGACAAATAAATCACGCAGAATAAAAAGCACCGGGGGTCCGGCTGCCTCGGGTCGGGGCAGGAGTGGCCCAGGACGAGCCCACGCTTCCGGAAGAAGGGGCGCAGGCCGCCGTCAGTCCCTGAAGCCCAGAACTGCCAGCCCAGAGGCAGCCAAGCCGAGAAGGAACACGGCCGTGGGACTCCACGGGCCCGGCTTTCTAAGCAAAGACCGACGCTGAGCGCCGGGACCTGCAGGGTCAGGGGACGCACGTGGTAGCTGCAAGGACCCGAAGAGCGGAAATGCCCCCAGGGGAAGGGGCACGGCTGGCCACGGGCAGTGGCCCCGGGTCAGGTCGGCGGGGAGGCGGAGCCCGGAAGGTCCCGGGGTCTCCGAGTCCCCGGGAAGAGGAGTTCAAGGCTATTTATCAAGAGACACAACGAAGGAACTCCGGAACTGAGCCGGCACCTCCTCGCCGTGGGCTCTGCTCGGCGACTAAGCAGGGTGTGGCAGCCGGGCTCCGCGCCCAGGAAGACAGGCTCCCGTTCCCGGGGGCAGGGGCGGGCGGGGTGAGGACACCCTTGTCTAGCTGGTGATCCTCCCGCCAATGCCCAGGGCTCCCAACGAACACAGGGGCAGAGGCCAGAGGAGGAAACGCGCTGGACAGCTAACCTCAAGGGTCCGTACGAGAGGGACACAGGAAATGAGACAGAAGGAGGCTACGTGGTGACCGAAGAGGAGGGAAAACACAGTGCGACACAGGCCACAGGCACGAGGACGGCATCTAAAAGCTGGAAAAGGCAATGGATTCTCCCCCAGAGGGTCGAGAAGGAAGCACGCCGTGGACACCTTAATCTTAGCTCAGCGAAATTTCTGGCCTCCAGACCGTAAAAGAATAAATCTGTGTACTTTTAAGCCAACGAGATGGTTGTAATTTGTTACGGCAGCAACAGGAAAGTAGTATAGGGCACAGATTAAGGAAGCTTAGGAAGCGTACCAGTGTAGCAGACTATGGCGTTTGCTCAGAATATTTACCTGGTACGGACAACAAAGCATCCTAGGTTTCAGAAAACCCTCCCGTTCCCACCTCCCGCCTTGACTGGAGGGACCAGAAGCTGGATGACCTCCCAGGCCCATTCACCCTAGGAAGCCTACACCCACCACGCTTACAAGGGAGATGTGGCCAAACCAAACGTCTACACTTGTCAGACTGGACCCCCATGTTTATAAACGAAGACTCACCAAATAAAAGAGGAAAATCGAAGAAGGACAGTCATTGGAAGACATGGTTCCACTGGGTTACATTAAAAATGAGCCCCCTTCCACAGTATAAGGACCAGGATGATTTGGGCCTCAAAAATTTTTAAGGCAGCCATTATCAGTTCATCTGCTCAAACACGAAAGGACAAGGGCATGACATCTTCCAAAAATCATTTTGGTGATAAGCACTGACCCTGTCAGACCGATCAAAATAAAATCAGACCTGGAATTTAGTTTCCCACGTGGTCCTGAAGGTCTTTATCTTCCAAGCAAACCAACAAAATCTTTCCACTTCAAAAAAACCCCAACTTTATAACTTGTATGCGAATGTTCCAATGATACAGCATTCACAAAAGTAACATCAACCTGTAAGCAGTTTTCTGGGACTTGCTTTCCTCCCACACCCAACGTTATGTTTTGAAATGACCCGTTTTGTTGCACGTCTTACAGATTTTTTTTTCACTGCTGTATATTACTTCATTGTACAAAAAAGCCCAAATTATTATCCATTTTCCTGTGAGTGGGCATCTGAGTTACCTCCAGTTGTTCCGCTGTCAAGAACTCTGTTGCTATAAACATTCTTGCAAACATTCCCCAGTACACAGATGTAAGAGACTCCCTAAGGTGTATTCTTATGAGGAGAATTGCTGGGTCAAGGAGTAAAATTAACTTGATGAGTTAATGTCAAATTGTTTTCTAAAATAGTGGTATTACATGTAAAATAGATGTAAAGTGGGAAGCAGCCGCATAGCACAGGGAGATCAGCTCGGTGCTCTGTAACCACCTAGAGGGGTGGTGTAGGGAGGGTGGGAGGGAGACGCAAGAGGGAGGAGATATGGGGATCTATGTATGCATGTGGCTGATTCACTTTGTTATATGGCAGCAATTAACACAACAATGTAAAGCAATTTTACTCCAATAAAGATGTTAAAAAATGAAATAAAAAAAATAAAATGGTGATTTTTTTTACACCCCCATTAGCAAAAGGGCAAAGCTGGTCCACACACTCAACCAACACCTGCTTTTAACAGATTCTTAATTTTTGCCCATCTAGTAGGGGTAAACAAATAGCTAGTTCATTGTGGTATTAACTTGCGTCCCATGGTTACTGATAAGATTACCTTTTCTATGTCTCTTGGCCCAACGAACTTCTGTTGTTTTTATCACTCTTACGGGTGGTTCTTTATATTTTCAGGAAATGAAACCTTTGTCAATTTTAAGTCTTATAACTCCTCTCCCAATTTATGGCTTGTCTTTTCACATATATATGGGATAATTTGACAAACTGAAGTTCTTAGTTTTACTGTAGTTAAAATTTTCACACTACTTTTATGATAAATAGAGTGATATTCTCCCATCTCATCTTCCAAAACTTCTGAAGTTTTACTTTTCACATTTGGATCTATAATCCACTGAAAAAGGACGTGACAGCCTGAGGCGAGCAAGCAGCACTCCGTCCACCGCACCGGGCTCCTTCTTCACTGAAGGAGCAAAATAATGATTTTCATTATGAAGTGAGACAGAGACCCAAATCCATTCTTTTTTATACGGATAAACTACTTCGACCCCGTAACTGCAGGTCTGTAACCAGGAGCTCCCGCATCCTGTGTTCTACTCCATACCTGTGCCAATACCAGGCCATCTTCACGATGCAGACTTTATGATAAACCTTGACCCCTGGTAGAGGAAGCATCCCCACCCCCGGCCCTTACCATCTGCATCAGGAGATGCTGGCTCCTGTTGGCACTTTGCTGGTCTATATAAACTGAAGCTATACAACACTTTGGAGACAGGTGGCATCTTTACAATCCTGACTCTTCATACTCATGAACAGGGCATCACTCTCTACTTACTGAGCCTTCTCTAAATAGTTCAGTAAAGGCTCATAATCTCTTGTGTCCAAGTCCAACATTCTTGCTCCATTTATTCTTAGGAATGCTGCAATTATTAACAGAGCTAAAAAATTCCTTTGTTTCATTTCCTATTGGTTGCTGGAGACTATAAACAACTGATTTTTGCATGGATCTTGCAGTCAGCCACCTGTGCTAACCTCTCTATTAACAGTCTGTAGATTCTTTTGAGGTCGTCTCTGGGGGGACAATCATATCATTGGTGAATGATGACAGCTTTGTGTCTTTTTTTTAATATTATGTTTTAGAATTTTTAGTTATTTATTTAGTTAATTAGTTAGTTATGGCTCTTTGTTGCGGCGCAGGGGCTTCTCTCTAGTTGTGGCGTGAGGGTTCTCTCTTCTCTACTTGTGGCCTGCAGGCTCCAGGTTCCAGAGCACGTGGGCTCTGTAGTTTGTGGCACACGGGCTCTAGATGAGGCACCTGAGTTCAGCAGTTGTGACGTGCGGGCTTCGTTGCCCCACGGCATGAGGGATCCTAGTTCCCTGACCAGGGATGGAACCCCCGTCCCCCGCACTGTAAGGCGGATTCTTTATGACGGGACCACCAGGGAAGCCCCGGCTTTGTGTCTTTTTCCCACTCCGTCTTCCCCTTCTCTTGTGTTACAGCTTTGATTAGGATCTCCACTATAAAAAAAATCTTTTAAGTGATGATAGAAAATATTTTTTATTTATTCCTGACTTTCAAAGAATGGTTTTAATTTTCCACGTGAAGAGTATGAATTACTTGTAAACTTCGGTAGGTATCTATAAGAAAGTTTCCTGCCATTTCTGTTTCTTAAGAGTACAGTCATCCCTCAGTATCCATGGGGGATTAGTTCCGGACCCCCGCAGATACCAAAATCTTCAGATGCTCGAGTCCCTTATATAAAAAGGCAGAGTATTTGCACATAACCTATGCACATCCTCCCACATACTTTAAATCACCTCTAGATGACTTACAGGACCTAACAGAATGTAAACGCTATGTGAATAACCGCCTGCCCGCAGCAAATTCAAGTTTTGCTTTTCGTAACTTTCTGGATCTTTTCTTTCCTGAACATTTCTTGATTTCCAGTTGGTTGAACTGTGGATGCAAATCTCATGGATATGAAGAGCGACTGTATCTTTCCTTATTTACTTCATAAATGAAGGTTATATTGTTGCCTTTCCCTCATCTATCAAAATAATTATATGCAATAATTACGTTTATAAATTGTCTAATGATACATCCAATTCGATCGCGGTGTATTATTTTTTAGGTTCACTACCGGTTTCCAGCGTGCTAACATTTCTGCCCTTATTTCATGAACTGAGGTTGGCCTATAACTTTCCCTCACTGTACTGATATTGTCTGGGCTGATGTCGAGGTCCTATCAACTCCCATGGGAGGAGAGAGGCATATGCTCCCTTTATTTTCTGGAGGAATCTGCAGAGGACTGGAACGACCTGCTCCTTGACACTTCGGTAGAATTCATCAGGAGAGCCATCTGAGCCTGGTGATTTCTTTATCTCATTTTGACTTCCTGTTTCTTTTTTTTGCTTGTTTGCTTGTTTTTTGTTTGTGTTACGTGTGCCTCTCACTGTTGTGGTCTCTCCCTTTGCGGAGCACAGGCTCCAGACGCACAGGCTCAGCGGCCATGGCTCATGGGCCCAGCCGCTCCGCGGCATGTGGGATCTTCCCGGACCGGGGCACGAACCCGTGTCCCCTGCATCGGCAGGCGGACTCTCAACCACTGTGCCACCAGGGAAGCCCTTGACTTCCTATTCCTTCCTGACAATTCTGTAAGTTGTGCTTTTCTAGAACTTCTTACATTTCACCTAATTTTTCAAATTAATTGCCCTAAAATTGCTCATCGTGCTCTCCATCATTGTAATCTCTGCTGGATCTGTAGTCATAGCCCTCTTTTCATTCCTAATACTGTTTTTTTGTACCTTTTTTCTTCTCCCCGTCAATCATTCTAGCCATAAGACTGTCTATTCCATTAGTCTTTAAAAACAACAGCAACGAGAAGTTTTGGTCTCATTGGTCATCTCTATTTTCTCTTTCACTGATAATGACTCTAAGATTTCCTTGTGAAGTGATTATTCTGTTGCTTTTAAAACTTCTTACGCTGACTGTTCAGTTCATGATGTTTATCCTTTCTTCTCTCCTAATATAAGCATTTAAGGCATTTTATGAAATGTCCCCTTAAAAACAGTTCACCTTGGGCTTCCCTGGTGGCGCAGTGGTTGAGAATCCGCCTGCCGATGCAGGGGACACGGGTTCGTGCCCCGGTCCAGGAGGATCCCGCATGCCGCGGAGCAGCTAGGCCCATGAGCCACGGCCACTGAGCCTGCGCGTCCAGAGCCTGTGCTCCACAACGGGAGAGGCCACAACAGTGAGAGGCCCGCGTACCGCAAAAACAAACAAAAAAAAACAACCGTTCAGCTTTTACTGCATCCCCCAAGTTTTGATATATAAGCGCCAGCACTCAGTTCTAAGTATCTGTTAACTCTCATTATGATCTCTTGTGTGGCCCATGAGTTACAGAACCTCATTCTACGCATTTTAAGATTTAAAATATATGGGGATTTATTCTTCCTATTTATGACTAACTTCTACCTTAAAGGCATGGGGTCTGTGTCAATTATTTATCTTTTTCTCAGCTCTCTGGTGGGAGTACTGGAGCCAGCGGACCAGATTCCCTAGACCCCCTTGCCTACTGTCTTCCTGTTAAGACTCGGCCAATGGGAGCCAATTGCTATAGTAATATGTTTGCTATCACCTCTTTAATTCTTTCAGCCTCCTAACATGTACGTAACCATTCCCTCTATCGAATCACCTCAGTATGAATTACTTATCATGGTTTCTGTTTTCCTAAAAAGACCCTGACTGATAAAGGGCCAGAGAATACAGTCTGTAGGACATCTAGTATTTGACAATTGTTGAGACTCACTTTATGGACTTATATATGATCAATTTATATATGTGACCCATGTGTTGAAATCCTACTGTAATGAACCTGCTGAATTATCTCTCCTTAATCAATTTTTGCTTTATTTGTTTTGAGGTAATTTTGTTGCATGTACACAAGTTCAGAAGTGAATAGTTGGACTTCCCTAGTGGTCCAGTGGTTAAGACTCCATGCTTTCACTGCAGGGGGCATGGGTTCAATCCCTGGTCAGGGAAGTTCCGCATGCCATGTGGTATGGCCAAAAAAAAAAAAAAAAAGAAGTGACTGTTTTTCATCATTTTATATAACCGTCTCCATCTCTAATACTATAATGATATTTATTTCAAACTCTACTTTGTATGACATCATTATAGCTCTCTTCACTTTCTTTTGGTTTAATATTTGCCCTAATAATAATTTTCTACCTTTTACTTTAACCTGTTTCATGGCCTTATGTTTTAGGCATGTTTCTTACAAAGAGCATATAACTAAACTATCCTGTTAACAGTCTATATGTGGGTTTTTTTAACTCTCGAGTTTGTATCTATTGTGACTACTGATACGTGTGGACCTCATGTCTACATCTCACTTTTTGTTTCTTTTTGTAATACTTCCTCTTTTACTTTTCTTGCATTTACTTTGTATTGACTGCCTCATTTTGTGTGTGTTGTTGTTGTTTTTTCTTTTGTTTTTCTTCTTTTCCCCCCTCTCCTCATGGTTTAAAACTTATGATCTCTATTACCTACAAAGTCACCTTACATTTTTCCATGCATGTTTAACATACAGGGAAACACCATCTATCACAAACACTACACGGACTTTAGAACACTTTTAACTCCTATCATTTCCCTCCCAACTCAAACGCTATTGTGTCCAAAAATGGTGCTCACAGTATCCTAGCTCTGCCTTTATTTTAGACCACCAAATCTGACCCGTTAGAAGTCATTTTACATCACCAATGTTGTTTAGATGGACACATACGACTATTCTTATTTGACCATCACTCCTTGCATCTCAGGTCATCCATTTCCATTTGGGATTCCGCCTGCCCCTAAATCCATCCCTTAGAAGTTCCTTCAGTGTGAGCCTCAGGTCGTAAGCTCTTTCAGTTCCCCTTATCCCATTGACCCTTGAACAACGAAGGGGTTAATCCACATATAACTTACACTGTGCCCTCGGCATCCTTGGATTAAACCAACCACGGACTGTGCAGGACTGTAGTATTTACTATCGAAAAACAGTAAATACAAGTGGACCCGGGCAGTTCAAAGATGCATTGTTCAAGCGTCAAGTGTACAGCACTTTTACTCACCTTGGGTTTTTTTTAATTTTTAGAATATCTGTATTAATAACGTTTATCCATACAGTATAACCTGAGATGGCTTATCATTCATTTGACAATGCTTTCCCTGTAATTTAACATACCAGGTAATCGCAGTTAATTTAATATTTCTCTGAGATGCCTCAGGGTTACTTTGAAGCATCTCAAAGGTAGCTGGATCACCTCGGTTCTTGAAAATAGTTCTGCCTAGACTAACAGTACTTTTCTTTCAGCACTTTGAAGATTTTTACTACCTTCTGCTCGTATTTTCGTTTTTGAGAAGTCTATTAACAGTCGACTTGTCATTCTTTGTCCTTTCTCTCTGGATCTTTTTAAGACCTTCTCTTTTCCTTTAGTGCTCAGTGTTTTCACAACAATGTATCTAGACACAGAGAGATTTTTTGGGTTTTTTTTTGTTTTTTGCGGTACGCGGGCCTCTCACTGTTGTGGCCTCTCCCGTTGCGGAGCACAGGCTCCGGACACGCAGGCTCAGCGGCCATGGCTCACGGGCCCAGCCGCTCCGCGGCATGTGGGATCCTCCCGGACCGGGGCATGAACCCGTGTCCCCTGCATCGGCAGGCGGACTCTCAACCACTGTGCCACCAGGGAAGCCCTACACAGAGATAGTTTTAAATGTTTTTTATGTACATTTTTGGATACACTGTGCTTCCTGAATCTGTGAAGTCATGGTTTCCTTCGGTTCTGGAAAACCTGCAGCCATTCACTCTCAAATATCTCCTCTTTCTTCAGATCTACTTTAAAGTTCACTAATTCTCTTTAGCTGTATCTAATTCACAATTTAAGCCATTAAATCCACTGAGGTTTTTAATTCAACAATTACCTTCTTAGAAGTTTCATTTTCTACCCAAATCTGCCTGTTAATTCCCAATAATCTCTCACTGTAGCTCATCTTTGGGACAGCATCCTTTATATCTTTGTTTTCTCCCTTTCAGTTTCTAGCTCAGGTAGTGGCTTAGGAAGGTGTTCTCTGACATCATTATGTAATAGTCATGTAATAAAATCACTCCGAAATGATTTAAACAACTTCAGCATTCCACAATGGCTGCAAAAGATAAATTGTTACAAAAATTCTGAGAATGTCATACTAAATATAAAAATACAAATAAATAAGTATGTACTAGGTGTCAAGTAATGTGACACATCACGATCAAGGATACTCAAGGGATGTAAGACAAATACGGTACTTTCTTGAAGTTTATAGCATACTGTTTGGAGGGCCTGACAAGCAACTAACTACAGTTGTTTTCATTGCTTTTTAATCGATTTTCTCCTAAAGACAAAAAAGAAACAGATATAGACCAAAAAAAATAGAAAGTAATGAAGTTAATAAAAATCAGACGCAGGAAAGTCAGGGAAATTTCTGTCCATGCTAACCTCTCACTTGTCTTCTTTTTATTTTTAATCTCAAGAGTCCTGTGCTGTGGGAAAAGACTACTTTCCTTCTGGTTTTGTATTTTAATAGCTGAAGAAAAAAGTTTCTGGTTAGGTTTGGTGGCAATAAGTGAAGGAGGCCAAACTTTGGAGTCAAGTTAAAAAGTACAATATGTCATCTCAATGGAAAGAGCAACGAAGATTTAGCTGGGTCTTCTCTACACGTATACTGAAGCTTTCTAACAGGCTGTGGTTAAAAGAGTATGCTTGGGACCAAACTTTTTAAGTATACCATATTTTCAACTTGGCAGGTGAAGTAAGAATTTTATGGAACCCTCAGACAAACAAATCATCGGTAATGCTTGCACACCATCCATGTAAATCTCGATTATGATATCCTATGCTTGCATTGCAATTCTGTAGTTTTATTCAGTCTTTCTACACAGTAGACTTTCTATAGTGTTGTAACATCTTTCCTTTCTGGCTCACTTACGTCTTGCTCACGTCCTGTTCCAGAGAGGGTCTCATGAGAAACAGAAAAGAGGGGAGAATGGCTGGCCTCCCTGTCTCATGCAGTCCGTCAAGAACCAAACATCTTTCCATCCCAGTGGCTCCACCATCCCTGAGACCCTTACAGTCCTTCCCCGGACGCGCTCAGTAACTTTGCCAAAGCAGCAGTCATCACTATCCCGCAGCACGAGGGAGCATATGCAGGCTGCCAGACCCAGATGATGCAATGGACTTTCACTGGCCTACAGAGAGGGTGATGTCATGGACCTCAGCAGCACAGTTTCACCAAGTTGCAAGATACCAAATCAAACTGTCCTAATGCATTTCAAGAGTATATTTTACTAAAATGTAAGTTAGGACCTCAACACACCATGGATAATTTTTTTTAATACAGTAGAAATAAATACATCACCAGGTAAAATTTGTGATTTAGAAATAGATACTGCTGGAACTGTATGAAAAAACTTAAAAGAAAAAAAAAAAGCTAGACGTTATTCAATCCTCTCCCACTTCTGATTTATATAGGAAGATTAAAAAGCTCTGTGTAGCACATGTACAAATCTTATTTCATTCTAGACCCTTGTTCTGCCCTAGACATACATGTATTATACTTCTACTTCTGCCGAAGCAGCCACTGTTCAGATATCAAGGGTCTGTGACACCAAGATAATGTGGGCATAACCAATATTCGCCAATGAGAGGCAGCAGAAAATTGCTTTTCCAGCTGAGATGAAATAATGCTTTTCACCAAGTTTCAAAGAAGAAAAATAAATCTAATAAAATATTAAGGAATGCAATACTCCCGCAAAAAAGGGCTTTCTGAATTATAGAAATTATACCAACTATACTGATTGCTCCTTGTATACCCAATTACACATGTTCGCCAAACGAGTCAGACTAGTAATAACTTAGTCTTATTCTCTTCATTTATCTTTTAATCACTACCAACTTTAACACTGTATTCAAATAGTTACTTATTTTGTTGAATGTATGAATATGGCATGTACTAATTATTGCTAATAAGACCAACAAACATTGAGTGCTTACGATAGCCTGATACTGTTCTAGGTGCTTCAGGGGATTAGCTCCTCTAACGTTTTCAATAATCGTATAAGCATTATGATTTCCCACGTTATGGACTGTCTGCGTATCATTAGGTTTGGTTGAGAGGACAAAACATTTTTGAATGATTTTTTTAAAATAAATAGAAGCCAAGGGGAGGCAAGATGGTGGCAGAAATTCCTACACAAAAAGAGAGACCACCAACAGAAAGATGCTAGAAACAGAAGTGATGTGAGCAGGACAGGAAGCCTGGAGGTGCGGGGCAGAGACGGGGCCGAGCCCGTGCAGGGGGGACCAGAGAGGGAGGACTGTACAAAGAATAAAATGGTACCTGCACCGAGAGAACCTTTTTTTTTTTTTTAATATTTCAGAGCAACAGACAAGGAAGCAATAAGAGGCACGAATCTACATTACCCTCGAATATCGCCCACCCTCACACAGCTGACCTCCCTCTATCCTCCTAAGGGTACAAAGAGACTCATCTCACTCAAAACTGGAGGGAGATTAGAAAAACAGAAAGAATTAATAACATACAGAAACACAATGAAGGCACACCAGAAAAACATACTGAAAGCAGATGAAAACCGTAGCCTAATATTTCAAATTGAGTTAATGGAAATAAAGAAAACATTGGAAGCTATTAGAAAATGGCATGATCGGTATTAGAAAAGGCTCAGAAATGAGACGATTAGAAAACAGGATGATATGAAGAGAAGTGGAACACACGAGAAACATTTTTTTCAGTAACAAGGACCAATCTAGAAGCAACACAAGAGACATGGAAGCTACAGTTAAGGGAAATAAATGATACAATGAAGAAATAAAATTTAGATCAAGTAGTAATGAAGAAAGGTGGAAACAGAATTCATGGGGAAAGAGACAAAAAGACTTGGTATTATAATGCCCATTTAACAATGCCGTACAGGTCCTAGACTGAACAAGACGGTGTACATACACAAAACAATAAATGGCTGATAGATGGATAGATAAGGATTATAATGGAAAAAACAAAATCGCCATCATTAACCAAAAAAATCTATAGTAAACCAATCAAATTTCTAAGTGAATTTAGTAAACTGCAGGGTACAAGGCCACTATATTGCATCAATATATTTCTATGTACCAGCAGTAAACAATTAAAAAATAACATTGTAAATACCTAGAAAACACTAACGAAAGACAGGCAGGACATATAAAATAAAATTATAAATACTACTGAGAGAAATTAAAAACCTAAATAAATGGAAAGATAGGCCGTGTCTGTGAATTATAAGACCCAATATTGTAAAGACATCTATTCTATTCAAATTGAACTATGAATCCAATGCAATAACAATAAAAACCCCAACAGATTTTTCTGTAATTAAGATAGTATGGGGCTTCCCTGGTGGCGCAGTGGTTGAGAGTTCGCCTGCCGATGCAGAGGACACGGGTTCGTGCCCCGGTCCGGGAGGATCCCACGTGCCGCGGAGCGGCTGGGCCCGTGAGCCATGGCCGCTGAGCCTGCGCGTCCGGAGCCTGTGCTCCGCAGCGGGAGAGGCCACAGCAGTGAGAGGCCTAGGTACCGCAAAAAAAAAAAAAAAAAAAAAAAAAGATAGTATGACACTGACATAAGGACAGAAAGAAGAGAAGAGAGCCCAGAAACAGACCCACGCCTATGTGGACACATGATTAATGAGGAGGTTAGTACTGCAGAGCCGTGGGGAAAGGCTGGCCCTTCCCCAAATCGATTCCTACCTCACACCATATACCAAAATCAACTCAAGAGAGACGGTAGATCTAAATGTGGAAGGTAAAATAATAAAGCAACTAGAAGTTATACAGGAAAATACCTCCATGATCTGAAGTACACATGGCTTTCCTAAACAGGACACAGAAAGCAGTAACGGCCACGGGAAGGATGAATAAACTCTGCTGTGTTACAGCTGGGGGCTTCTGTTCATCAAGACCCTGTTTAGAAGAAAAGCCACAGAGGGATAGGAGGTATCTCTAATACCCAAAAGCAGAAGAGAACCGGGCCGAAGACCTGAACAAGCACCTCACTGGAAAGGACACCCAAATGGCCAACAAACCCATGAAGAAGTGCCCAACCCTACCAGTCATCTGGGAATCCAAATGTAAAACCCACTGAAATACCATCACAACCCACCAACGTGAGTTTAAAAACAAAATGAAACAGAACCCCTTCAACAGCAAGGGCTGCTGAGGGTGCGGGTGGAGCCCTGCGCGGTGGTGGGGATGCGAACGGGAGCAAACGCTTTGAACAAGACCCTACTGCCTGCTGCTGCCATCGCTAAGCACACGCACCCCAGAAGAACGCACATAAACAGTTCAACGAAAACACCATGTCCCAACGAATTCCTTACACATCCAGGTACGAACCAAAGACCTGTAAGCAGCGTTATCCACAGTGGTCTAAATCAGAAACAGTCAAAATGTCTACCAACAGCTCAGTAAACTGGTGTGCTTACAGAATGGAACCTCCTTCAGCAACAGAGTGAGTGAACTATCTACTGACAATGTAAGTGACCACACAACCATCATTTGAGTGAGAGAAGACACAGACACACAATTACATACTGTGAAGTTCCATTAAAACTTCCAAGAATGGGCAAAACAATCCATGAAAGTTTAAAGTGAGAATAGCGGTTTACCCTTAGGAAGGAGAGATGCGCATGAGGGGTATCTGGGGGGAATTTTAAAAACTACCATAAGATAAAAGCACGCGAACACGTGATTAAAAGGGCACACTGAATACTTGGGAAAACTAACACAGAATAGTTAACACTGAGGATGATTCTCTAAGGATTTGAAAATGAAAAGACAAACATCCTTTAACCATCAAGACAAGAACACACATAAAGGAAAGAAGTTACACTGGCACCAGACTCGGGCAGGAAGAGGAAACATACTTAAGGTACTCAGAAAAGAAACTGAAACCCAGCATCGCAATTTCAGACAAACTGACCCTCAAATATGAATACAGAGACCACAAGAAGAACTTTTAGGAAAATTGTTCCTGTGAGCCCTACCCACGAGAAGGCTATGAGAGGATGAATTTCTGAAACAATTACAGAAGCTTCAGGATAAAGATGGTTACAAGCGACTTAGTTAACCAGGCTAAGGGTAAAAAATAGATCTGGAAATGCAGTCCAATACAAGCAGCAAAAATGAGAAAGAGAAGGGAGAGAATAAACGGAAAATACACAAGCGCACTGACCACCTAACAGGCATTAACTGGAAGTAACAATCAGGATAAAGTAAATGAGAAGTTGGGAGGACCTGCTGGTCACTGCTAGGAACCAACAGACAGTATCTGAAAAAAAAGAGTCCCATTTCTGTGAATCTCTCTTAAAACACACCAGGCAGGAAGTGTGTAAAATAAGCCTGAGACACCCCGTCAGGCTGAAAAGCAAAAGGGCACAATCAAAGTCCAATGGGGCTGTGTCAAAAGCCCCAGCAGCCAACTTGAAGGGGCGCCCACGGGTCAAAGACGCGGTGACGCGACCACCAAAAAGAATGACTACGACGGACTGACACCTCCCAGATAGAAAAAATCCTTGAGTTCATGATGATACTTAAAATTTAAAAAAAGATTACTAACTTTGGAGACTGTTAGGGCACGGAAACAATATTCTGCACATTTTAAGTTAAAGGAAGACTCCAGCATTTAGCCTATGGCTCCACCATAAGCTGTATTTCAGATTAACCTACGAACTGATAAGAAAAACTTCTAACTCTAAGAAAATGATTAAATAAATGCTGGTGTGAGTAGCTGACGGATTACAGCAATAATGCCTCTGAAATGTATGGTTACGAAGTTTAGTGATTTACAACAGACAGGGATCTCTTCCTCAACCTCAGATGCACTAAAATGATGTTTTTTTTAAAACAATGAAAAACCGTGGATATGTGTCCGTCAGAAGACTAGACAACGACTTTCTAGAGAAGGGAAGCCAGAGCACAGAGTCAGAGCGACTTGGGAGACGGCCCAGGAGCCTGTGATGCTCAGAGCGCCAGGCACAGGGGTGCCAACGCCCAGGCCCTGGCAGGGGTCTCTTCCCCCCACCTCCTCAGAGCACCGTGCAGCCGGCCACGTAGGTGCCAGGGAGCAGACCCCAGGTTTCTATGATGGAAAACTGCAAAGCCACAGGGGAAGAGGCCTCTACATTCCGTACTCTGCAACCTCCTACGACCAACAGTAGTTGATTTTTCATCCCTTCACTCCAAAGCTGGGTTTCTCCATCTTGACACGACCCACATTTTAGGCTGGATAACGCTTTCTTGTGGGAGCCTGTCCTGGCATTCGAGCAGCATCCCTGGCCTCTATCCATGAAGTGCCAGCAGAACCCCTCCCTTCAAACCGTGACAATCAAAAATGTCTTCAAGTATTGCAAAATCGCCCCCAATTCCCTCCAGATCCCCCCCAATCCGGAAACCACTGTTCTAAAGAGAAGTCCGCCGGTCACCAGGCCCTGCCGAGGCCAAGGAGCTTCCCGTCAGCCTCTCACACCTCACTAGTAAATACAGGCAGATAACCAAGAATTCAGACATTGGACAGAAGCCTTCAACAGGACAAACACCAAGCCGACTAACAGAAGAAAGTCCCAGAGGAAATAAGGATTTATTAACGAAACAGCAGAGAATTGAAAACGAAATCAAAACCATTCTACTGAGTATCCATCAACCAGCAGAATAGCTTGTTTGTTTGTTTTTTAACTATAATTGATTTACAATATTGTGTTAGTTTCATGTGTACAGCAAAGTGGTTCAGTTTTATATGTGTGTGTGTGTGTGTTCTTTTTCAGATTCTCTTCCATTATAGGTTATTACAAGATACTGAATATAGTTCCCTGTGCTGTACAGTAGGACCCTGTTGTGTACCTATTTTATATACAGTAGTGTGTATCGGTTTGTCCCAAGCTCCTCATTTATCCCTCTCTCCACCCCTTACCCTTTGGTAACCGTAAGTTTGCTTTCTATGTCTGTGAGTCTGTTTCTGGTTTGTAAATAAGTTCGTTTGTCTCATTTTTTAGATTCCACATATAAGTGATATCATATGATATTTGTCTTTGACTTATTGCACTTAGTATGATCACCTCTAGGTCCATCCATGTTGCTGCAAATGGCGTTATTTCATTCTTTTTTATGGCTGAGTAACATTCCACTGTATATATGTACTACATCTTCTTTATCCATCCATCTGTCAGTGGACATTTAGGTCGCTTCTACGTCCTGGCTATTGTAAATAGTGCTGCTATGAACACTGGGGTGCAGCTATCTTTTCGTATTAGAGTTTTCATCTTTTCCAGATACATGCCCAGGAGTGGGACTGCTGGATCGTATGGTAGTTCTATTTTTAGTATTTTAAGGAGCCTCCATACTGTTATCCATAGTGGCTGCACCAATTTACATTCCCACCAACAGTGTAGGAGGGTTCCCTTTTCTCCACACCTTCCCCAGAATTTATTTGTAGGCTTTTTGATGACGACATTCTGACTGGTGTGCGGTAATGAGTCGTTGTGGTTTTGATTTGCCTTTCTCTAATTAGCAACGTTGAGCATCTTTTCATGGCCATGTGTATGTCTTCTTTGGAGAAATATCTATTTAGGTCTGCAGAATAGCTACATGTTAAAGCCACAGAACTAACCTGGGTTCCAGGCCAGCTCTACCACTTAACTGCCTGTGTAACGTTAGTCAAAGCAGTACCTTGCTCTTCTAATCTTCACAATGGGGATAAAGATTAGTACACATATCTCAGAGCTGCCAGAAGAAGTAAACAAGGAATTTAAAACTTTGTAAAGCACACAGCACCCAGTAAGGAATCAATACATAAGAGGTGGGGCTTATTTTGGTTTGCCTTAATTATTCTTAGATTCTACAGTATATCCATGGGAAAAGACTAGGACATTATGAAAAAGGAACAGCAACACACACACACAGACACACACAACTTATTGGCAGCACGTAATTTTGACAGCACATTCTTTAAAAATTAAATAGAAAGATGGAAAGTAAAAGTTGAGGCTGTCTCTCCAAAAGCAAGAGCAGAAGAAAAAAAATAGACTACTGATCCAGAAAGACCAATACACACCTAAAATAACTTCCAGAAAGATGGAGAAGAGCTGAGGGAAGGAAATTATCAAAGAAATAAGAGCAGAAGAACAAAAGTCTCCAAGCTGAAAAGGCCCATGGGATCCAACCACTGCAACACTGAGGTGCAGACAGAGAACCCCCAACACAATAACGCTTATTGTGAAATTTCTGCCCCAACCCACTCTTACCTGGTTAGTTCTCAGGCAGCCCTCAGACCTCCTTAACTAGCTCAGTAGTCACTTCTCCAACAAAACGTTCCCAAATGTGAGCGAACACTCCCACCACCCCTATTACACGCTCTAAGTACCAAAAACCTGTCTGTATCTCGGTGTTAATGTTACCCTTATTTAAGTGATGCTTTGAGTACTGATTTCAAGAGTCACGTAGCTAAAGAACAGACCACCACGTCTATTTTTTGCCCTCGTATCCCAATCACCTAACATAAGGTACCATAAGCATTTAGGTACTTTTTGTACGAATGAGCCATATAATAGAAGCACTGCTTCCTTGTAAATATAATACATTATTAATCACAACTACCTCTACCACAAAGTTCTATGGCTCTTTACATGACATAAGGACATTTCACAAGTTTCTCATACTGTTTTGGCCTACATTTGCTTCTTTTTATTTGTAATCCTTCAGTGACATAACTGACAAGTTCCTTGAACTAAATCTCAGATTTCCTAAAGGAATGAGTGTCACCTGGTGGAAGGACATAAGATTAAAAAGCAACTCGAGGCAATTATCTAAAGCTTAGTAGGCACAAAATAGAGACCTAGCAAATATTTACTCAAATTAGAAACTAAAGATGTATATCAACCTTGTCAAGTAATGAAAATCAAATTTTCATCATCTGCATAATGTAAAACATCCCAGTTTAAATAAATGAAATTTATAAATAAAATGTATTTTTAAAGTTGGCAGTTAACACCATTTAATTTAGCTTCTAACTGAACTAAACACAGAAATGAAAATGAGGAAAAAAGCACTTAGAGCTTCTACTCTCCCAAGGTGCAAAAGTAAAGGAAGTTACAATTGAAACACTACTTGCATATGAAATACATGATTTGATGTATTAAAGGCCACTTTTTCTTTTAATTAGGAAAGCTCTTTATCAGAAGGTGTGTGCGCGTGTGTTTTATGCTTTGATCTTGAGAGCCTGCGCTTGTTAAGCCAAAATAACCTCACGAAATTTAGTAAGAAAACAAGGGGACCATGAGAATATAGACAAAGCTGTCGCGATGGGAAAGAACGGGAAATTAGAGATGGACGATCAAGGACGGCACACCCCACTGCACTGGGAAGACCACAAAGAATAGACTAAAATACACGTCCACTTTTCTCCAGAGGGACGTGCGTGTGTATCAAGAAAGAAAACATTACTAAGTTTTGACAAGAAAACAAACACTAACTTTTTACGGTGCAACTGTCAGATCAATAGCAACCAATTAAAGTAACAACTTCATGGATGTTAATACGCATGTATCTTCACCGCTACATCACTGAGCTGTATATGAAAAACAGAACAGAAATACCACACGGTGAAGGTACCTGTTGGGAGTCAGTGGGGTAAACTGGGCGATAACCACCCCCGAGTCTTTAGTGGCTTCTAACAGGGAAGGCCTGTTGTCGCCTGACACTACAGGTCCTGGGGACTCTGCTCACACGCCCACGTACCGGACCGGGGAGATGGTGCCCCCAGCATCTCACACGCCGTCACCAAGCGGGCCGGAGACCAGGCCAACTCCGCACCTGCTCCTCGGGGCTTCTGCCCTGCACCCACACCTCACCTCCACTCACATTTTATCGACTCCCCATGTTTCATGGCCACGACTAACGACTAACGTCAAGGGGCACGGCTAAGGTGACTTCACGGGGGCCTGCGAACTGTATTACCCTAGGAGAGATGCAGGATGGCAGGATGGATGCTTTTGTGATTCAGAATGAAATCATTTCAAATTAATTAACTCCATTTTATATACACAAAAGCCTACGATTTCACTTTGAGGGGTTTTTAATAGTAAATTTGCATTAAAGTCTTGGTTTATAAAATTCCAATAGAGCGCTTTAAACAACATTTTGAAACTTTTAAAAGTACTTAATCTGAAAATGTTAAGGATTTTCTAAGTATTTTACATGAAAATGGAAAGAATTATAAAATCAACCGTACATGATTTCCAAATCATGACCACCAAAGAACACCCCTCATTCCTGCCATCTTCACTGACATATAAAAACCATTAACATTCATTTTAAAACAGGTGGATTAAAAATCTTTCTTTACTGTCACCTACCTGTAATAAAGACGACACAACTTATGCAACAACCTGAGTTAACTGAAATTGATTTAAAAAAACCAACTAGGGCTTCCCTGGTGGCGCAGTGGTTGAGAGTCCGCCTTCCGATGCAGGGGACACGGGTTCGTGCCCCGTCCGGGAAGGTCCCACATGCCGCGGAGCGGCTGGGCCCGTGAGCCATGGCCGCTGAGCCTGCGCGTCCGGAGCCTGTGCTCCGCAACGGGAGAGGCCACAGCAGTGAGAGGCCCGCGTACCGCAAAAAAAAAAAAAAAAAAAAAAAAAAACCAACTACATCTTCAATTATTTACGAAGGACCACAGTATTTCAATAAACAAAGCCAGTGGGATGTGAGCAGCCCTTACTATGCCCTCAGCGAGCACTCAAGTATTTGTGAAATAAATGGAAGCCAAAGTGGGAAAGACGAAGCCTGGAAGGGAAGGTGCCCAGTCTCCCTTAATAGCCACCTCCCTTGAACACCTACATCACTTGTAAGCCATGTGGAATATGCAGGGATGAGCTACACACAGCTGCTGCCCAAAAAGGACTGACTTCAACAAACAACTATACCCGTAATTACGGTAGGTGCCAAAAATACGCTACATGGATGCTCACAACCAACTGGGAATATTAGATCAGTGCAAACAGCCACGGAGAACCTCTCTGGAACCAGCATATAAAAATAAATCAGACCTCAGACTTGGCTGGGGGCTACAAACACCTCACACCCTAACACATGTTCTCCATAAGATCTACGAGCTAAGGGTTTTGTATTGGACAGTGGGTCTGTCCAAGATGCTTCTGTCTTCTGCATTTAAGACAAAAAGAATCCGTGTGTATGTATGCCGTAACACAATAAACTATCAGAAAAAGTAGATGGGACACAGACCAGAAGATACTTAAAACGCATATAAACAAAGATCCAGTATCAGATATATAAAGTCATTCCTACAAATCAACCAGAAAAAGACAAATAACCAAAGAGAAAAAGCAGGCAAAGGATATAAAAAGGCATAAATAGGAAATTGGAAAAGCTCAATCTCTAATATTCAAATAAATAGAAACTAAAATAAAGGGACAGTATTTCAAATTGACCCTGTTGGCAAAAATTAATTCCAAGCGTTAACACAGATGTAAAGCAATTGGGACTCTCCTTCTGTTGGTGGGAGTGTGAAAGGAAACAATCTTAGAAGAGCAATCTGGTAACACCTAAAAAAGTGTGAGATGCACCCCAGTCTTGGTGCGTTAACAAAATGTTAAGCAAAAACAAATGCAAAAAGATGTAAGTATGATTCTAATTATAAAAAGTTTTCAAACAGAAAAAATAATACTTCATATTTTCTAGGAACAGAAGTTCAAGATAAGGTGACCTCTGGCAGGTGAGGGATAGGAATGGAAACTAGAAGGGACACTCAGGCTTCAACCGAACCTGCAGTATTTTCTTTCTTAAGCTGTGCGGTGAATATGTGGGTATTCAAGCTATGGTTCCGCCTTTTTTAATGCCCAAAATATTCTATGACATTTTTCAAGTGAAGGAAAAGTTAGAAAACACATTTAGCCAACTCAAGGACTTTTTCAAGAATTTCAAATCATAGACTGTGTCAATTTCCATTTTGTAATTTTACAGAGAGAAAGGAAATAAAAAGGCAAGAACAAAAGTTTATTAAGGCAAGAAAACATCATCCTGAAAAAGCAGAAATGCAGCCAAAGGGATAATGAGAAAAATAGCGAAATCCTGGGATAAAGCACGGAACGCAGCTAACGAAAAGAAAGCAATGGAGGAGGTTTATGGTGATGATAATAACGGTGACTCATGTACCAGGTCCACTTAAAGCATGTTTCATATGTTAATTCCTTCATTCCCGGTAAGAAGCATACAAGGTAGGTACTACTACTGTCTCCATTTAACATGTAAGGAAAAGGAGACACGGTGAAGTAAAATCCTATGATCGCTACTATCACCTTACTGCTGGCACAGTGCTCCTGGCACAGCGAGAACCTGAGGCCAAGCAACACGGCTCCACAGTCCCAGCTCTAAACCACCGCTTCAGATGTGCGCTCACAAGAAGGGCCAGCTGGGTACCTGGACACACAGAATACACCTCAATATTCGCAGGCAACTAGACAAATACGATGAGAATGAAATGATTGCAAGAGTGAGAGCAAAAGGAAAAGAGAAGCAACAAGAGGTCCAAAGTTAATCTGAATGATGAAAGTCGTCCTGGAGGTCACAAGACGCCTCCCTCTAGAAATTACCTTGGTCTCCTTCAGCCACATATGGAAACCACCCGTTCACTAATGATTCTGAGCGGAGTGCCTAACGTACCAAAATAAACTTCAGGGAACATTATCCAGTCCCTCCCCCCAAATCAAATGGAGTTTACACCGAAAATTTACTTGTGATTCTAATTTTTTTAGATTTGGGGACACATACCCTAGAAACACTGTTTAAAATGGCAGCTAGGTCTCCAAGCCAGCCCACAAAACCATGTGAAATTTCCCCTGAACCTGGAGTTTTCTGTGAACAGCGTATGTGTCCCTGTACACCTTCCGACACAACCTAGAGAAGTGCGGACCTAGCTGTACGTGACCCTGCCACGTCATAGTGCGTCGGGACCCTGAGGAACAGCGTGCCCCCTTTTTCTCTCTGGGTCCACAACCATCATCGGTCAACGTACCACGAGAACCAATTCAGAGCATCAGGACCACGCTCACGGCTCAACAGCCACCCGGCAAGAGGACGCGAACTACTGCCTGCCCTCACGTTAAGCTAAGGCCTCCAGAAACAGCACAGTCCAGAGCTGCGGTGATAGGGAGGGATGACCCAGGGTACTAGGACTGCAAACACACAATTCACTGAGCCAGGCACTCTCCAACCGGGTATGTCCAATCACCTGCAGAACAATTCTGCAAAACCTAACCAAGGGGGGACAGGCACATCTCTGTGCCCAGCAACGCCACTGTCAGGTAGAAAAACCTAGAGAAGCTGGATGTTTCCCTACCGGAATTAAGTCTCTGAAATTGGAGAATCACGGGAGTCGCCTCCACAAGGGAAGTGAGAGGGTTACCGACGTCCTGACCCCATCCATTCTAGGGAATGAACTGTTCTTGAGTCCGGTAGGATACCCTGTACATTCATGTTTGTGGAGAATGTACGTTCTGTTAGTCAAATATGAATAAATGTAAATGCAGATGACTGTTCTAACGCTATGCATATTCAAATAAATATATAAATCTCACAGTAACTTTTTTTTTTTCTTTTTGCGGTACGCGGGCCTCTCACTGTTGCGGCCTCTCCCGTTGCGGAGCACAGGCTCCGGACGCGCAGGCTCAGCGGCCATGGCTCACGGGCCCAGCCGCTCCGCGGCATGTGGGATCTTCCCGGACCGGGGCACGAACCCACGTCCCCTGTATCGGCAGGTGGACTCTCAACCACTGCGCCACCAGGGAAGCCCCTCACAGTAACTTTTAAAAGATGCTCTTCCATTATATTAAACACAGACCCGGCAAGAGGAAACAGCCCCATGGAGTATCCACGGTCCTTGCCCCTATTCACCCAGCCCCAGTCCCAAGCAAATCTCTGAAAAGGGTTACATATGGCCTCTGTTTTGAGAGAGCGAATTACAAGGGCAACAATTTACTCAGGGTCTCAGGAATTCCTATCTTCGGCAGACCTTACATATTTCTGTGCCTGAAAAAATGTAAGCTATAACGTAAGAAATAACTTCGTCTGGCTGCTCCAACAGAGCTGGCCGAACAGTTACCTTTGATTGGCCAAGGAGCGTTACCAGCTGCTGATACCCAGTTCTCCGCTCTTTCAGACCAGGTGGCCAGGGATCATTTGCAGTGTCGGCTGCCTTGTCCTTTTCCTCCCACCCAAGGCAAATGGTATTGCAGAGGCAAGTAACATAACCTCCCCAACGGGTTTCCTCTCCGAACCTAACATCCCCTCTCCCCTCCAAAACAGCACAATTTGTTTCTGCAGAGCCCAGGACCAGTGTCTTGTTAAATAGCCTTTCAGCCTTGAATCTGATTTACTACTGTGTAAATATCACCTTTCCCCCCTATAAGATGCTTTTCGTTGCTTCTAGATTAAAGCAAGGGAAAAACATGGAGTGCCTGCGTGATTATAAAACCACAGCTCAATGAAATTCTCTCTCTCTCTTTATAGCTCGACTGTATCAATTATCCTGGAAACAACTACTTTCCAAGCAAGTCTCATGGTGCTAATGATTAAGAAAACTGGAATTAGTGAGAGATTAAGATCAAGCATTACCTTCCAGCTGCTTTTTCGTTTCCTCAAGTTTCCAGGTGGGAGATATAACATTTTTAAAGTACACTCTCATTCACAGGTTGCTTTCTGAGCATCTGCTCAAGACTTATTTTCAGACTCAAGATTAAGATTTTCACTTTTAAAATTCTACCTAAATTCACGAGCATAAAAACTTCACAAATTCATATTAATATGGAGATTGAAAATAACCCCCCCCCCCCGCTGAGTTATCCCTCACACCTTGCGTGCACTTCTCAGCTACTCTGCCCACGGTGTCACGCGTTTCATTAAAAACAAAATTGCAAGACATCTTTCAGAAGAGAAACTGAAAATTTCCAATTACAAATGTAATTTGGTAAGGAGCTATTATCCAAAATACATAAAGAACTCTTACACATCAGTAATCAAATGACAGCCAAATAAAAAAGAGGGCAAAGGGAGATTTCTGGTTTCAGCTCAGACATGTAAGGAGAATGGAAGTTGCAGGACACAGTGCCACTCTGAAATCAGGACAGACAGGAATGCAGAGAGTCGTGGCTGAAACCAGCTTAGCAGGGGCAGATGTTACTGGGGCCAGAAACTTGTAGGGACCCTTAACTGGTGATACTGACAAACTGATGGTGGGCAAATGTGACTAGTCCGAGGGTTAAAAACTCCTGGGGACCCAGTCTTGGAGGAGACCCTTGCACTTCCCTCTGGGAGCCCAACCAAGTTCTCATGGTGACAGGAGAAAACTCCCCTATTATTTCAAGCAGGGGAAGGAGAAAGATATCATTTTGAAATACAAAGGCCAAGAGCTTTCTCCATAACAAAGTCCTCCCCTCTAATGGAGGGGCTTTATTTACCAGAGCTTTATTTGACCTGGGGACAGGGCAGTAGGATAACTCTAGCCCCCTCTGGCCTTCCTGTCTCAAATAAGGGGAGAAAGGAAAGAGGGAAAAAAAAAAAGAGGCTAAGAAATGTTTCTGAAGGCCCTCAGAGCCCAGAAGCTGACATTTAATCAGAAGATTATATAACAATTCCTCTCCCCTACAACTCACCACCATCAACAGGGCTCTAGTAAAGTAACAGTGGATTGTAACTGAGAGAGCCGTAAGACACAGACACCAAGAGAGTTCTTAAGGAAAGACAAAGGGGACAGGGGAGGGGAGACACTGAGAGCTACAGCCAACATTGAACACAGCCAGGTCAACATAAAAACTCACATAAAAAGCCTAATTACCTCAGTACCTATTACCCAATACATCATGTCCAACTTTCAACAGAAAATCACAAAGCACGATAAAAGGCAAGAAAAACACGGTCTGAAGAGATAAAGCAAGCACCAGAACCAGACTCAATGCTGACACAGACTTTGGAACTCTGCGACAGAGAACTGAAAATACGCGTGATAAACAGGCTAACGGCTCTAATGGAAAAAGTGGACAACGTGCAAGAACACACGGAAAATGTAAGCGGAGAGATGGAAACTCTAAGGGAGCATCAGAGTGAAATGCTAGAAATGAAGAACACCATAACAGAAATGAAGAATGCTTTTGATGTGCTCATCAGTAGACTGGACATGGCCAAGGAAAGACTCAGTAAGACTGCAAATATGTTAATGGAGATTCCCCAGACTGAAACACAAAGAGAAATAGGATGAAAATCTTAAAAAGGAACAGAATACCCAAGAACTACAGGACAATTACAAAAGGTGTTACATACACATAATGGGAACACCAGAAGGAGAACAGAAAGAGAAAGAAGAAATATTCAAAGTAATAATGGCTGAAAATTCTCCAAAATTAATGACAAAACACCAAACCACAGGCCCAGGAAGCTCAGAATACATCCAACAGAATAAATCCCCAGTAATCTACACTTTGGTACACCATACTCAAACTGCAAGATCCAAAAATGAAGAGAAAAACCTTGAAAGAAGTTCAAGTGAAAAAAACACCTTACCTATATAAGACAAAGACAAGAATTACATCAGACACTTCATCAGAAACTATGCAAACAAGAAGAAACTGGAGTAAAATATTTAAAGTGTTGAAAGGAAAAAACACCACCCTAGAATTCTGTATCCAGTGAAGCTGTACTTACAAAGTAAAGGAGAAATAAACAAACGAACTTAAATTTAAGAAATCTGCTGTCAGTAGACCTGCCTTGCAGCAAGTGTTAAAAGGAGTTCTTCAAGAGACAAGGAAAGTGATGTAGGTCAGGCACTCGGAAATACATTAAGAAGAGAAGAGCATCAGAGTAGGAGTAAATAAAGGTAAAACAAAACTTTTATTTTTATTACTCTTAAGTGATCTGATAATTGTTTGTTCAAAGAGCAGCAAGGTGTTGGGTGACTACAGTATATAGATAAGTGAAATGAATGACAGCAATGTTATAAAGGATGGGAAGAAAGGAATTAAGAATATTCTTTATAAGGTACCTGCAACTACCTGTGAAATGGTACAGTGTTACTTGAAAGCAGACCTAGATTAGTTGTAATGCATGCAGCAAACTCTAGGGCAAGCACTAAGAAATCTTTGATATGTTAAGAAAGAATAAATGGAATCATATAAGGTGTTCTACTAAAAGCAGAGAAGGAAGAAAGGGTGATAAAAACGTAAAAAAAAACAAGTGTTATGAATAGAAATCAGTGGCAAATATAGCAAATATAACTCAGCTACGTCAACAATCACTTTAAATATGAATGGTCTAAATATACCAATTGAAAGACAAAGACTGTGAGAGCAGATTAAATAAGGAAGAACCTACTGCCTACAAGAAACCCACCTTAAATATAAAGACACAGATTGATTAAAAGTAAAGGAATGGAGAAAGATAAACCATGCAAAGAAAGCTGGAGTACCTGCATCTATTTCAGACACAGCGAGAGCAGAACAGGGAATATTATAAGGGATAAAGGAGGGAATTACATAATGAAAACGGGGTTATTTCTCTGAGAAAACATAACAATCCTTAACGTGTATGCACCTAACAAGACAGTGTCAAAATACATGAGGCAAAACTGTAAAACTGCAAGGAGAGGACTCCCCTGGTGGCACAGTGGTTAAGAATCCACCTCCCAATGCAGGGGACATGGGGTCAAGCCCTGGTCCGGGAAGATCCCACATGCCATGGAGCAACTAAGCCTGTGTGCCACAACTACTGAGCCTGCGCTCTGGAGCCCGCAAGCCACAACTACTGAGCCCGTGAACCACAATTACTGAAGCCCATGTACCTAGAGCCCGTGCTCTGCAACAAGAGAAGCCACTGCAATGAGAAGCCCACGCACCCAACGAAGAGTAGCCCCCTCTCGTAGCAACTAGAGCAAGCCCACCATCAGAAACAAAGATCCAACGCAGCCCAAAATAAATAAATAAATTTATTTTTTAAAAATTGCAAGGAGAAATGAACAAAGCCACTATTATACTCAGAAACTTCAACACTCTTCTATCAGTAGTTGACAGATCCAGCAGGCTGGAAGTCAGTAAGGATATGGCTGAACCAAACAGCATCATCAAGCAACTGAATCTAACACTTCATCTAACGACAGCAGTATACACATTCTTCTCAAGCTCACACAGACCAAGACCGACCACATTCTGAGCCATAACACACCTTAGCAAATTTAAAAGAACGGAAACCATACAGCATATGCTCTCTGATGGAGTTAAAACAGGAATCAACAGAAAGACAGCAGTAAAATCTCCACGTATTTGGGAATTCACCAACAATTCTAAATAACACACGGGTCAATGAAGAAGTCTCAAGACAGATACATTTTTTAAATACTTTGCAATAAATGAAAATACAACTTATCAAAATCTGTGGGATGCTGCAAAAGTAGTGGTTAGAGGGAAAGTATAGCTTTGAAGGTAAGAAAAACAGAAAGAACTAAAATCAGTAACTTAAGTGTCTACCTTAGGAAACTGAGAAAAAAAGAGCAAGGAGAAAAAAAAAAGAATAAAATACAAGCAAAAAGCAATAGAACTGAAACAAGAAACAGGAAAACTCAATGAAACCAAAAGCTGGTTCTTTGAAAAGATTAACTAATAAACCTACAGCCAGGCTATCCAAGAAAACAAATGAGAGGAACACAAGTTACTACTAATAGCAGAGATGAAAGAGTCACCAGCATTATGCATCCCATGGATGTTAAAAAGATAACAGAAGATTATAAATAAGTCTACGCCCTCAAATTTGATAACTTACATGATTCCACCAATTCCCTCAAAGATACAAGTGACAAAAACTCTCACACAAAGATAAATAGGTGATCTAAGTAGGCTTATATCTATTAAAGAAATTGAATCAATAATTAATAACCTTCCCAAACAGGAAGCACTAGGCCCAGATGGTTTCACTGGTGAATTTAAGGGAAAAATCATCCCAATCCTCTACAAGGTCTTCCAGAAAAAATAAAAGCAGACAGTGCACTTCCTAACTATATACCTAACCATATACCAAGCATTGCTCTACTACCGACACCAGATAAAGACATTACAAGAAAGGAAAACTACAGACTAGAATCTCTTATGAACAGAGACGTAAAAATCCTCAACAAAACATTAGCAAATCAAATCCAACAATGTATAACATGAATTATATACCAAAACCAAGGGGGATTTTTCCCAGGAATGCAAAGGCTGGTTCAATATTCAGAATGTAATAATGTAATCCACCACATCAACAGGATAAAAAAAGTCATATGATCGTATCAAGAGATGCAAAAAATCATTAAAAAAAAATCCAACATCCACTTATGATAAAAACTCTCAACAAACTAGGAATAGAGAGGACTTCCTCAACTTGATAAAGAATATGTATAAAAATACCTACAGCGAACATCATACTTAATGGTGAAAAACTAGATTCTTTCCCCCTAAGATCAATAACAAGGCAAGGAGGTCCCCTCCCTCTCACCATTCATACTCAATACTTTACTGAAATTCCTAACTAATGCTGTAAGAAAAGGAAACAAAAGGTATACAGATTAGGAAGGAAGAAGTAAAACTGCCTTCGTTCATAGATGACGTGATTATCTATGTATTAACAGAAAATGCCAAAGAATCAACAAAAAGAACTCTGAAACCTACTGACTACAGCAAGGATTCAGGATACAAATTTAATATACAAAAATCAATTACTTTTCTATACACCAGCAATAAACAACTGGAATTTGAAATTAAATTAGTATCCAAAAATTAGGTATAAATCTAACAAAATATGTACAGAATATAAATAAGTACAGAAACTCTGATGAAAGAAACCAAAGATGATCTCAATAAATGAGAGATATTCCATGCTCATGGGCCAGAATACATAATATTAAGATGTCAATTATTCCCAGTTTGATCTATATATTCAACATAATCCCAATCAAAATTCAAGCAAGTTATTTTGTTGCTATGACAAACTGATCCTAAAGTTTATATGAGTAGGTGAAAGACCCAGAATACCTGAAACAATACTGAGAAGAGTGAGAGGATGGACACTACCCAACCTCAAGACTTACCATAAAGCTATAGTAATCAAGCTTCCCTGGCGGCACAGTGGTTAAGAATCCGCCTGCCAATGCAGGGGACACGGGTTCAAGCCCTAACCCTAGTCCGGGAAGATCCCACATGCCGTGGAGCAACTAAGTCCGTGCGCCACAACTACTGAGCCTGCGCTCTGGAGCCCACGAGCCACAACTATTGAAGCCCACACGCCTACAGTCCGTGCTCGGCAACAAGAGAAGCCACCGCAAGGAGAAGCCCGCGCACCACAACGAAGAGTAGCCCCCACTCGCCACAACTAGAGAAAGCCCACACGCAGCAACGAAGACCCAACACAGCCAAAAAAAATTTTTAAAAAGAAAATAAAAGCTACAGTAATCAAGAAGGTAGTACTGGTGAAAAAACAGACAAATAGATCAGTGGAACACAACAGAGAGCCCAGAAATAGACCCACACAATAAAAATCAACTGATCTTTCACAGAGGAGAAAAGGCAATTCAATGGAGACAGAATGGTCTTTTCAACAACTGATGCTAGAAAAATCGGATATTCAATATGCAAAAAGTTGAACGTAGACATAGAAGTTACACCTTTCACAAAAATTAACTCAAAATCAATCACAGAGCTAAATGTAAAAACTGTAGAGGATAACAGAGGAGAAAATCTAGGTGACCCTGGGTATGGCAATGAGTTTCTGATACATCTCCAGAAGCATCATCCACGAAAGAAAACTTAAGATGAACTTTATTAAAATTAAAAACTTCTGCTCTGTGAAGACACCATTATGAAAATGAAGGCAAGGCACATACTGGGAGAAAATATTTGCAAAACACATATCTGATAAAAGACTTGTATCCAAGAAAGACAAAGAAATGATAAAACTCAACAATAAGGGGGAAACAGCCCATTTAAAACATAGACAAAAGATCCGAACAGACACTCCAACAAAGAAGATACACAGATGGCGAATAAGCAAAGAAAAGATGCTCCACATCACGACGTAAGAGAGCTGCAACCTGAAACAGTCACGAGACACCACTGCACACTTATCAGAACGGCTAACGTCCACAAAACTGACACCACCAGGTGCTGACAAGGATGCAGAACAACAGGAACCCTCAGGCACTGCGGGTGGGAACGCAGGGTAGTACAGCCGCTTTGAAAGGCAGACTGGCAGTCTCTGAGAAAGCCACAGTCTTACCATGTGACCCAGGAATCCTGCTGCTCGGCATTCACCCAAATGACCAGAAGACTTAACGCCCACACAGAAACCTGCACACAAATGGTTAGCGAAGTTTTATTCATAACTGCCCAAGGCTAGAAGCAAACTGACTCGGGTGAGGAGAGAACCTGCAGCCCAGGGGAGCTGGCAGCCTCCATCCTGAAGACGCGAGCTTCACACCTGCCTCCTGGTGTTTGTACAATAGTTATTTCTTCTGCCTGACCTCCCCCTCCTCCCGCATAAATCCTTACCTGAGCAACTCGGATTCAACATGCAGGTTTTAGCTTAAACTACCGAAACCTCCTTGAGCACCTCTCAGAGGCCAGTACCGAGGGAGACACCTCGCGTGTCCCGTAACAGCTGTAAACACGGGCGGCCCCGGAATGCTGCAACTGCCCATCGCTGCATCTACAAGCCCTCTGGGGGGCTGGAGGCGCCAGAAAACAAGGGGCTGCACCCGCTCTGCCGGAAAGCTTAGCCCTGGGGACCTACACGGTGTCTGGCACATAGTAACACGTCAACAAAGACAGCGCCAACAAAGCAATCAATCATCGGAAATTAAAACTACGTAACGCAATGTGATAAGGGTCTAGCGAGTTTTATCCTTACTCCTGTAAGACTGAAATCACAGAAATACACACAGTAACTCAATCACATCAGGAAATTTTTCTTGAAAATAATCTCTTTGTGTTTTGTTGAAATACTTCCGAATCCCAAAAGGATAAAATTCAGATTGCTACCTTTTTTTTCTCCTGTCCCCATACATGTATGCAACTATTTGAAAGGGGAGAAAAAGCATACACAGCTATTTAAAAGGTACTAAAAGTTTGATATTCTTATCCTAGAAATCCAACACAATTGTGAAATAAGAACAAAAATTTCTTGAAGAAACAAAACTACCAGGCTTCTTTACAATAAATATAATACGGTTATGGAAGTCTTTAAGCCACATCTTGTTCTAAAGTGAACTTAAACCAGATTATAAAAATACATACAACGCCACTGAATAAAATAAAATTTAAGGTAAGTAAAGGAATCTCAGTAGGAAAAAACACAAGGACGGGAGGTAAATTTAGAAACGAGGTTCAGACACGAACTACACGCTTCATGGTTCTGTATATTTGCAAAATGTGGGTCCAAGATGTGGCTCTACACTGACTGATGATCTATCAACTTCCCTGGGTCCTGTGAAAATGGACACCCTTGTCTCGCCTCACATTATGTATGGTATCTCCTAGGTCTTCTACCAGTACCATCTTTCTTCTGACGTCACCCTCAGCCTAAGCCTTTTTCGGGATCTCGTGCTCAGAGTTTTTATTATTCAACTTTTCTATTTAGAAGTTTTTCTTTAAAAAAAGAAATCCGCAGGTAACACAGTCTAGGATCATCATAGCTCTTTTCCAGCGACAAGCTCACAACCTCCGGTACTCCCCCAGAGTGGAGCTCAAAATCCTACGGTGGCATGTGCCATACCTGCCACAGACCCTGACACCAAACCTACCTCTTCTTAAGTATATTTTACATCAGACCAGCAAGTTGCCTGCATTCAAAACTGTGTGGTGATTTAACAACCACTTTCTTTTTTACCTAAAAGAAGATGAGAACTGTGAAAATTTGGGGCTAGAATAAAATCAGGTTTCACATTCACCCAGTTCTAACCCACATACCAACAGCGCCAACTGCAGGCAAAAGAGCGTAACATCAGAGCACGTTACGATTCGGTCTAAAAACAACTCTTTTCAAACAAATTCCTTTTGCTCTGCTGAGATTTACGTCCAGAAGCCGAAGCCTTCTCTCCTCCACCCTTCAGTAGAGGCACTTGGAAGCCAGCTAAGCAGGCTGTCCCGGCTGTTTAAACTACTGCCCCACGAGACCTACCTCCTGCAGGGCATCCTAGGCTTTCCTACTTGAAAACTAACATAATGGGTCAGTCAGAGGACACCCTGGAGTCCCCAGTGGGGAGCGGGGAGTGGTTAAGAAAGGGAGGACGTACTAGAGTTACACACTAAAGCTGATTTTAAAAATACACTTTACGGCAACTACTGAAAAAACGTTTGGGACAGTACACATGCTGTTATGCTATTTAAAATACTAGCAATATCAATTCATTTGCTGCATTGTTTTTATAAACCAGATATCAATAACAGTTTGCTTCCTAGCCACTTAATTACGGACACATACTTGGAATAACAACCTATGCTGAAAACTCAACAACTAGTGTAACGAAAAAATTCTTTACACATTAGTCTTATTCTATTAATAAAAATAACAACCATCTCTGTCAATTCTTTTTGGTCCTTCACATGCTATGATAATTCATTTTTTTCTTAATAATTATATTTGCCTAACCTATATAACTACAAAAAGAACTAAGACCTTCGCTATCTTATTTGAAACTCACAAACAACCTCGTCAATAGGTATTATAATTTCCATTTTATAGGCAAGGAAACTCAGATAGTAGTCACATTATAAATAAATACAAACACACACACATCCACTGTTTGGCGGGCATGTTTGTTTACTGATTAAGGAGTAATGATGCCATGTGAAATGTGTTTTATTCCTTCTCTCAAGAGATCAAATCAATCTAATCAAATCCATAACTATCCAACTTCCAAACATTTAATACAGGAATATTTTCATGACTGCCTCAGTAAGTGATAAACTTCATCAATTATAAGCCCAAAACCATTTCTAACACATCCCAAGAGAGCAACTAAAAGACCTAAAATTATTCAGAATACAAAGGTATCCTGGAAAAACTAAATAAACCAATAAAGCACTCTTTAAATGTATTGCTAGGAGAGTGCCACACATCAAGACGCTGACTTCTTGAGGACTGCCACTGCCTGAAGCCCACGAACTGCAGCAAATCTGACAAGAGAAAAACGCAGTAAGAACTGCCCTGTCCTGTGGAGCAACCGTCCCTCAGAAGTTACTCACTTCCAAATACTATACATCGGTCAAAAAGCCTCTCATCACAACAGACAACCATAACAGGTCGAGCTGAATGGAGGACGGGCTCAGATACTGTTGAGGCATACGTGTCCAGCTCGTCCAGACTCGAGTAAGACTCTAAATTTCTTTCAGCTTGAGTTAAAAGAGAGAAAATGCAACTCATGTTTCCAGAAGCAAGAGTGGCATATTTTCCAGTAAGTTCCTTGTTCTCGTCTTACTATTTTAAGAGTTCTGATCACTCCCAGCATTGCTGTGTGGCAAGATCTGGTTTCTGGTGGCTGATCATTTCCACGGCGTGACGCTTGGCTAAAACGGTCTCCCACACACTGTTTTTTATTCCTATTTAGCGTCCCTGTATTTATATACAAAATTCCACTTCAGTGGCACTGTGCCAGGAGAAGAAACAGCTTTGCTAGAATTCACTGACTTTATTAGAGGAAATTATTTTAAATTAAGGTAGCCACTGAACAGCTGTCATCCTGAACCTCAGAAAATATATTCCTTCTAATTTTTGCTGCGAACATTTATTTATTTAAGTTGAATTCCAGCTCATGAACGTTGACCATGAGGAGTCTAGCCCTTCCTGCTACTATTTCACATTCCTTTTCTAAACAAGGGCAAGCACAGGCATGCTCCATCAGTATGCACAGCCAGATCACCACCATTAAGTGAAATCATCTATGTATTTTCGGTGGAATCCTTTTAACAACTTCCACGCCCGGCAGTGAAATGGAACAAGGCTGTTTTGTTTTCAGAGGGCAACAGTTTGATCTCTGGTTTACTAGATGGCGCTCAAAATATTTTTGCATATGTTTTTCCGCGAAGAACATCTGACAACAGCATGGTTTACCTTGACTAGCGAATGCAGGCTTTTTTCACCAAACACATCCCAGAGGAAGGTCAGGTCTTCCTGGCTGTCCACATGTGGCCGCAGCTGGGCTGGCAGAGCCGCCAGCAGCTCATACAGACCTATAAAACGGAAATAAAACACAGAGCATCACCGCACAGTGTGGCCTCATTAATTTCGCTTGAGGTGTGTGAAACTGACAGCCGGAGCGTGTCGCTTCTACCGGGTCTGTATTCTGGGCCATCAAGCAAAACTCTTCTCCAAAGAAGGGGAGCTTTCGGATTTTTAAATTCCAAAGACGGATGTATTAACAGGCCTGTTTTTACCTTGTGCGGTGGTCATTTTACAGTCCTCCAAGTTTACATAACCCGAGACAGAAAATGTGTACAAGCTTTCAAAGAAAAAAAGAAAAAAATGCATACATTCCTTTCCTTAATCGTTATTACATTTCCCTCAATGTTAGCCAAAAAGTGAAGTGAGTCATGAATAGGAAAAACTTCTTTAGAAGAGAAAATTGATAGCATGGTCCATTAAAATGGTTTTGTGGTTTCCAAAGAGTTCCTAATAATATATAGCTTCAAAAACATTTGCGTTACTGAACGTCCAAAAGCAAGTTCCCAAAAGTAAGCCAGAATAAACCATACTTGGTGTGGCATTATTTGTAGCCACGCTTTTTTTTTTTTTTTTTTTAAACAATGACAACAACAAACTGCGTAGCACTTAGGCTAAATGAGACTCTAATTTGGAGGTATGTGAACCCCTGGAAAGAGTCAAGGCAACAGATGCAGGTTGCGTGTGCTCTCACTGGAAGCTCCCTGCGAGCAGACAGTAGCGCAGTGTCCCGGGAGCAGCCTGCACCGACCATCCGTCTCGTCCCCGGGACGGCAGACTCCTGTCCAAGAAATGTTGCAGCAGTGCTTGCCCGGGACTCTTCAGGGAGGTGACCTGGCAGAAGTCAGCATCAACTCAGAGCTCATGTTTCATTTTCCAGCAGGATTCCATGAGGTAAAAAGGACAAAATTCTTTTTATTTCTGTCTGCTGTCTACAAAAACACCGAGACCTCCTGGGGTCTACAACACATGGGACTCTTTCTGTTTCTGGTCTGAATAAGAGCTGCTGTTCATTAGAAAGACAGCTTTACAAGATATTTAACCAGCGAAAACGCATAAATTAGGGACTTCTGATCAGCACGTCTGCTATCTTTCCAAAGCCTTACAATATTCTGATAACCAGTGACGATTCACAACCACATGCATGGGTACCACTTTGGAAGTCAGATACGAAATTTGAGAGATCTGACCAAACTGAAACATTCCTTGGGCTGTATTTGGCCAAAAAGATCCAAAATACTCCAGACAGGATAAAAGAAAAAAAAAAACCTTCTCTCAACTGCATTCTTAAGTATTCCTGGTGGTTTATATTTATTCTCATAAAAACCTGGCATCCTGCCTAAACTAGCTCTTATTTACAATTCAGCAAAAATATTTTTACGGTAGCTCAACCTAAGTCAATGTATAATGATACAGGTCTCACTTTATACAAATATATACACACACACACAAATGTAATGTAATCACAATCGCCAAGATCAGAGATTCAAAACATGAAATTATGTGAAAAGAACTTAGAATTTCACAATTTTATTACTGATTTCAAGAGTAGTAAAAATGATTACCTATTCCTTAATAATATCATTGGGGGGAAAGACACTAACTCAACTGTGATATAATTTATGTGGTACAGTTCATGGGGGATTCAATAAGTTTAAATAAGTTAATACACTTGAACAGTCCCGCACGTGGTAAGTACTCAATGTTTCCTATTGATGGTGGGAGCGACGGTGAGAGCAATGGTGAGTGCCATGGTGAGAGCGACGGTGAGTGTGATGGTGAGTCATGGTGAGGGTGACGGTGAGCGACGGTGAGAGTGACGGTGAGAGCGACGGTGTCATGGTGAGAGTTATGGTGAGTCATGGTGAGAGCGATGGTGACTGCGATAGTGAGAGTGATGGTGAGAGCGACGGTGCGCGTGACAGTGAGAGCGACGGTGAGTGCAATCGTGAGTGCGATGCTGAGAGTGATGGTGAGTGATGGTGAGAGTAATGGTGAATGTAATGGTGAGTGTGACAGTGAGTGTGACGGTGAGTGTGACAGTGAGTGTGACCGTGAGTGCAATAACCATTGGGTTATTGACTTTGACTGTCATTCATCATTAGCATTACTAAAAATGCAGAAGTTCGGATCAAACAGACAGACCTAGATTCAAACCCCAGGTCTATACGCATTTCATATTACTTATCTGAACCTCGTCTCCGTCACGTATTGAAAAAGAAATGGTAATGTACACATGTGGTAGAACTGCACAGAATACACACACACACACACGCACGAGCACATGTGAAACCGAGGACATCTGAAAAACGTCAACTGATGGCATGGATGACAATCTCCAAGTTGTGACACGCTACTACAGTTATGCAAGATGTTACCACGGGGGGAACGGGTGAAAGTACACAGGATTTCGCTGTACTATGTCTTACAACGTGTGACTCTGTAATTATCTCGAAATAAAGCTGAAACGTACAACAGTTGCTGTAAGAATTCAATGGAACGATTGACAGGGCGGGCACTTGATTAAAATAACGATGTTCTTTCCTTAGTGCATCTCCTTGCAGCGAACGTCTCAGTGCACTGCTTCTGAGGGAAAACAACAGCTTAGAGACACCTGCCAGCTGGACATGACACCGTACTCAGAAATGAAACCACCCGCGTCTTTTCCATATGGGAGTTGTTCACTTTACCCACGTACACTTAGCTTCTTGTGGGAATAAGCCATGTTGGATTTAATTTTCAAATAGTAGTAACTGCTCTGTTAGTTAAAGCTCAGAAGCCCGAGTTTTCTGTGTTTCTCCAGCTTTATGCAATCCTCATTCGTATGGTCCTCGAGTGGCAATAACACTTGCTTCTCTTCACCTCCCACATCTGGTGCCAGAGAACAAGACCAGAAGAGACAGGACAATGCCAATCAGAAATTTAAAAGACGGTTAAAAGAGCTCCTAGGCCAGGGCTGTATGTAGTGTCAATGCAGGCAACGAGGAAACCATCACTTCCACTCAAATCAGCAATCCAGGCCCCAGAAAGCACCTCGGTCCACGTCTAAAACTGGGTCTGTGATTCTACGTGTGCTTTAAAGTATTCCTATATCCAGTTCCTAGAGTCCCAATCATGAAGAATACTAGGAAATCCAAATAGTCGTGGTCCTTGAGATTCGGAGGGAAGTAAAGAGAGCTGAGACAGCTCGGCACGTCTCTAAAAATGTTACCTAAATCCACTTGTTCCCTGCGCCATGAAACTTATCCTGTGCTCCTCTGTGGTCACCCCAGTTCATTCTAATAAACGTCTACGGCACCTGTGAACCCAGCACATCCCTAGCTCTGAAGGTCTGGGACAAATCGGACGTGATTCCTGTCTGCAGGCGTCTACAGCATAGATGACACCACAGGCTATTAGCAAAGTGAGTGCAGGACACGGTCAGGCTGTGGAGGCAAGGGAAGGGGCCGGTCCCTCCAGGGGAGGGGACGACCTCAGGACACCCTTCAGCAGGAACAACGCCGAGTCAGGGCTACGAGGGCTGCAGGCCCAAGAATCAATGTGCGTGAAGCTCTCAGAGTTGGAGCCCTGGGGACAGCACTAAGCGTAGAATATAGCACCCTCTCCCCGGGGATCTTACAGTCCTGGGTGACACAGAATGCATCTCATACATGAGCAAACATCAAGCAATCCCATTTGCCCAGGTAAACAGCCAAAACGTTTTCTCTTCCAAGTAAAGTAAACAGATGTTTAGGCAGCTGATGAAATAAATGATTAATTTTCAGGGATGCTGATAAGATGCTCATGACTCTCTCTAATATTTAAATTGTAATTTAGTTAGAAACATACACTTTGAATTATCTATTAAGTAAAATACATTAACTCAGATATTTAGTTTTTGCCCCATTTGCACATTTCACGCAACCATTTTATTTAAATTCTTCAGAGTGAAGTTCTTCCTCATCGTGAGATCATTTTCGCTTCTAGGTCAGTTGAGATACAGCACTGTTTTGAATATGGGAGATGCCTTCGCTGAGAATCTGGGTAAAGCCGATTGGTTTTTCATTTGTTCTGTGGCTCTACATTTTTGATCAACAAAACCCCTTACCTACTCTTTAAAGTTCTATCAACTGCAAATGTGAGGTTTTTGACCCCTCTCCAAGGAATAACTAAATCTGGTTTAAACCAGATTGTCTCCTTTTTTAAAAACAATTCTGCCAAGGGAGCTCTCAATAATCCCCAAAATTATGAATTTCGGTTATATGTGAGTAATTTTGGCTTCTCCATTCAACACACATTTTTGTGCACGTGAATACACAGAGAACGCTCTAAGAGATTTTGTAGGACCTGAATACACGCCAGCTCTGTCTTCTCCACGAGATCATTTTACAGAGGGAAAAAAAACTCACCTTCTATTTGGGCACATACGCTAATAAGACACTGTCAAGGATGCCTGTGGATTTCACTAAACTTATTTCATAAAAGTGTTCCAACAGAAAAAAGCAGTATTTTTAAATTAGTGTATTTTATATACTGAGAGAAAAGAAATCAATAAGAGCAAAACTTAAATAGGTCGAGGGTGACTCAATTAATATGTGCAATCATTATTCTAGCAATTTTAAGAAGAGAGCAATCAATGAAGGTCAAAGAAGCCTCTAATGGAGCTGGCAGGATACGGGCTGGGATCTGAAGCGGGGAACACGGGGCCCAGAAGCGTGATTCTAAATTGAGGGCTAATGAAGGCGTTCACAGTAATAGGAGCCAATCGCAGAGAGATGCAAAGATGCTTCGAAGATCTCTGAGTTGGTTCCCGAAGCCTACTGTCTAGGAACGAAGTACTGTAGTCTCTTCTCTTTCCAGAGGAAGGTTAGATGGCAAATGCTGGCTGTCTGACGTCACGAAGAATAATACCCTAAGGAGAATGCTTTCCGTACAGTATAAACCGCCCACTGTGTGAGCCAGTTCATTGAGCCAGCACACGTGTGGACCACAATCCTAATTTAATCACTTACGTACTTGATTGGAGCTCCATGTGCTACAGCTGGCTTCTCTGCAGCCTTGCTGCACTGAAGGGTAAAATACTCGTCATTTTCCTTAAAGAAAAAAGAACTACAGTCGTCCCTTGGCATCCGTGGCTCACTGGCCCCAGGACCCGCCTAGGATCCCCAAATCCACGGAAGCTCACGTCCCACAGCCATCCTCCGTATCTGTGGTTCCACAACAGCAGATTCAACCAAACGCTGACCACGCAGTACTGTGTTTACTGAAACCATGTGCATAGTAGTGGACCTGGGCAGTTCAAACCCATGCTGTTCGAGGGCCAAGTGTAAGTACTTTTTCTCCCTCGACAAAACCTATGGTCAGAGTATGTTCTTGATGCCTTCTGAGCCAACACAAGTGCCAGAGGGTCAGCAGTAGTATTTTACATACAGATATAAATACTTAATACTTTGGTGCTTCAGCAACTTCAAGTAAGTTGTCCTGCAATTTTTTTTTTTTTTTTGCAATATCTAGATAAGAGTAGTACTTGTAAAGCTACAGTCACACTTCCTATCAGGAGCTTGTATGTGAGTAACAGGCAGGTGATTTGATCAAGGACTGTGGAAGGCAGGTAACACTGACCCAACCGTGTGGAATAAACAATTCACCCGAAGTCATAGTACACTGAGCAGAAGATAAATGTCATCACCTCGCATTAAAATTTCATGACTTTATAAGATCACCAATTTACTTAAATATATGATAGCAATTTTAACTGTGGGTAAAGCTTCCTATCATTATAGTCAGACCCCTAGCGATTTTCACCCTGCCTCATAAAACTAGCTATTGGGGCTTCCCTGGTGGCGCAGTGGTTGGGAGTCCACCTGCCGATGCAGGGGACGCGGGTTCGCGCCCCGGTCCGGGAGGATCCCACATGCCGCGGAGCGGCTGGGCCCGTGAGCCACGGCCGCTAAGCCTGCACGTCCGGAGCCTGTGCTCCGCAACAGGAGAGGCCGCAGCGGTGAGAGGCCTGCGTACCGCAAAAAAAAAAAAAAAAAAAAACAACTAGCTATTGAATATTAAAAATTGCGTTTATTTCTTTTGTCCCCCCTTCCTTAATCTATCCTTCCTACCACCAACTCCTAAAGCTTCCTAAAATAATACTTAGTAAAAATTATTACCAGTAGCAATTCCTAGTAGTGTTCACCATACCTAATACTATGGTATAAGCTACGGTAAAGTGTTTTACAGGTTACCTCGCTCCGTGCTCTCTATAAGCAGGTCCTATTACTGTCTCCATTTTACAGGAGGAAGTACCTTTAGCCTAGGAAGTGGCATAGTCAGGACTTAAACTCAACTCTGGCCCATGTCTCCCATATAACCCCATCATTTAAATCTTCTACTCAAAAACCGCAAAGAGCTCCCTGGAGAAAAGTTAAATTTCCAACTGGACACCCAAATTACAGATGGATCAAATATTTCAAATATAAACTAGAGGATAATCTCAGAGAATATTTTTATCATCTGAAGTGCTTTTCTCTGCACACAAAGAACCTAGAAATCACAAAAAGCAATGATTGACAGACTTGGTGACAAAATTTTCACGCATCAAAAAAACCGAAGAAGTTTGCAGAGAAACTGCTAAAAATTATTTGCAACAAGCAAGTGATTGACATTAAGCACAATAAAAGATCAGTAAACCAAGAGGAAAATGGGCAACGGCACACAAACAGGCATACGGTGGTGGAAGGAACAGGTGACCTCCCCCAAAATCAATACATAAAGCACTGTTCAATCTAAGAAATAACATAAAATGATTCTTCAGAGCCAGAGCATATCACTTTTCTTTCATCAATTTAGGAGATAATTAAGTTTGCAAATACCCAGTCTTAGGAAGGGCCTGAGAACAGGCACCCAGCAGCCGTTTGGCGGGATACACGCTCGTTCATTCAGTCAGCATCCACTGACCACTGTAAGTTCTCTGGGCCACATGCTGTCCAAGGTGTTCAGCTAGATCAGTGAACCCACAAGGATCCCGATGTCGTGGAGGTAACACTCCATGGGGAAGACAAGTAATAAACATAAGTCAGGAAATTACACAGTGTGTATCAGACACTGATAGAAAAAGAGAAAACCAGCAGTGTAAGGCAGACCCGGTGCTGGACCGCCGGCACAGGCCATGACAGGTGGGGTGGCCAGGGAACCCAGAGCCAGGAGGACGGCGAGGGAGCTAACGGGCACGCGAGGGACAAGCAATCCAGGTAGGGGGGTCAGACAGCACAGAAAGCCCACCTCTAGGTCCGGGGTGCCCGCAGCGTCTGAGGAGGGCAAGGCACCCAGGCTGACTGGGGCACAGGGAGGGAGAGATGGTCCAAGGGGACAAACGAGGACCAGGTCACATTGGCTCTTGTAGGACAAATACTGCAAAGAACTTAACTTTTATTTTATAGGGACAGAGCCACTGCCGGGTTTTTGAGTAAAACGACTGGAGTTACATCTTAAAAGCACTGCTCTGGCTGCTGCATTGAGAAGAGGGGGCAGGGGGGCAAGAGCAGAGGCGGAGAACAAGTCAGAGGGTCAGGCAGTGACCCGGGCGACGGAGGACGGCGGCCTGCACCCAGCAGCAGCGGGCGGGAGCTGTGAGGAGCGTTCAAGTTCTGGAGAGATTCTGAAGGAAAAGCCAATTGTGAATTTCTGTCGGAGTGAATGAGGGGTATGAGGAGAAGAGAAGAAACAAGAATGGCCGCAAAACTGAAGCTGCCGTCAAGGGAGACGGGGACGTTCGGTTTGGGGCCCGGTGAGCTGAAGACGCGGACGGGATGACCAGGTGGAGATGAAGTGGGCAGCTGGATGGAGGAGAGCCGGGAGCTCCGCAGGGAGGCTGAGCTGAAGACGTGCACTTAGGTGCCCTGGGCACGAGCCTGGGAGACCCGGGGACACGAGTGTGCACAAAGAAGGAGAGGCCGAGGACCGAGCCCCGGGGTCTCCACAGTGACCAGATGCGCGGGAGCACGGGGGCCTGCCGTCCCGGAGGCCTGGTGTGGCGGGGAAGGGTGACGGCCGGGGCGTGAGAGGCCACCGTCAGGGAGGTACACCAAGGCCCGAGAACCGCCCGTCGGATCCAGCCGCGTGGAGGTTGCCGACTCTGGCAGCGTGACGGGCGATGACCGCAGAGCATTAACGATATCGAGTGACACGTTGGAAAGAGCAAATATTGACGACTCTTAGCAGGAGGGTCGGTACAAAACAGAATCAATGTCTGTCAGGTGCCAGGGAAGGGAGGGGTAAAGAAGTTGCTTTAAGATGAGAAACACAGCCCGTGTGTGCGCTAAGGGCATCGATCGGCGCCCCCCACCTTGAGGAGGTGAGATGGAACAGGGTCAGGCACATGTGGAGGCACGGCTGCGACGGCTGCACGCACGGGTCGTCCGTGGCTCCAAGGAGGACGGCAGAGAAGGGGGCACGTGGCAGAGGGACCGGGAGGACCCTCCCACCATCACAGCGGTGTTTGCACTATAAACTATGAAACCCGTGGGGAGTGACGGCAGGGAATCAAGTGTCTGCGTCCGAAAGAAAAGGTTGGAAAGAGTCACCTGGGAGAATGGAAAAATGAACAAAGCGGGCAGATCATAAGTTGGCATCGTACTGGCAATACGAGAATTTCAAGCCTACACGCGTGCCCTTTCAGCCAGCTCCTCCGTTCACTCGTCCGTTCCATTTCTAGGGAGCCTGCATCTACATCCAACTCCACCAGCGTTTACTCCAGGAAGAGAAACCAGAACGACCAGGAAGTAATTACTTTCATTTTCACTCTATGTGTGTGTGTATGTATATTTCAGATTTTATATATATATATATATATATATATATATATATATATATATATATATATATATACATATGTATATATTTCTGCATTGCTTGAGTTTTTACAAAATAGACGTTACTTTCACAATTTCAGAAAATTTCACTTCTGGGTACTATTCTGACATAAACCTTTTCCCAGCACGAGGGCTCACAACCTCCCCCCTAATTCCGTTCCAGCCACGGTGGACCGCTATTTGCTATCCCCTGAAAGCGTAACTGTTTCCATGCAATCTTACACCAACTCGCTAGATAATTAACTTCCTGGTGATCACGACTGCTGTCACAGTCCCCTCCGCCAGGACCCCTGAGATTATCTGGAAGACAAAACCAGCGTGGTAACAGTCTGACCTCAAAGTTTCACGAACAGGTTTAGCATAACACACTTGACAACGTCTCAAGTGCGTGGACGAAGCTGGGAAACTCCCTTTGCGTTTCAAAATTCCTCTGGATCCTTTCCTGACCCCACTCCACAAATACCGAGTGCCACCCTGTGCCAGACTGCTTAAAGCTGGGGATACAAGGGTGAGGGAGAGAAAGGAAAGTCATCCCCCAGTGTAGTGTGGGAGACGGGCATCAGACGTCGTCGTGAGGATAAGGGCAGAGCTGTAACTGCGAACACGCTGCACGGGAGGGAGGCATGGCTGGGGAAAGCGCAGCACATCCCTGAGGGATGTGAACAGCCTCAGGGAAAGCCTCCCCGGGGAAGTGACGCTTGTGCTGAGATGGTCCAAGTACAGACGCAAGCTGGGGACGATGAAGTGGGGAGTAGAAAGACCCATAGGAAAAAGAAATGCACATACGAAGGCCCGGGGGTAGATGCTTAGACTCCGCAGCCGATGACATAAATACAAATCCCAACTCTGCAACTGCTAATTGGTTAACATTTCCGTGCATCCAGTTTTTAAACTGTATAAAGGCACGGCTGACCTAGCCTTACTAGGATTGTAACAAGGATTAAATGAGTCATCTGTAAAGCTCAGAACGATGCCTCATTTAACTGTATATCCTATGTATTTAAAATAAAAATAAATTCCAAATTAAACCTAAAACATATGCGTATGCCGGGGCATCAAGGAGACAGAACAGAAAATGTAAGTTTATGCTGCTGGAGAAAAGCTTTCCACGATAGGCAATAAAGACGGGCAGTGATGGACCCCACGTACTGGGTAAAGTGTGAACTAGCGAGAAGAGAAATGAAGAAAGTGATCACATACCCCTGACCCAGGTCAGTCTAGACATCTGCATAGTAGAAAAGAAAAAGTGGGAAGAAAGATGATAAATGGTCCCAGCTCTAAAACAGCATTAAAACCTTCAAGATGAATGCAGTGCAACAAATACTTGCAAGAAGTGGCACTGACTCTAACTCTGGTGATATCAATGTCACGTATTCACTGACAAAGTTCTTACAACACCGGCTTGTGTAAACCGTGCTGATGCACGGTCCTAATTCAAAATCCACACGGAAGCTCCCAGGAACCAATCACTTGCCATTCACACTAGCGTGAACAACTGGACTCACCTTCCATCGCTTCAAGTGACGACAGGAAAGTAACAGCCATCCCTTCACTGGGATAACTCTAACACTCCCCACTCTCTCCAGCCTGCCAGGGTTAGACACAACAAGGAAACACGCTGGAGATGAAGAGCTACCCCACACCGCCGTAGCCTTGCGAAAACAAATGACGCAGAGCAGATCCGACCACAAATGTTCATTCCAATTATTCGATCACTCTGGATCTCTGGGCCGCTGCCTCTTGAAGTGACAATGGAAAACGGTGCATCAGATACAGGATCAGCTTTGTCATAAAATCACTCATATCCTCCTTCTTTTGGCAAAACTAAGCATCGGGGAATCCTGGCTGCACACAGAGAAAGTGCAAAACCAGCCAGCAGGATAATTCATCTCAAGAGGTAGTAGTTGTTTTTTTTAAAACAGATCTTGTTTTTGAGCCTTTTTTTTTTTTTTTCTCACTGTCGCGGCCTCTCCCGTTGCGGAACGCAGGCTCTGGACGCGCAGGCTCAGCGGCCATGGCTCACGGGCCCAGCCGCTCCGCGGCATGTGGGATCTTCCCGGACCGGGGCACGAACCCGTGTCCCCTGCATCGGCAGGCGGACTCTCAACCATTGTGCCACCAGGGAAGCCCTGTTTTTGAGCCTTTTAACAACGGGTCTCGCAGCAATTTTCCCAAGAATTCTTGACATAATTAACATCTTCGTAAGAAAAAAGCCAAGAATTCCTGTTTAGAGTGTCAGTGCTGAAACATTTTTGAGAGACTTTTATCTTCCATTTCAAAGCTACACAGTTCTATCGAGATACAAAAGATTCTGGAATTTGAAACTTCACAAGGACATCCTTCACAGAGAATACAACATCCTCAGAGGTCAGAAAAACTGCATCGGTCAAGAACTTATACCAAAAAGTCACAAAAAGACTTTACCACTTGGCACAGATCACTTCACCAAACTGATCTTTATTGTCAAAATTTTCTTCTGAATCACTAAAATAAGGTGGTGGACAGGGAACACGAATGATGGACTGAAAAGAGAAATCAGGCAACGTATTTATTTCCTGCACAGATGAGGAAAAGTCATAACGCTCTGTAAAAGAGGAAAATGACCGGGGTTGTCACATTTGTCAAACAACAGAGAAGTTTCTTTTTATCAAGGAGACTATAAAGTGTAGACACACCATCTAGACTACATCAAAAATAATCCAAGGGCAAAGCAAAAAACAGAAGCCTCTAACCTACTCAAGTGAGAAATTCAGAAAGTCTAAAGAGAAGTGGGCAAGGGACAGGAGCTATGACTGTACTAACTCATCAGATGGAAGACGGTTCGTAGCTGCTGGGCAGACTTGAGGCCTAAATGAAACTAAAGTCCCTGGGGGGCCAGATCAGAGTGATGAGTAGGTCACCACTCAAAGCAGCACCGATGACTAACCTTGTGTCAGTGGGGAGAGGGCTCCCGCAGTCTGCCTGCGAAGCGGCCACGGGTCACCTGAGACAGTGATGGAACTGGAGCATCGCTGGGCAGCGCGAGGCTTGGTTAGAACACGAAGCATCGTGATTTAGGGGAGGGCGGAGTCATCTTGGGAGTAAAGGACAGATAGGACACTAAGGCTATTCGCCCGCGGGGAAACCCGTGCTCCCAGCGAGTAACAGGCTGTGGGCGGGAGGCAAAGCCACAGCCCCATAGGCCCCGTGTTTAGCCTGAGCTGGTGACGGACAGCAGGTGAGGCAGACACACACGGACCGGACACCGCTGACCTGAGGAGAAGAACATCTCGTCTAAGTGAACCAACTACCGAGCTGTACACCTGTAGCAGGGATCACAGAACTCGAGGACGAGTGTTCTAATCAGAGGTTCTGGCTCACGTCTTAGGCAATCACATCCACCTGCTGTAGTGATCAAACCAGCCTCAGCAGTACTACCTCCAAACACGAGGACAGTAAAACACCAAGACTCAGGAGTCTAACTCAGAGTAAAAATTTACTAAACAGAGAAAAAGGTTGTGCTGTCCTAAACCTAGGACACTAAGAAACTTCTACCAGCTTAAACTCGCCGTAAATACCCAGCATGACCCAGGGCTAATCAGAATCTTAACTCCTGATTTGAGAAATGTTTTCACCAAAACCAACAGATAATCTCGCACATTCCTTCCCTCCTCCTTCACAGCAAGTGTGTAGAATTACGGCTATGCCATAATCCAGGGAGAAGGTATCGCTATACATATTGTAGATACTCTGAAAACTCAAGAGCATAGATGACAACGTATGTATCACAGATTTGCCTACATGTACTGTAAAGAAATCTTTGTTTAGGACAATTTATTTTCTATTCTTATTTTACTGTATTTGGACAAATATAAATAATTATTAAATCAAAGGAAATTAATGATAAAATATGACATTTTATCACAAATAAAATTCTCAAAACAATAACATCTAAAAAAAATACAGAAGCATGAAGAAGTGAAGACATTTTTCCAGTTCCAGCAAAGTGCTTCTATAAAAATATAACATTCTGTACAGGACAGTAGTTCCTAAGAGAATAAATGGCTCAGAATTTGATGACAGTCTTCCCACAGCAAACAATTCACTCTTCTCGCAGATTCCAGATGCTCGGCATTCCTGCCATCAGGATGGAAAAATTTACTGTGAGTCTAGAGAAATTTAATATCACCATTCTTGTCATTTCCCTCATAGCTTCATTATTACAACAAGTCTGGGGAAGCTATAAACCTATGTTAAATGATAAAAAAGATGTGCTCTGTGTCCAATCATATTAGGTGCCATATGTGACCAAAATACGGAGAAATCATATAGAAAAAGACTTGGGAAAGAGAAATATATGTATTCGATTTTTCCCTTAGTTTTGATACTTGTGTTCTATACAGTTTGGCCAGGCACAGGACTAAAACGTTTTACTATAACCATGGGCTAATAAACGCTGAAGAACATACATCGACGCCCAGAACAACAATATAAAACTTTATTATATTAATAAAATGGGATACACCAAGCTTTCAATTTTCCCCTTTGTCAAAGGTAAGATAATCAGCACAATTCAGTGCCATTCACAACAGGCCTCAATTCTTCTCCTTTAAACGATGTTTTATTTCCAAAACTACCTATACCACTAAAATATTTTAATTCAACCCCGATAGAGGCATTCTCTTTTTTACACTCTCCCTCAACTGCAAATAACTTATTAAAGCGTTCGGCAGGCTGAGTTTTTAAATATGCAAAATAATTTTAATAATTACAAAATGGCAGATCGCTTAGTTCCAGCTTACACAATTACAAGCCTACCTCAGAGACACTACGGTTCAGTTCCAGACCACTATAAGACAGCGAGTATCGCAATAAACTGAGTACACGTTCTTTGGTTTCTCAGTGCATATAAAAATTATGTTTGCACTACACTGCGGCCTATTAAGCGTGCAACAGCATTATGTCCAAAAACCCAATGTACATAACTTAATTTAAAAATACTTTATTGCTAAAACACGCTAACCATCATCTGACAATGCAGGGTTGCCACAAACCTTTGATTTGCAAAAACAGTATCTGCGAAGCGCACTGAAACGAGGTATCGGGTGCCTTAAAGTCTATAAATCAGGGTGAGTTAACAGAGGTAAGCGCACACACCTGCACAGAACTCCCACGTTTAGCTGCCGCCTCTAAACCTAGGTCGGGTCCAATTCCTAACTAAGTGCACGCTGGCCGTGGTGGCCTCGCAGACGGCGTCCTCCACACCAGTCAATGTAACAACACTCTGATTCCAGAAGATGAAGGCATAGCGAAGTGAAAATTACTTGTAAAACTCTTGTAAAGTACGGCCGATAGCTGTCTTCTAGAAAACTGGATACACACCTATACGGTATTTAACCAGTTACAGGGCCTCCTGGGCTGGAACAGTTGGCTACAAAAGCTAAAGCACTGTATTTGTTTTATCGCAGTTAATAGTACAATAGGATTTATTTCCACTTATTTCCATATTTATAATATATTTAAAATTTAGCGTAACATACAGTGAGACCGAGCCAAATAGTATATCTGGGTTTTAACTTACACTGCAGGACGGCAACCTACTCTTAATATTAACTCTAACTTCCGTAGCTACTATTCGGCGTATTACATGGTAAACAGTGAACACACCAGTAGGTACCCACATCCATCAGGAGGATAAGGAACTGCAAGAGAAACCGAGCGAGCAGAAGGCAGTTCACTGACTGTACAGAAGGAGAGGTGAGGCCTTCTCCCAGGACTACTGCAAAAACCGGCAGAGATAAAGAACGAGTGCTCAGCAAACGAACACCTCCCTGTGTTACAAATGAAGGAATGCAAAGAACACCTGGCACCTGGGCGGCCCTTAGTAGCTGCACAGTAGATGCCATCATCTTTTTTATCGTTTCCTCTTGGAGGCTTGTTAGCTGAATTTAATAAGCAATTAAGCGAAAGGAGAGCAGCGTTCAAGAGAAAGAATCACTTCAGTGGCTTCCTTTTCAATCCTTTTCAAGGATTCTCCTGAAATATCCTTCATGACAACCCCAAGAACAACCTGCTCCACGGTAACGCAACAGCTGTGCCCCTGAGAAAACCTGTGTCATCACAAACACACAAAAACCCTGCTTCCGGGCTTCCCTGGTGGCGCAGTGGTTGGGAGTCCGCCTGCCGATGCAGGGGACGGGGGTTCGTGCCCCGGTCCGGGAAGATCCCACGTGCCGCGGAGCGGCTGGGCCCGTGAGCCATGGCCGCTGAGCCTGCGCGTCCGGAGCCCGTGCTCCGCAATGGGAGAGGCCACGGCAGTGGGAGGGCCGTGTAGGTGAGACAGTTTCCAAATAGTGATGACAATGTACTTCCATGCGTGAATCTTATAATAAATGGAATAATCTACAGCGTAAGTACATTTTATTTTAAGCTAAAAATAATAAATTGGTGGCTCAAAACTGATAACCACTGACGTAAATGCTTCCCACGCTTCCAGCCTACACAAACCTTCTTGAAACTGCTTGAAATTTTCTCTGTAACAGCAATCATAATCATCAGGGGTAAGCCGCACCCTCAAAACTCCAAGAGTGGCCAGTTTAAAGCTGCTGACATGTAAGAGAAGATCCAGAAAGAGACCTAGTACACGTAAAGAATTTAGTATAAGATAAAGATAGCATTTCAAACCAGGGAAGTAGTGAGAAATTATTCTACTAAGAGTGCTGCATCCCTGGATTACCTTTTCAGGATAAAACGAAATCAAATACGAAACTAGATCCCTACATAATGAAGGCAATCCCAAATAACATCTTTGCATTCAAACTGTGTCATAAAAATTCAGTCTAAGAAATACCTGCTATCACAAAAATCCTTTCACAACAATTACAAGAGTGATTTTTTTTCACAATCCTCACTTGTCAAGAAGCATTACAGACCTTAGCTACTGTGTCCTGTACCTTAAGACACGTTCACATGCACTTCTTGGACAGTATTTTAAAATTTTGGAGGTTCAAGTACACTACATCAGAAAGAGAAGTTTTTAACATTTAATGTGAGTTTTGGCAAATAAAATATTTTAAAAATTGTACTGATTTCAATAGCCTTATAATAGCTGTTCAGTTACATCCTAACAACATAAAACCATCTTCTTGGTTTTGTTACCAAGGCTGTTGCCCCAGAATCATACCCCCGCCCCTCCTCAAAGGGAAACCAACTGCTCTTACCTAAGTTTCAGGGGGAAGCTGCGAGAGAAAAACAAGAACTGGCTGGAACCAACCAAACCCAAGACGGCGGAAGATGTGACCTCCTGTAGACTCTAAGCCTCATTACATGGTCACTGTGATTCATTAGCTAAATGACCCAGCCACCAGCCCATGACAGCTGACAGTTGCCGTGACAACCAGAAAAGCCCATACAAGGACTGAAAAGGAGAGTTCCCCCAGTTCTGGGTCCAAACCACACCCCTGTTCTTGAATAACTCATGAATATTCCTCCCTCTCTTCCCAATTCCCTCCCTTTCACCTCGACCCTCCTATGTATGTAGTGTCTCCACATGAATTGGGTTGAGAAGTTGATTTGCAAACTAGGTTCCCGCTTCTCCATCCTTCGAATAAAGCTGGTGCTGGTTCCAGGATCAGCACCAGTTTCGTTACTGGCTGCATGAATGCAATTGGAAAAAGAACCTCCCGGGCTGGGATGGGGGTCCGGCCCAGGCTAGGACCCTAACTGGGTCCAGTCAACCAATTCAGTAACAGTTTGGTCTCCACTTTTACTATAACTGCTCACTGTGTATCTCTGAAGGTCTCTTCTAAAAGGAATAAAGAGTCACATCTTTTGGATGCCAAGTTCCAAGAACAATAGAAACCCACTAAATAAAGTTCTTACTACCAAAGAGAAAAGAATATTTTGTAATGAACAATTCCACAGCAACAGGGATTTAAAATCTACCAAGATCACTCAAACTGCCAATAACCCCCTTTTAAAACTAAACCCTAAGATTGTATTAAGAATTTTTTTTTAAAGGCAAAATCTCTTTTGTGATAAGGAAGAACGTTGCAAAACAAAGCCTAGTGATTCGGCTAATCTAGTTAGCATGCACACACACAAGCACATATGGAATCTGGGTTATAAAAACAGACTCTTGATATAACGATTCTCATTTATTTCATAGGAAGAACACCAAAAAATGCCCCCTTTAATTTAAATGTCACTTAGCACAGCACGTTCTACCAATCAAGAGATTGCCGGGGGGGGGCAAGGAAGGGACTTTTCCAAATTTGGAACTGGGCTTCAAGCCTCTGAGGAAGCAGTGCAAGAGAGCAGATTCTTTTTTATTACTGTTATTGAGATAAAACTGACATACAACATATATAACATGGCATTAGTTTTATGTGTACAACATAATGAAAGAGTAGATCAATCCTTGATTCTTAAGTTGCCACCTGCTGACAATTACAGGGTCCAATGGTCCCTTACGCCGTCCACGATCACTTGTTCCCACTGGGAATTTAGCACCGTCCAAGGGGGAAAAAAATCAAAATTCTGTTGACCTATGCTCAAATTTGCAACAGGGTGATGATTTTTGCAGAAATCTAGTGCTGTCACTGTTTCCTAGGCCACACAGGTGCTGCAGCAGTTATGCCTGTCAGAATCCTTGTTCCTTCTCATCAACTTTCATGGCATCTCCTTATTGCCATTTGTGTTTGGAAAATTCTACAACTATAATTATGTCCAGTCATTTGTTCAAATTCGCTCACAGAAGCATAAAACAGTGACAGAAAAGAGTAATACAATCACAGAGGTTCCCAATCTTCTGAGTATGATCTGAGTACCAAATGTTACAAGGCTACAAAGGCAAGTGAACGTGACGATATTCACTAATAAACCGACAACACACAGTATTAGCCCTCATTCAATATCCCTTCCTATCAAACACATGCCCGCTACACTAATGTCACTGGTTTTTATCTTGGATACCATAAACATCACTGCAAAGCTATAGGATTTCACAGGGCTGACAAAGGTAAAGGTGAAAATGTGCTTCAACCACCAGAAACGATGGTGATGAATGAGTTTCCGAAACAGGTCTGTCTACCAGTTACCAATCAAGGAAGAAAAACCCTAACAGGCCTGACGCCGCATGGCACTTCAAGAGGGAACAATCTGAACACCAAACTTAAAAAAAAAAAACTTCACTAGAAACTGAAGACTCCAAATATTTTTGTTAAAGTGCACTTTTTATTATCCTGCTGGAAAAGTTAAAGTGTTGTTATAGGATGTTGTCAGCCATTTTATGGCAACAAAGAAAATTTCAGCAGGCTCCATTCTTCGTTCATGCTAAGACTAGCACAGAGTCGCAATTACACCCTAAAATGTTGTTAATTAAAATGTGGTCACAATGGGGCTCAGGCCCATGAGATCTACCAGGCTGTGGGAAGCTGAGAAACAGTCCTTAAAGGGCCCCTACACAGACTCACCCACCACGGGGCCCAGTGCAAAAGTAGCCCTTTGAAAAATCACCCAGCCTTTAAGTGAAAAAGACTCATTTGCTAACTTTAAAGTGTTGGTCTGGGTGGCAGGGGCCTACTCGAATTCTCTGCAAGGACAGTGGCTGGCGGAGGCCATATCCCTGCTCTCCTTTTTCCCTGTGTGGACGGAGAATGTCACCTGCCATGTCAGTAAACAAAGGATGCTGTGGCCATCAAGCCCTCAGCCACTGCAGCCACCCTGACCGTGCACCCGAGGGGATTCAGGATGGAGGAAAGCAGGGTCCTGGCCCTAGACAGTTAAAGTGGACATCAACGGAATGACTTCAACGAGGCCAGACTCTTGCATCCTCCCATACACAGAAAAGCGCTGAATTCTTTAACTTGAGGTGTCTGGTTTTCTTTAATGAACAGTAATCTTTTGAAGTTCTGACAACCTGGTCTTCGTTGCAGAAACTCCTACAGACCCTGGTTCCCCCCGTCGCCTCTTCACAGCAGCTCCTCAGAGCACCCGAGAGGGTGCCTCCTGGGCTGAAGTCCTCAGAAAGTTCGCCGAATAAAACATAATTCTCAACTTTTAGGTTGTGCGTCTTTTTCAGCTGACAATTGCTAAAGCCAGCAGGTGCCGCTTCTTTCTCCTTTCTTTCTGGTGGGTGTCATCTTCCACTCTCCCTCTGCCCTTGCTAAAACCAGTGGGCGCCATCTTTTTTTTCTCTTTACTTCTTTTTCTCATTTTTTCCTTCTTAGGGCAGATGCCAACTTTGTCCACCTCGTTCCGGGCAGCGTGTGACATCTTCACGCTCTCCCTCCCTCTGTGCTGCTCCGGAGTGCCAGCATCCCCCCCGAGGGAAGCTTCTACGTACATCTGGTGACCCAGTTTCTGTGCCTGGCTCTGAGGCCAGGGGGGCTTCCATTCCTGGGTCCCGTGACGTAACAGTCATAGAGTTCTTGGCCAACTCCCACCCCAAGGGCACCGCACGGCCAGCGCACTGAACACACACTCCTTGCCCTTCTGTGAGCGAGGCCAACCTGCTGGTTCTGCAGCCTCAGCCTCGGGCGCAGGGGCTTCAGGGGTGTCACATGTCTAGAGGCGATGGAGGCGCAGGCCAGGCACAGACACCTGTTTGTTCTCCCTCTGCCTCACTACAGCTCACCAGTAACTCCCAGAAAGGAGCTTGTACACTCTTCTGGAGCCCTGACTTTTTGGCTGCCACCCAGAGGACCCCTCCAGATCCTCTGGTCTGTGGACAGCAGGGCTTACGCTCACAAGACTGGATACGTGTTTGCGTTCTTTAAAAGCTGCTGCCTGAGGGTCTGGCTTCCAATCAGCCTGAATCTAGTTGCTGAGATCCTCTCCTTTGGGACAATGGCTGGTCTTAGCACACCCTCAACTACTGCGAGCCACTAAAAATAAAATAGGATGGCTGGAAAATCACAAAGGTTTGAGAGACACCAGTTAGGGCAGCGTTGAAAAATAAGGTTCATCTCCTACAGAAGGCCAACCCTTCACGACTTGGAAAGGTAGCTATTTCATCTAATACACAGAAACCAACACAGAGTCAAGCAAATGAAGATACAGAGGAATACATTCCAAATGAAAGAATAAGGTAAAACCTAAGGAAAAAACCTTAATGAACAGTGGTATGTAATTTACCTCATAAAAGGGAAAACGTAGTGGTGATAAAGATGCTCACTTAACTCAGGAAGAGAACTGATGAACATAGTGAGAACTGCAACAGAGACAGAAAATACAAAAAATACCATAGAGAAGTACCAGAGCTGAAGGATAAAATAACCGAACTAAAAATGACACTAGAGGGATTCAACAGCTGACTACACGAACCAGAAAAAAAAGGATCAGTGAACTCAAAGACAGAGAAGAGGAACTCAGAGAAGAAGAAAATCAAAACAAGAAGAAAAAAAGTAAAGACAGCTAAGTAACTTATGGGACAACATCAAGCAGACTAACATTCACAATATAGGGATCCCAGAAGGAGAGAGAGAGAAATGGCAGAAAAGTTATCTGAAGAAATACTGACTGAAAACTTCCCTCACCTGGGGAAGGAAACGACACCCAGGTCCAGGAAGCCCAGAGAAGTCCAAAGAAGGTGAACCCAAAGAGAACCACACCAAGACACATTACAATTAAAACATCAAAAGTTAAAGACAAGGAGAGACCCTGAAAAGCAGCAAGAGAAAAACAACTTCTTTCATAAAAGAGAACCCCCATAATACTATAAGCAGGTTTTTCAGCAGAAACTTTGCAGGCCAGACGGAGTGGCATGATATATTCAAAGCACTAAAAGAACAAACCTTCCAACCATGAATATTCTACCAGGCAAAGTTACCATTCAGAAAGGAAGTAGAGGTAAAGAGTTTTCCAGACAAGCAAGAGCAGAAGTAGTTCATCACCACTAAACGGGCCTTAAAAGAAATGTTAAAGGGACTTCTTTAAGCTGAAAAGAAATGATGCTCCTTAGTAAAAGGAAAATATATAAAAGTAGCAATCTCACTGGTAAAGGTAAATACATAGAAAAGAGAGTGGATTAATCACTTATAAGGCCAGTGTGAAGTTTAAAAGACAAAAGCAGTAAACATAACCGTAATCACAGTAACTAGTTAAGGGATACACAAGATAAAAGATATAAAAGGTAACACCGAAAACATAAGAGTGGTGGAGGAAGTAAAAATGTAGAGCCTTAGAATGCATTCAAACATAAGTTGCTATTAACTGAAAATACCGCCATAAATGTAAGTTGTTATAGGTAAGCCTCACGGTTATCACAAAGGAAAAAAATTATAGGAGATACACAAAAGACAGTGACAAAGGAGTCTAAACATACCACTAAAGATAGTCATAAAATCACAAAAGAAGAGAGCAAGAGAAGAAGAAGGGAAGAGAGGAACTACAAAACAGCCCTAAAAACAATCTACAAAACGGCAGTAAGTACATTCGCATCAATAACTACTTTGAATATACACAGACTAAATTATCCAATCAAAAAACACAGAATGCTTGAATGGATTAAAATACAAGACCTATCAATAGCTATTTGCTGCCTACAAGAGACCCACTTCATACATAAGGACACACCCAAACTGAAAGTGAACGGATGGAAAAGATATCCCATACACATGGAAACCGAGAAAGAAATCTGGGGTAGCTACACTTACATCAGGCAAAATAGACCTTAAAACAAAGACTGTAATAAGAGACAAAACAGGTCATTATATGATGATAAAGGTGTCAATCCAACAAGAGGACATAACATTTGTAAATATTTATGCACCCAATATAGGAGAAAGCAAATATTAACAGACCTAAAGGAGGAAACAGACAGCAACACAATAACAGTAGGGGACTTTAATACCCCACTTACATCAGTGAATAGCTCATCCAAACAGAAAACCAATAAATCAGGAAACATTGGCCTTCAGTGACACATTAGAGCAGAAGAACTTAACAGATATATACAGAACATGCCATCCAAACCAAACCAAACCAAACCAAATATACATTCTTCTCAAGTGCAAACAGAACACTTTCCAGAAGTATCATATGTTAAGTCACAAGGTAAGTCTTAACAAATTTAAGAAGATGGAAATCATATCAAGCACCTTTTGCACCTCTGACTGCAACAGTATGAAACTAGAAATCAATTACTAGAGAAATACCTGGAAAATTCACAAGTACGTGGAGATTAAATAATGTTACTGAAGAAATCAAAAGAGAAATCAAAAAACTAATAAAAATGAAAATACAACATACCAAAACTTAGGTAATGTAGCAAAAGCATTTCTAAGAGGGAATTTCATAGATATAAATGCCTAAAACTCAAGAAACAAGAAAAATCTCAGATAAACAAACTTTATAACTCAAGGACTAGAACAAAGCCCAAAGTTAGTAGAAGGAAGGAAATTTTGAAAAGATTACAGCAGAATTAAATGAATTAGAGACTTAAAGACAAGAGGAAAAAAAAATCAATAAAACCAAGAGCTGGTTCTTTGAAAAGATAAAACGGACAAACTCACCAAGAAAAAAAAAGGAGAGGACTCAAATAAATAAATCAAGAATGAAAGAGGAGCTGTTAGAACCGATACTACAAAAACAAAAGGATCATTAAAAGACTGCTTCAAACAATATGCACCAACAAACTGGACAACCTAGAAGAAATGGGTAAATTCCTTAGAAACATACAACTTACCAAGAGGGAATCATAAAGAAACAGAAAATGTGAACAGACATTACTAATAAGGAGATTGAATTAGTAATCAAAAACCTCCCAACGAACAAAAGCCCAGGACCAGATGGCTGCACCGATGAATTATAGCAAACATTCAAAGGAGAATCAATGCCAATCCTTCTCAAGTCTTCCAAAAAATAGAAGAGGGACCACTTCCAAACTCATTTTACAAGGCCTGCATTACCCAAATATCAAAACCAGGCAAGGACAACACAAGAAAAGAAAATCACAAGCTAATATCCCTGATGAACACAGCTGTAAAAATCCCCAACAAAACATTAACAAACGAAATTCAACAATACAATAAAAAGGTGATGCACCACAATCAAGTGGGATTCATTCCAGGAATGCAAGGATAGTTCAGCATCCGCAAATCAATCAATTTGTGATACACCACATATACAGAATGAATAATAAGAATCATATGATCATCTCAATAGATGAAGAAAAAGCATGTGACAAGATTCAACATCCCTTCATGATAAAAAGTCTCAACAAAGTGGGTATAAAGGGAACATACCTCAATATAATAATGGCCATTTAAGACAAACTCACAGTTAACATCATAGTCAAAGGTGAAAAGCTGAAAGCATTTCTTCTAAGATCAGGAGCAGGACAAGGATGCTTGCTCTCACTACTTATATTCAACAAAGTATTGGAAGCCCTAGCCATGGCAATCAGACAAGGAAAAGAAATAAAAGGTATCCAAATCAAAAAGGAAGAAGTAAAACTGTAACTCTTTGCAGATGATGTGCTATTATATATAGAAAACCATAATGACTCCCCCCAAAAAAGTTACAATAAATAAATGAATTTATTAAAGCTGCAGGATACAAAATCATGTACAGAAATCTACTGTGTTTCCATACACTAAACTATCAGAAAGAGAAATTAAGAAAGTAATCCCATTTACAATTGCATCAAAAAGAATAAAATACTTAGAAATAGATTTTACCAATGACGTGAAAGACCTGTTCACTGAAAACTTTAAGACGCTGACGGAAGAAATTGAGAAACGCAAATAAACGGAAAGATATTCCACACTTAAGGATTGGAAGAATTAATATTGTTAAAATGTCCATACTACCCAAAGAAATCTACTACCCAAAGAAATCTACTACCCAAAGGATTCAGTGCAATCCCTATGAAAATTCCAAAGGCATTCTTCACAGAAATAGAACAAACAGTCATAAAATTTGTATGGAACCACAAAAGACTGCAACAGCCAAAGCAAACTTGAGAAATAAAAAGGTGGAGGCATAATGCTCCCTGATTTCAAACTATATTACAAAGCTATAGTAAGCAAAACAGTATGGTAAGGATATAAAAACAGACACATAGATCAACTGAACAGAATAGAGAGCCCAGAAACATGCATCTGTGGTCATTCAATTTATGACAAAGGAGCAAAGAATATACAATGGGGAAAGGAGAGTCTCTTCAATAACTGGTGCTGGAAAAACTGGACAGCCACAGGCCAAAAAAAAAAAAAAAAAGAAACTAGACCACTACCTTACACCTTACACAAAAAATTAACTCAAAATGGATTAAAGATGTGAATGTAAGACCTGAAACCATAAAACTCCTAGAAGAAAGCATAGGCAGGAAGCTCCTTTGACACTGGTCTTGGCAATGATTATTTGGATTTGACACCAGAAGCAAAGGCAACAAAAGCAAAAATAAACAAGCAGGACTACATAAAACTAAAAAGCTTTTGCACAGCAAAGGAAACCATCAACAAAATCAAAAGGCAACTGATAAAATAAAAATATTTGCAAATTATATATATCATAAGGGGTTAAAAAGAAGGCAGATTATCTGAATAGACATTTTTCCAAAGAAGACATACAGAGGGCCAACAGGCACGTGAAAAGATGTTCAACACTGCTAATTATTAGAGAACTGCAAATCAAAGCCACAATGAGATACCACCTCACACCTGTTAGAATGGCTACTATCAAAAAGAAATAACAAGTTCTGGTAAGGATGTGGAGAAACGGGAACCCTCATGCACTGTTGGTAGGATTGTAAATTGGTGCAGCCGCTATGGAGAACAGTAAGGAGGTTCTTCAAAAAAATTAAAAACAGAATTACCATATGATCCAGCATTTCCACTTCTGGGTATTTACCCAAGGCAAACAAAAACCACTAACTCAAAAAGATATATGCACCCCCCCAATGTTCATTACAGTATTATTTACAATAGCCAAGATATGGAAACAACCTAAACGTCCATCGACAGATGAATAAGATAAAATGTCACACACACACACACACACACACACACACACAATGGCATATTATTCAGCCATTAAAAAAAGAATGAAATCTTGCCATTTGTGACAATACGGATGGACCTTGAGGGTATTATGCTAAGTGAAATGTCAGACAGAGAAAGACAAATACCGTATGATCTCACTTATATGTGGAATCTAAACACAGCAACAACAAGAAGCAGCTCACAGGTACAGAGAACAGACTGGTGATTGCCAGAGGTGGGGGTGCAGGGCGGGCAAAATGAGTGAAGGGAGTAAAAAGGTACAAATTTCCAGTTATAAAAAGACATGGGGATATAATATACAAAAGCACAAGCAATGTAAGAAAAAACTGTGTCACTCAAGGGTCAACTGGTCACGGCCAACAAGCCATGAAAAGATGCTCGACATCATTAGTCATTAGGAAAATGCACACAAAAACCACCATGAGCTACCACTTCACCCCTACTAGGATGACTATAATTTTAAAACTACATAAAATAACAAGTATGGGTGAGGATATAAACTCTCATACACTGCTGGTGAAAATATAAAACGGTGCAGACCAGAAAACAGTCTGGTGGTTCCTCAGAAAGCTAAACACAGAATCCGACCAGGAAACTTTGTTCCTAGGCACATACCTAAAAGAACTGAAATCAGGGGTTCAAACAGATACTTGAACAACAATTTACATTGCAGCATTATTCACAATGGTCAAAAGGTAGAAACAACTCAAGTGTCCACCAGCAGAAAAATGGATAAACAAAATTCAGTGTGTACATACAAAAGAATATTCTTCAACCATAAAAGGGAATGTAGTTGTGATACATGGACCAGAACATGGATGTACCCTGTAAACATTATGTTAAGTAGTGTAAGTCGGTCACAAAAGGACAAATATTACATGACTCCACTTATAGGAAATATCTGAAATAGGCAAAATCGAGAGACAGAAAGTAGACTGGTGACTGTCAAAAGCTGGCAGTCGGGGGCAAGCGGAGTTACTGCTAAACGGATACAGAGTTTCTGTTTGGGGTGATGAAAATGTTTTGAAAATAGACAGTGGTGATGTCTGTACAACATTTTGAATATAATTAATGCCACTAAATTGTACATTTAAAATGGTTAATATGGCAAATTTTATATTATATACATTTTACCTCAATTTAAAAAAACTTAAAAGTGAAAAAAAAAAAAACCCAAACTATATAGACGTCACTAAATACTGCATTCCTTACAGCTAAAACAGAGGTCACACTATTGCCATAAAGATTATAAAATGAGCCTCAGAGTGAAAGACAAATATTATGCAATGAATGAAAATTACTGGCAAAATTCCTTCATGAGGTGACGCTGTGGGACTCTCTGTAGCAGCAAAGGTACGCACTGTGGGAGAGTTATTGCTGTCATGGAGGCGTGTTGGCACGTGCTGACTGTACCCTTTGGAGGCAACTACCAGCAGGACAGAAGCTGAGACACAGTCTCCACCTGTGAGCCACTGGGAGAAAATGCCACGTAGCGGTTTTTCTGTTAAACGCTGAAAAACCCATACTACCTGGAGAGAAACTGCTTCACTTAGCTCGTCCACATTTTGTGAGCAGAGACGAGGATGGAAATGAGTGTACTGATTCAGTTCAAGGGAGCACAAGCTCTACGCGCAAAGAAGTACACTGCTACCAAAAAGAAAACAACCTGTACCCAAATGTGGGTCCACACACTGCTTTCTGTTCACACGTAACAGCCACCCATCAACCATGCCTAATGAGCCCAACTTGCTGAGGAAGGTAACTGTGAAACAGGAACGTGGTCAGCTCAAAGCTACAGGGTATGCTTCTTTTGGGGAACTATCAGAAGAAAAGAGCAGCAAGGTCAACAATGAAATGTACAAACAATCAAGGCGGGGGAAATGATCATATTAGCCTTTTAAGTGAAAGATGAGAACAAAACACCTTCATGACAGACAATGCTAATGGAGTCCTTTTTTGTTATTTCAAATGGCTTCCTTTAGTGGTGTATCTCAGTGATATACTCAGTATATCTCCAAGAACGTGAATCTATCACTTTAAAGATTAAAAACATGATTTTGATGTTGGAAATAAGGTTAGCCAGATTTCCTAACAAAACTGATCTACGGTGCAAACAACATTTTCAAGAACTAAACAACTTATTTTTTAAAAACTTTCTAATTAATTAAAAACTTAATGCAGGGATGTAAAGGGGATCATATACAGCTCCAGAAAGAAGGATTAAAAATGGAAGAGAGGTGAGAGTTACTCAGAGAAAAGAATGAGAGTGCCAAGAGAGGTAAATCCAGAAGAGTGACATGAGAAATAAGGGACACAGAAAAAGTCTCACATACATTTAACCGACACACAGAAAGAGAAATGAGAGAAAGAATGGAGTACAGGTAATATGTGAAGTGATAACAACCGAAAATTTTCCAGAATTCATGAAATACATGAACACATACATCCAAAAAGCCAAAAGAATTCTAAAAGAATAGAAAAAAAAAAGAAATTCTACCTAGACACGCAGCTAGAATAGAACTATAGATACCCAAATCAAAAAAGAAAATCTTAGAGAAAGAAGACAGATTACTTTAAAACAGAGTCTGACAGCTGATTTCTAAATTAGCAACTTTAAAGATATCGTTTCTTCATCTTCTCATTCTTAGTACACTGAAAAAATAATAATGCCAACCTAGAGTTCTATGCTTAGTAAGAATACCTTTCAAAATGAAGGCAAATGAAAGCATGTCCGACACGACAACAGAGACAGCTGGACATCAGCAGACCTTCAATAGTGGAAATTCTAAAGATTTTTATATTAAGCGGATGAAAAGTCATCTTGGATTAAAATGCCAAGTTGTAAGGTGCTATGAAGCTGACATCTTCAAGGTTTGGGTTTTGTTTCTTGTTTTTTAATAGAGAGTCAAAATACATGACACAATAGCATATAAACGGGGAGGGAAGCATACAGGGTAAGAGCGTAAGGTCTTTAGACTGTCCAGGATGACAATAAAGGTACAGATTAACGGGGGATTTTATAATAAAGGATGCATGTTGTAATTTCTAAGGTAGCCATTAAAAATAGAGAAAGAGAGTGGATAACTTCAAAATAATTAAGGGGAAATCTAAACTGATAAAAAGTATTCTAATGAACACACAAGAACAGAAGAGAACAGGAGTAAAGACTTTCCAACACACTGCGTGACTGTGAAAATCTGAAGAGACAATGAGAAAGGAAAGTTACAGGCTACAATCACTCACAGACACAGATATTAAAACTGTAGACAGCGGCTTCCCTGGTGGCGCAGTGGTTGAGAGCCCGTCTGCCGATGCAGGGGACGCGGGTTCGTGCCCCGGTCCGGGAGGATCCCACGTGCCGTGGAGCGGCTGGGCCCGTGAGCCATGGCCGCTGGGCCTGCGCGTCCGGAGCCTGTGCTCCGCAACGGGAGAGGCCGCAACAGTGAGAGGCCCATGTACCGCAAAAAAAAAAAAAAAAAAAAAAAAACTGTAGATAAAATGTAAGCAAGCCAAATCCAGCAGGCTATATGAAAGGGATAAGAAGTGAGGAGCAAATTGGGCTTATCCCTAAAATGCCAGTTAGCTTAACATTCAAAAATCAGTGACATTTGCTATATTGAGATGTACAGAGAACAAATCATACGATTACAATGAACAAATAAAATGCACTCGACAAAATTCAATGGCTAGTGGTTTTTAAAAAGTTTTCTGCAAACTAAGAATAAAAGGAAACTAACTTCCTTAATCTAATAAAGGGCATATATGAAAAAAAACCCAGAGCGAGCATGACAACGAAGAAATGCTGGAGCAACTCCTGTTGAGATCTAGAACTAAAAACAAGGATGCTGAGTCACAGTGACAGTCAACACTGCAATCAAGGTCCCATATGGCAGCTCTGCCTGCAGGGGAGAAAGGACAGTCTTTACAGCGTCATGGTGGGACAGCTGGACATCCACGTGGGAAAAGTTAATCTGTAGCCTACTTCACACCTTACACAAAAATCTACCCTAGAGTACTAAAATCAAAATGTAAAAGGAAAAATGAGTAAGTTCCTGACCACAGGCTAAGGAATAGTTCATGAATAAAACAGAGAAATCACTCACCATAAAGGACGTGGTGATGAGCTGCATTGAAACGTGTGACTCCTGCACGTGGACCAGGGCAGGCGGCAAGGAGAAGGAGAAGACAGGCCACAGGACAAGAGAAGACGGCCGTCAGCTAGCAAAGCTGACAAAGGACGGAATCCAGGACACAGAAAAATGCCCTACACAGAAGACCAGGCAATTGAAAAATGAGCAGAAGATGTCAACCTCACGAAGAGAACATCGAAATGGCCAACGTGCAGATGTGTTCAACCTCATGAACAACCGAGAAGTGCACGTTAAAGCTACCATGAGCTACCACTACATATGGACCACCATGAACAACAGGTACAGATACGGAGTGACAGGGTCTTTCCCACGTCCTGGAGGAGGAAAGGGGCTGAATGTGGAGTGAATAAATGGGTCACGCCCATGTGATGAAGCCACCATAAAAATCCCAGTACTGTGGTGTTCAGTGAGCTTCTGTGTTGGTGAACACTTCTACACACAGTGGGTGACGGACCCCAACTCCCACAGGGACGGAGTCTCCTGATCTCTGGACCCTTCCAGACCTCACCCTACGTATCTCCTCATCTGTATCCTTTACCCTGTCTTTTATTACACAGTAACCTGACAAGGATGAGTTAGCTCTTTCCCTTAGTTCTGTGAGCTGTTCTAGCAAAGGACAGAATGCAAGGAGGCGGCTGTGGGACCCCACTTTGCAGCCATGCTAGACAGAAGCTGTGGGCAACCTGGGGGCCTATTACTTGTAACTGGTATCTGAAGTCGGGGCGTCTTACGGGGACTGAGCCTGTGAGGTCTGCGCGACCACCAGCGTGTGTCAGAACCGAGCTCTGGGACACCCAGCTGGTGTCGCAGAGGACCGCTCGGTGTCAGGGAAACCCACACACCTGGAGTGAGAGCTACTGAGTGTCAGGAGTACTGTCTACACAAGTATCCTGCACTTCTCCTTTGCAGGCTGGACCGCCTTTCTCTTCTCTTAAATATTGCAAAATCACCGTCATAGAAATAGGCAATCAAAACGTAGACAGCCAAAAAATAAAAGAAGAAAACCAAGCATAGAGGTACGTCGGGCAGTTCACTAAAATATTACGCTTTTCCCCTGGATTTTGTAAGATTTATTTTATGTATCCACTTTTAAAAATTTGTAATTTGTTATTTTTTCCCTCATGCTAAATAGTCACCACTAACCTAAAAAAAGTTCATGTGGTAAAATTCCATTTATAAAGCTCAACAATGGGCGAAATTAAACCAAAGTGCCTAGGGAGGCTTAAAACATACGTTTTGTGTACACCGTGAGGCAGGATCTTCTTTGCTGTCCGTCGCCATGGCGGCTGGGGAGGCAGCGAGTGGAGGAAGCGCACGGGATGCTCTCAGGGGTTCAGTTTCTTTCCTCAGGTGGTGGCCACATGGATGTTGGCATTATAATCACTCTTAAAACTGTACTATGAAAGTTTTATATGCATTTCTGTATATATATTACATTCCACGTTATATGATATTTGTGAAATTCAGACCTAATGAATTTGTAAAACTAACACAGGTACTATGCAGGGAAAGATCGATTCCATAAGATTAAAAACAGAATGGTACTATCACAGGAACGAAAACAAGATCAACTCTCCAGTTGATAAAAGCTGTGTCCCAAGGAGGGACAGGTAACAGTTTGGACACTACTACACACGCACACTGGGCTGAACAGTTCAGTAGACAGATGGTGCGTGGTGGGTGGTGGTAGCCAGCGGGCATTTACAGACAAGGGAAGGAGGCTAAAATGATCCATTTCCTATGGATTCGAGCTGGAGACACCAGGAAGAACTCATATGTAGCTTAATATACTTACAGACGATTGCACATAGAAATGTTCATATATGTGCATATATACACGGGTCAGTACACACACATGTATTTCTTTGCTCTGCCAGATGAGAGGGCCTAAGAGAAAAACCACTGTGCAAACCTACCATCCAGATCTTGGTTTCTAATCCCATTCCCTAATAAAAGGAGCTGGTGGTCCTTTGAGAAATGGCTGATTCTAGACGGGGCACTGCAAGATTAACCTGGAGCATCCCCTCATGCCCAAAGTAAGGAAGCGTTTAAAACACGCCCCTGTGGAGAGGGATACGTCAAAGAAACCAACTGAAAAAGCTCCCGGTGGCCCCAAAGCTGGGACAATTTGAACAACAAAATAAGTGAAGTAGAAGCGAATTATGTCCCGAAGTGTCAATAAACATCCAAGAGTCCACACGGATATGAAAAAGGATTGAATAAGTTAATGGGAGAGAAGAGAGAAAGTATTCCAAATAAGTTACAGGGATCCGTCACCCTGAAGGAGAGCAGGACACACCCCCTTCGCATGTGAGAGGCACGCAGACGTCCTTCCCCAGAGCACAGCGGGACAGGGTGGGCAGACAGAGTCACTGTCCAGTGGGGAGGTGGGGCGAACATCACATCAGCCACTTAATCAGCATCAACAGTCATAAGCCAAGTGGACAGCACGTCCCCTTAATATACAATATGACGACAGTGGCACTTTACATCAGACAAATTCCAACAGAGGGAATTCCACTACATATCTGACCAGTACTACTCTCGAAAATGGTCAAGGTCGTCAAACACAAGGAAAGTCTAAGGAAACTGCACAGCCAAGAGGAGCCTAATGAGACGAGGTCAACTAAACATAATGTGAGACCCTGGACCCAAAAAGGATATTAACAGAAACTAAGAAAATCTGAATAAAGTATAGATTTTAGCTAATAATAATGTACCAGTGTTGATTTTCTAATTGAAATGAATGTACCAAACCAAGGTAAGATGTTAATAATCAGGGCAACAATTATAAAGGATACTGGAACTCTCTGTCTTATCTTCATAATCGTTCTCTAAATCTAAAATTACTCTAAAAATAAAATTTAAAAACAAATTTTTTTAAATAAGATCACCAGATCATAATAGCTAAGAAAGAAAACCCAGAACATATGTATACACGAGAGGGGCTAATACACATTTATGGAAAGAGGCTGGGCTATTGAGTGAGTGATTTGGGGACTACTGGCTCTTCACGTGGGAAATATGTTAAGATTTGATTACTGTCTCATTCCACATGCAAACTAGTTGGACTGAAATTCCAAATGTGTAAAATCAAATTTTAAAAATCATTATTATTTTTAGGCCACGCCATGTGGCACACGGGATCTTAGTTCCCCGACCAGGGATTGAACCTGCGCCCTCTACATTGGGAGCACGGAGTCTCAACCACTGGACCGCCAGGGAAGTCCCCAAATTTTTTTAATTATTAAAAGAAGATCTTAGAGACTATCTTCTCAATCCTACCTTAGGTTGGAAAGACCTTCTTAAGCACAAGGAAAAAAGCATTCACCACACAGAAAATACTGATTTGTCCATATAAAAGTTTTCAACTTCTATTTTAAAAATGATACTATTTAAGGAAGAAAAAAAGGACAAATGACCAGAAGAAATGGTGTTCAACCTAAAATGACCCAACGGGTTAATACACAAAATACAAATAAATAGGGCTTCCCTGGTGGCGCAGTGGTTGAGAGTCCGCCTGCCGATGCAGGGGACACGGGTTCGTGCCCCGGTCCAGGAAGATCCCACATGCCGCGGAGCGGCTGGGCCCGTGAGCCATGGCCGCTGAGCCTGTGCGTCCGGAGGCTGTGCTCCGCAACAGGAGAGGCCACGACAGTGAGAGGTCCTTGTACCGCAAAAAAAAAAAACAAAAACAACAACAAAAAATACAAATAAATACTGCAAATAAATAAGAAAATGATAAACCAATAGAATGGGAAAAGGATAAGAACAAATCACAGAGGAATAATGGCCATTAAACAAAGGGAAATGTGCTCAATGTTGGTAGTAATGCACATTTCACACTTAAGATACCGTATTTTCCCCATCAGATTGGTAAAAATTATAATATTGAATATTGCCAAGAACATGGGGGAAACGATTCTTAAGGTACTGTCCGTGGATTGTTAAGTGGTTTAACACCTCTGGAGGCCAATTTGACAACATCCATTAAATGTGTACATCTTTTCTCCTAAAATATTACAAAAGGAACAAAACCAGGACTTTCATTAAGGGTAGCCTGGTTCACTACACAATGTAATGTGACACAATGGAAAACTATGCATTAGTTGAAGAGAATCTGGAGTATCTGTGTTTATATATACAGATGTATGCACACACACATATCATAGAAACACCTCTTCGAGACATTACTTCGTGTAGAAAGAAAGTCACAGAACAATCCATAGAGTATGACAGAATCTGTGATTAAAAGATAAGACAAAACAATACACTTATGTACACACACATTTACTTACAAAGGCAATTAAGTGTTTAATGTACAGAGAATTCTTGCAGGATACTCATCAAAATGAGAAAGAAAAGGAGACTGGGGAAAGGGGAAGAGCGGGTAGGAAGGGTTTCTTTCCTTTTTTTATCTGTGTAGTTTTAATGTATTACTTATGTAACTGTTTGCTCTCAGAGGAAGGGGAAGTGGTGGAAGTTTACACAGCAAAGCACTTCCCCACGTGAGCACCACGCGTGCACTGGGGCCGCTGTGAGTTGCACCCGCTCCCACTGCGTGAGTACCGCCCTTCAGCTATGCTAACGCTGTTCCCCTGGAGACCATCGCTAAGCAACGCTGCTGACAGTAACAATGACCCTTGACTGATCAATGGCATCTGGTCTACAAGGAAGGACAAGAGAACGTGGCATCTGATGGGTGCCCACACCCTGGGGTCCCCCTGAATGCTGTGACTCTTAAAACAATCTCCTCTGCCCAACTCAAACCTTATTGGGACACACTGGTCAAAAACTATCGCAAAGCCGGGACTGAGTCGCACCAGCGTTTTAGATTTGCACCAAGCCGGCCAGCTAGGCGTGCTAGAGTCCTTTTTTTTTTTCTTTTTCAGGTACGCGAGCCTCTCTCACTGCTGTGGCCTCTCCCGTTGCGGAGCACAGGCTCCGGACGCGCAGGCTCAGCGGCCATGGCTCACGGGCCCAGCTGCTCCGCGGCATGTGGGATCTTCCCGGACCGGGGCACGAACCCGTGTCCCCTGCATCGGCAGGCGGACTCTCAACCACTGCGCCACCAGGGAAGCCCTAGAGTCCTTTTTCCATTCTAAATAGCCTATGGTATTTTTCACGACTGACGCCTAAACTACCACTTTAATCATTCCCCGTGTTAGCTGTAATCAACAATATTTTGCATTCAATTAAACTAAGGCATTTTTTGGTGAACGAACGGCAAGGCAGAAAACTTATTTACTACATAAACTGCAGTAAATTTATGGTTCAAATAAATTTTACCTATAATTTCCCAAACCACGACGGAAACTTAAATCATTCATTTTATATAGTGGAACACAATGTGGGCCTATATAAAAACTGAAAAGAAAAAAAAATTTTGTCCAAAGGAGCTGCTTCCAAGTTCATGTCTTGAGAAAAGAAGATTTTTATGTAATTTAAAAATCAAAATCACTTCCTAAGAAAAACTAATCCTCAGTGTAAATCACAGTAGAAAAACATCGTTCTTGATGGATAAAGACAAGAAAACACTTGCCAAAGTGTAAGTATGGCTCTGCTTGAAACAGCAAAGAACGGTACGGGCAAATCGTGCACGTGACAAGGCCAGGGTCACCTAACACAACACAAAATCACGTTTGTGATTCAGCTCTTTAAAAACTAGGGTGCCAGTGGCTGTCCAGGACAAGACATATCTCAGCTGGTTACAGAAATGTGACCAACTCAGCGTGGTCAGTGCAACAAAGCCCATCCCTTTAGCCACACTCTGTGCCACCCCCTCTTCTGAGTGGTCTTAAAAATGCAAGCTACAGCTCCCCAACCCCACTCGCATTCTGTTTTCATAATTCTGAGGAGGGTCCAAGAATCTACATTTTTCTACAGTGCTGATTCCGGGGAACCCCAGAAAAGGGCTTCAAAGGGGCACTGACCACCCCCATCCCACCTTCTAAATCAGGTCAGAAAGAGGGGATTTCACACATGCATGAGTTTTTTTCCCTTTCTTGTAAAGCTTTAAGTATCACTAAGTCTCACAACTGCTAACAATGTGCTTGTTTTAATTGAGTTCTTTAATGACATATCTCAACTTCAGAACAGTTTTCGCCTCCGGACAGAAAGAAAGAAAATAGAAAAATGGGGGGAAAAAATGAGAGGTCTGAGCAACTACAGCCAAAAAAATTCATCGCTATGACTAAAGCAGAGTGACAGGTAATATGAGTACCATGACACTTTCCACACTTTTCTCTATCTTTAAAATACTTAATTTTTAAAAAAAGAAATGTAAATGTACGACATTATTCCAAAATGCAGAACAGCACAAGAGGATTAGCAGGAGCCCTCGGTACCCGAGAAAGCGGTCCCGCCCTCGCCCTCCAGTAACGTTTATCCTGAGGCCATGATGGCCCTCACTTTGGTTTCAGAAAGACAAGCCTGTCTGCAGCCGCTTAAAGCAATGCTGGTTTTCACTGTGAACTGGATGATTTGTAAGGATGGGAGGAAAAGTGCCCCTCACGGGCTCCATACCTGTGTCGCTCCCCGAGCCTGCGGACAGCGCGGGCATGATGCAGGATGCGGGATGCAGGATGTGCGATGCGGGATGCAGGATGCAGGCTGAGCTGGGCCCTGAAGTGCCAACACGCTCCGTTCAAAGGCGGCAGGGATGCCAACCCTGAGGCCTGCAGCCACGCTGTCTACCCAGATCTATGTCTCCTGCAGTCCGTTTCTACAAAGAAAAAGAACACATTAAAAATAGAAGAGGCAAGATTACTAAACAGCAACTTTCTGTAACTAACTCAAAATGCTGATTCCAACACATTATTTAGGGAGATCACAATCTTCACAATTTCTTCTACAGACCACAGACAAATATGAAATGGGAGAGTTTTTTATTTCGACGTGGGATTTCTAATTAAAAACATGAAAGTTCTTCGTGAATGTGTCAAGGTTTCCTTAAAGATTTTTACAGTTGGTTTGAGAACCACTGACTGCATAGATGGAGAACTTGAGGAAGCTTTTGTAAGCCAACGTCATTCTAAAATTCCTCCCTTCTGTTAGAATTCAAAACTGTATTCCTAAAGGTAGAGCAGAGATTCTCTAAATTGTCAACAACTTATAACTAATTGTAATTTTTTTAAGTAACTCATCCTAATACGACAACTGCAAAGTTCTCTAACGAGATTACAAACAACCTTGAAAGAATACTAGAATTGAAGCAAGATATTATTATTATAGATTTACAGGACTGCTGGTAATCTACACTAAACCTAACAATCCAAGCTAATATATGAAAATAAATTGTTTAAGTAAAAACTCAGCTTTGATGTATCTTGGAAAATATCAATTTTTTAAATAACTATTTTAAGTAACGTTTATCCCAAAATAAGCAGTAAAGGCACTATTGTACAGTAACTAAAAGCAAGGGCTCTAGTGTTTGCTCAATCTCTGATCCTGCTAGCTCTGTGATCTTGGAAAAGTTATTTAATCTTATTAAGCCTTAATTTCCTTATATGCAAATGAAGAGAACAACAATTTAGAACTGTTGGATAATCCAATGAACACCCTTCAAACAATGAATGCTAACTATTACGACTGGTTTTTTTTTTTTAATTCAGGTAATGAGATTATAAAATGAAAACATAAAAGTAGCAAGATTAAAATTTACATTGGCCTACACCTAGGAGGACGCCATGTGGTTTAAATTTGGACCACGGCTGCCTAATAACGGAAAATACACCGCATTTACATTTTTCAGAAATCAGAAGAACCACACAACGTGTTTAAATTCACTTTTTAATGCATTTTTCCCAGTTCTCTATAAAGCAAGTTCGGTGATTTAAAAGCATATTTTAACATATATTAACAAGAAAAACAGATACTGTAAACATCTGAAAAACTGGCTCACTTCAATCCCTAAAGCCTTGAAATTGCTGATTCATATTACAGAATAAAGAAAATGAGCCTGCCAAATTCCTCATGAAAAAATTCAAACTATAAGATTCTATTAAAGCCTTCTAAATTAGCTTTTTAATTATCAAAGTAAACGTTAGCATAAAAATATTCACCATCAAATAGACTATCTTGGACCAGGCAACCCGGTGCAATGTCTTGAGTTTTGTTTTACGTTACAAAGGCTGACGTAGTTAAAATACACATACAAATTCATACAGAGATCCTCTGTGTTAATTAAAAATATGAAGGCAGTTATTTTAAATACCAAGTGAAAATATAAATCACTAAGCTAAAAATAAGACAGAAAAAGGTAAAGCAAGGCTTCATCGGTGCCCGTCTCTGACGCTGTTTTCCCTAATAATTCTAAAAGGCAACTCTGCTTTGCTTTCATAAATTATCCTAACAATCAGGATTAAGATTCAACTACATAAAGTGCTCCTCGACTCAAACGCAAAGAAAATAAAAAACAGACCATACATAATTTAAAAAACGCATTCAATTAGTAAACTTTTGTTCTGCTGCTGAGAAAAAAGGGAAAAACGGTTATAACTTGTAATGTATATGCACACGTATTTCTACCATTAGGGCATAAGGCATATACGTAGGTATGTAGATAGGTATTTATTATAGTGTGTATGTATGTAATTTAAGCTCTTTATGCCATAAATCATAATTTGTACGGTACAGATTACCTAACTACAGAAATACACATACTATATAATCTATACCATGCAAACTATGACTTTCTTCAAGCCTTAACGAACCTACAATGTTTCAATTTCATAAACCACATACAACATATAAGCCAATTTATGCTTAAAACAAACATCCTATTAATACTAAAACCACCTTACATTTCACATCAAAATGTCCTCCCGAGTTGATACTGCAGCTTTCCACGTATGCCGTATACAAAAGCTTTACACAGTGTTTCTCATCTTTTATTTCACAATAAACACTCAAGGTTAAGTTTTTTCCAAAGTTGTATTATTTAAGAAATATATGCTACAAGATAATTATCTTCTCAGAACATACAAGTATATTAATTTAAAAAAATGGTTTGATAAAATCCCAACCAGGAAAATGGTTAATATTCTGTGGAACGAAGCAGAGTTGCTGGGTTTAACTTTCAAACTGAGCTAAATTTCTGTAGTAATCATGTTCTTTTCTTTGGCTAAACTTATTTAAAATGCTTTGGAATTTGTCAGAATCCAGCCATGATTATTACTGACTGTTGTATGGAATCGATTTACTGCAACACAAAAATACCAGCTGTTACAGTACGTCCTGAGAGGGATTACCGAATATTCTTAAATTGAAGTTCAATCCATCTTTCCATAAAAAAGAGAGCGACCCAAACGCCAGGAACGAAAGTGCAGTGTCAAGTGCACCTGAAGCATTTACGATCCCCAACAGAACCATTACAACCCTACTTTAAAAGGGCTTATTTCTGAAATTTCATTATTCCAGTCATACCGCACTTCTATATATCACACCGTATCAGGTTCTTCTGGCATCCGTCATATGGAAACAGTGAACTATGTGAAGGTCTAGAACCTACAATGTTCAGTTTCTACCCGCCCTGGGCAACCCTTAGGGCTCCCGGGGCACTCATGACATCTAGTGGTCAACCACAGAAGTGCAAGTGTCTGTAGCAGAAAGTTTTTTGTTTTCCCTAAAAAAAAAGTCTTAATCGCACCCAGTGAAACAACCATCTGCAAAAACTTTTAGTAATGTGTGCGCGCTCACACACACTCACACACACACACACACACACACACACACACACACACACACACACACACACACACACACACACACCACTCCTGTGTATCTCCTCTATCAATACTTCACTTCTGACAGCAGATGTGGTTTTCCACACCCCAGGCAGATCTGTGACACCAGCTGGGTGACCTACAATTAAACTCAGTTCTGACACTGTCCACCTGGAGATAGGGCCAGATACCACAAGGTGAGGGCTCAGCCCCACAAGACTGGCCCCCTTCTGATGTCACCTGCAAACCCAGGTTGTCACCCGAGCTTCTCATCGACTGACTACAATCAGGACTTCCCCCAGCTCCCTCAGGTTCACTGAATTTGCCCGAGGGGCTCACAGAACTCAGGAAAACATTTACTTTTTAGGTTACTGGTTAACTGTAAAAGGAAATGATGAGGGACAGCCAGACAGAAGGGTTGCACAGGGCGAGGTGGAGCCCCCACCCCTTCCCTGGGAGCCGCCTTCCCCCAAATCTCCACGTGTCTGCAGCCTGGAAGTTCTCCAGACCAGAGGCTTCGTCACACAGGCACGGTTGATTAAATCACTGGCCCACTGGTGCCTGAACTCAACCTCCAGACCCTCTCCCCTCCCTGGAGGTTGTGGGGTGGGACTGAAAGCTCCAACCCTCCAATCAAGGTTGGTTGTCCTCGCCACCAGCCCCGTCCATAAGGGCTTCCCAAAAGTCACCTCGTTAACATAAAGGTATGGCTGAAAGTAGTCAGGAAAAACGGAAGACATCTTTGTCCCTCTTATCACTTAGGAAATTCCAAGGGTTTTAGAAGCAGAAAGGGTTACACAGAACACCAACTATATATTTATTATATAAATCACAATATTTCACACACACGCACGAGGTTAACACAGATGAATGAGAAATCAGGTACTGGACCTAATTTTCCAAACTCACGCCCTCTCTGTTTGGAAGAGTATTCAAGAATATGAAAACTTTTAATTAACTGTCATCATAAATAAACTAATAATCATAGTAAGATCCCATCATTTCAAGAGACAGTAACTGTGCCCAGTAATCCAACTGTAGATTACTTCATGAGTTACAAATACTCTCTACTTACACTTTCAAAACCCAATAGAGCAGTAACACACACAAAAAGGGTAAACCCTTTTTTAACAAATCTGACATTAAAAAAAAAAACTCTACCTGAAAGATGCATGAGTTGTATTAGCCAACGGAAGCAGCAAATCTTCATAAATTATAATTGTTAGAAAATACAGGAAGCAACGCAGGTAGGTGGCATCAATCTGCTTACAGAAAATGGTATTTACACCTTTTATACCATCAGTTCTCAAAGTTTGGTCTGCAGACACCAGTGGTCTCTGAGATCCTTTCAGAGGCGCCACTGAAGTCAAACTATTTTCATAAAACCATCAAGATGGTATCTGCCTTTTGCAATGTGTGGACATGTGCACCAATGATGAAAAGTACTGGTGGACAAAACCATGGGTACCTTAGCACAAATCAAGACAACAGTACCAAATGGAAACTATTCGTCCTAGTTAATTCTTCACTACCAAGCAGTCTCATTAAAAAAAAAAAAAAAAAAAAAAAAAGACGGAAGGGCATTGACTTTAGAATGTCCTTAATGAAGTAGTAAAATTAATAATAACTGACTCTTGAGGCATTGCTAATGATAAAGCATAAACACTCAAGCAAAAAAATAGAATTTTATAAAACCTGTGTCCACTAGAGGTGGCCCTCGCTTTGCAACGCACCGTGTTAACCGAAACGCAAGCATCCTGAAACCAGTTCCCGCTCTGCGCAGGTCCACCAGCTTCCCAAAACCCACAGGCTCTTCCAGGATCGGTGGTGATATGAGCAAATGTGATTTTTTTTATATCGTGTCAACCTGTGGATAGTGAACCAATATTTTTGAAAGTATCAATGCATAATATTTTAAAAAATAATGTGTGAATAAAAGATCCAGTCAAAACGCAGGACAGACCAACAGATTTGAAAGTTCCAATATGATACGCCTGTTGATGTATTTTCAGATTCCATACTGCAACACTGAGACTACCACATGTCGAGTTTTGAGGTACAGTTGACCCCCGAACAACAACGGGTTTGATCTGCATGGCTCCACTTACACACAGATTTAACAGGACTACAGGATCCACAGCTGAGTCCATGGATACAGAAGGCCAACTACAAGTTACACGTGGATTTTCCACTTCATGAACAGTTACCACCCCTAATCCTCACATTGTTCAAGGGTCAACTGCAGTAACAAAGAACATCTACAATTACCTGAACAGGTTACTGAAATACTCCTCCCTTCTCCAGCTACAGATCTGTGCAAGACTGGTTTTTCTTCATATCCTTCAACTAAAAGGTAGAGCAACAAATGAAAAGTATACACATCTGAGAATGTAACTGTCTTCTATCCGGGCAGGCATTACAGGAATTCCCAACTCACCCATGTTTTTGTTTTTTGGAAAACGGTTATTTTTCATAAAAACATGATTTACGCTAACATATAACAAGTTTAATATTGTTCTTTTTAAGTGAATTGAAACGACTTTTTTAAATTTCTCTGTTTTAGTTTCCAATACGGTAAATATCAATATAACACACATAAACAGAACACTTTGGAGCCTTCAATAATTTTTAAGAGTCTAAAATGGTCCAGAGACGCCAAAGTTTGAGAACTGCTGTCTGTGGCCAGAGCAGGCACAAATGTTCTACAAAAGGCAGACAGTAAACATTTTAGGCTTTGTGGTCTCCAGGCTCAACACAGACAATACGCAAATGAGTGGGTGTGACCCTGTTCCCACAGTATTTTATTTCCAGGAAAGAAGAGGGTCAGATTTGCCGACACCATCCTGTACATTATACCCTATCTGCCACTGACTTAAGGGTCCAACAGTAGCATGCTTTCCAGCAACTTCTTTATTGGTAATTCTTTAAATATTCAAAGAAAGTTCAAACTTTTGTCAGTTTTCTATTATGCAGAAATGTGTACGGAATTTTAACCTATGCAATTCCTAATCATAAACAAAATCACATTTCAATTTTGTCTATGCCAAGAATCTTAGACTGTCAGACAATAAAAAAACTGTCTACAATTTCTGTCTACACACTGACAATAAAAAAATATGCTTACGACTGGCAATGCATTAGGGTACCATATGTACAAAAATATGCTTTATACAACCAAACGCAGAAAGTCCTGGATTTCAAAAAAAGGGGACAATTACAAAAAATTAAAACATCTCACATTTACAAACTCACCAGGGTTCAATTATTATGTAATACAAAGCTTACATATCACAAATGGAAAGGAAAAAACCAAAGCGACAGAAAAGAGGACTCCCACTGAAAGAATCTTATAAAGACTTAAGAGAGGAAATGAGAGAAACAATGCTTTATAACCCCCAGGTCAGGAGACTCAGGCTTCAAGGCTGCCGGGAAAGTCGCAGGAGCCCCGGGACCCCAGGACTTCACCTGCCGGGAAGGGGCACTGGGACGCCCAGGTGTAAGGAACGACTCACCAGCCGTGACCCCACGCCAGACGACCTGAACCACCGACCGCAAGCAGGGCACCGCAACCCTGTGCCGATTCTCAGACGTCCTCAGGAAACTCAGCGGCCTCTCCAGTGCTGTGCACAGCCCCGGCCCAACGTGAGACCGCTCTTCTGACAACGACCTTTTCTCGCTATATTTCTCTTCTCCCGCCCACTGGACAGTCTTCAAGATTACACTATCAACCATGAACGAACCACCTGTTTGCTGTATTAAATAATTTCTTTCCTCTATTTGATGGGGGCAGGGGAGAACGATAACTTCTGCACTGCATTTTCCTTGCCTAATTCTCAGTTCCAGATCCTCCACAGCACTCCACCAGCATTCCCTGAAGTCCCCTCTACTGAAAAAACCGATCACTTTTGATAATTAAGATACATCGATGTAATTTTGCAGCTCTGTTGGGCTTGCAATCCCCCGCTAGATCTCCTTGAGGTTGGAGCCTGTATCATCATATGTCCTCCAAACTGCATCACAGACCCCCGGTCAGAAGTGCTTCTGTATGTGACCAACTCCAACCTGCCAAGAGCTCTGAGCTGACCCTTCAAGGTCAGCGTAACCTCATTATTTTACTTACGGGGAGACGGCACAGCCTAGTGAAGAGAGCGCAGATTTGGACACAGGACAGACCTCGGATGAGAGCCCAGCCCTGCCTTCCTGACTCCATGGTCTTCGCCAGACGATTTAATGAAATGCGAGTACATGCAACGACGTAAGTAGAACGCCTAACCCATAGGAGTCAATCAACAGGTGACATCTTTTATGAATACTTTTCAACCATATTTTCATCACTCTCTACTTCTCACGTCCTCTAATCTAGCAAACGTTTAAAGGTCCTATAATGAAAAGAATACAGGCTTTGGTGGGAGACAGTCCAGTCTCCTGATTCCACCACTTACTACACACACAGTTTACAAGATATGAGACCTTGGGAAACCAAATAAAACAATTAAAAGAAAAAATACACACACACACACACACACACACACACACACACACGTGAGCAACAGATAACACTGAATGCACCCCATTTCCCAGACATTAGGTTAAAAACTCAACGTCTCATTTAATTCTCACAATAATCTCATCACATAAGGACTATTATCATCGTCTTACAGATGAGGAAACAATTCTAAGCAACGTGCTCTAAGCCACAGCTTGAAGGGATTCTCACATCAGCATGTGTGTGAATCCAGCGCCCACGCACACACTACACAGGGCTGCCTCTTCACTCTTAATTTAATCCCGCCCATTCAGTTCCCTCTGGCGTCAAACAGAAATCATTTCTATGATTCATTACATCTTGTGATGACCAAATGAGACATATCTGAAGCACTGGGAACATAACAGATGCTCAAATATTAGCTTCCCCGCTCTCTCAGTCTTTTGCTTGATATCCTCCTTTTATTTTATCCTCTTTATTTACAAGAAAACTGCGCGTTTCAGATCCACACCCTCTAGCTTGCTCTTGGGCCACCAGACTTCACGCCTTCTCCGGCAGACCCCTGATGCCTTGACCAGTAACACGAAGGAAACAGGTTTGTTACTTCCAGGAAGGTGCATTTAACAGCCACCATGAGATCCGACGCCTCGCCTTTCACAGCTGTCCAGCGTTCCAGCTGCCTGACAGAGGACGTCGCGGAGCAGTGCCCCCTGCCAACATGTGATGGACACACTGCATGAGCAGGAGATGAGCGTGGCGTTAGAGCCGTTTGCTACTGACGCTCAACCTAGCCCTTCCTGACGGATAAACTGATCATGGACGGAAATCACTGGTATAATTTTTAAATAACATAAATCATGTAAGCGTTTACACACTGTTACTAACTGGGTACTAATAAATATTGTGTGGTTCAACACAATAGTCGCTTAAAATGTAGCCTACTAAAAACATCTGTAATGAATCTGGACATTTATAAACATGATTTCGTTTACTGACAACAGAAAGCATGCAAACTGTCTACTTTCATCAGTTTCTCAGGCCCTACAACAGAACCATCAAAAGATAAGCTTCCCAGATACCAATTCTTATTTGCAAAATATTAATTACGTCATGCTACCAACATTAACTGTATTTTCTAAGTAAGGACAGGACCAAAGAGTGAAACTAAATGTAATACACAATAGTTCATGCGTATTTAATTTTTTAAAGCTATCATAGATAGTGACAAAAGCAAATACCTAATTCAAAAGCCCTGTTCATTTATAATACTGACAACTCTGTACTAAATTCTCCTCCACGGTGGTCTTAATACTCTTAAAGGAAATCCTCACCTTCTTGCACATGAGATCTTATTCAAGTCCCTATATGTCCTATTTTCTTACATACTCATCTACTTTATTTATTTGGGCGGGGGGGGGGGGCATTTCCACAAAAGAAGTAATTTTATTCACTCAGGTTGTAAGTAAATGCTTCAGGAAACAATGATGTCAGTTTCAAATGTATTGAAAGATAAATAGTAAACAGTATGTATTTCAGTTTTTCAACAAGGAAATTAGTTAATTTTATTTACTAATAAAAATAAAAGAAGCCTCTAACCTAAAGTATAGCCTGATCATTTATTTCTCTATAAAGAAACACAAATTGGATTTTTTTTTTAACAGAAAAAGGACAAGACCCACAGAAAGATAAACTCCTCTACCTGCTGGCGCTACAGGGATTTCCCCAGTTACTGACTGATTTTGGTAGATCGGCATCACCACTGCAAGCCTGACGTCATCTACTTTAATGACATCCAAAGCTGAAAGCAAAGAGAATAACCCGTGTAAGAATAATTCAAAACCCTAACGTTACATTGTACAGAAAAACGGTGACTCCTACACTGATGAACAGAGTATCTGTTCTGTACTGGCCCTTCAGGTATTAAATAGCAGAGAATCTCACACTCAGAGTCAGTTACACCCAAGGGTAATTAACTTTGAGTATCTCGTTGTTCATATACCTTTTAATGTTATTTTCTTCAACTACCTCAATGTTTAAACCGTTAATATTAGTTGCTGGAATCTACTGACTATACTTTGTAAATTTTTAATCTGCATAGCATAGCTCTGAAAAGGATTATTTTCATTTCCAGGACGAAATGAATGAACAGAAAAGAGAAAAAGCTAACATTTCCCAAGTTTCACGTGAAGAAGGAACAAAAATTAAGTTGCTAAGGGAAGTAACATGCCAGTCATTGCTCAGAAACCATGGGAAACGTTTACACAAAAGAACATTCCACAGAACTCTGCAAAGCCTTCAAGGGGACCTGTAGGCACACTGTCTTGTACAAACACACTCTAGGGGGCAGACCCTGGCAGAAAGAGCAAATGACACAGACTCTGGGCACACGGGCACAGCTCCCCGGCGGCCTTCGTGGGTCTTTCCCCAAACGGCGTCTCAGTGGACTCCCTGGGCGGCCCCTTTGCAGAATCTCCCCCACAAACCCCACCCCGACTTGATGTTTCTTCTTCACCCTCGTCACAGTCTAATCACTATGTGGGTTTCATTTAGCTAGTCAACCGTCTGTCTTTCCTGCTAGAATGTCAGCTACGAGAGGCAGGGACTTCTGCCTGTACTGCTCCCTGAATTCCTAGCGTCTGAGAACAGAGCCTGCCATATACAGTAAGAGGTGTTTGCTGAAGAATGAATGAGTCAACAGCGAACCCATTACCAATTCCTGCCATGATGTTTTGTTTACTTTTATTTTATTTTTTACGGGAGTCTAGTTGATTTACAATGTTGTGTCAGTTTCAGGTATGCAGTGAATTAGCTATACGTATACATATATCCTCTGTTAGATTCTTACCCCATATAGGTCATTACTGAGCAGAGTTCCCTGAGCCACACAGTAGGTCCGTAGAAGCGATCTATTTTATATACAGTAGGGTGGGTGTTATATGCCTCTGCCCACCCCCGCTACTTCTCCTGCCCAAAGGAGGGAGAGCTGCGAAGCCCACTGATCATGATGTAAAACACTTATTACTAGATCAGAGTACGCAGATGCCCTACCAATCAAATGTACTAAGAGCTCAGCATCCATGCCCAGTGCCCGCGGGCACTTCCGGCTCCCCGCTTGCCCCAGCGTCCCTACCCCGAGGCAGGCAGGCCCTGCAGGTGCCAGGGCCCTGCCGGGGTGCACTGTCTCCCCACACTCGCACCAGGCACACACCTGCTTCCTCACACAGACTTCCACTAATCTGGGCCTTCAGCCCAATCCAAGGGCCTGGCCCCTCTTCCTCCTTAAGGGGAGGCTGGCCAGCTTGTCTGCAGTGACCTCCCTCTCCTCCCAGGGAGAAGCTACCTCACCCAAGAATGCCGGCCTCTTCAACCACTGAGCGCGCTTGAAGCTTTTTCTGATAAAGAAAAAAAGAAAACTTTTTTTAAAGTTTCTATTTAAAATGTAGCAGTGTTCACCATATACCCATCTCCCAGAGTCTCAAAAGGAGAGGTGGAAAATGCCCGAGAGCCTCAAATGAAGTAGCGTAAACCAAGCCTTTGTGCCTCTGTGCCATCTCTCAGAGGATGTAACAGGACCTCGTATCTGTACGCCCAACCCTAAGCTTTCCAGACTGTGTCCCCCTGAGCACCTCCCCCGAGGCCACTTTGGAGGGATGCTTGCTGACGTACCTATGGATGCACAGTAAAGACATCTGCAACCTATTCCCAAGTGCTTCAGAGCAGGGGCCGGGGCACGCAGGGCAAGATGTTACCAACTGCTGGGCCTAAGGTAGACTTATGGGTAGTCATCGTACTATTCTTTCTACTTTTCTGTATGTTTGAAGTTTTTTGGTAAAGTTTTGTTTGTTTTCACGAACCAACCCGCCATGTAACCAGCTTCCCAGAGCTCTGTCTCTCTCTCTGGGACCCCACTCAGCAAATGCACTGATGGGCGAATTGCCCTGTCCCCACCTCCAACCCACAGCATCATCTTTCTAAGATACTCAAAGGATTGTGTTACTGCTCTAAAAAAAACTGTCTGATGACTCAACGGCACATTCATGATAAAGTTTAAATTCCAGAAATGACACCTGCCCTCTGCTCTTACTAGTTTCTTTCACTGCAGAGATCACACGGACACCCTCTCTCAAATTTTCTATCAAACAACCCTGAACACACCCGGCCTCTGTTATTTCCTGCCTCTGGGGACTTGTTCACTCGAGGTCTTCTGCCCGCTTCAAAATATGGGTTTAATCAAATATCCGTCATCACACGGCCCAGTGGTGACCAGTGTGAACAAAAAGGGCCACCGTATAAGGGACAAGAAAGTCTGAAGTACACATTTATACATTCTCTTATTCAAACCTGTACATTACTATTCAGCAATTCCTTTCAAATTCAGCAGAGGGTGCCATAATTTCACTTTTAAAAAAGAAAATGTAAGTCATATTAACAAAAGCAACTTGCGCGACTTAAGCGCTGTTGCAAGCCCTGAAAATTATATTTCTAATGAATTAGAAAAATGAAAATAAACATCCAACGTTGATGTGATGTGAACAAATGTCTTTCTTTCCCATTTAAGAAAGAAACTGCATGATAACCCACCAAAATTCTAAGTGTTTATACCCTCTGAACCAACAACTCAACTTGTTAGTAGGAATTTACCCCAAGAAATAAACAAGTATGCAACAATGGATCAATCAATTTACAGTACAATACATGGGGAAGGGGTCCAGGTTTCCAAGGACAGTATCTTCACTGCAGTCACTGCTTCACGCACAGCATCAAAGCGGGTCTGACTCTAATGCACAGGGTCCTGGCTCCAGTGTGTCTGCACTGACACGTGGGGCACCACGCCCACCACCTCTTCATTCACACCCTGGTAGTTTGTTTCACTTTGGGTCTTCAGGTGTACAGTTTCCTAAACTAGCTCCTAATCCACTTTTAGTTTTGGTTTTGCAATTCCAGCACTTTTGCAACAGTTACACAAAGCAGACCAGGCAATTGTGTACACTTGACTGTTGAAGCCATCTTTTCGCTATTACTAAAAAGAGATACTTTTGCTATGTCCACTCCTGTGTGGACTGTCCTCAGTTGCGTTGCAATCTCTTTGGATTAAAAAAATGTGACAACGTCTCAGAAAGATCCTTTTTACTCTCCCCTAAACCACTTGTGAACATTTCTAAAACCATTAATTTCACAAAGGAGCCAAGATTTCTAACAGAAAAATCGCAGCTGTATAGATTCTGAAAATCTTGCTAAACACGTCTTGCAGTTCAAGGGCGGTCTTTCCTGCTTGTCTTGTGGTTCAAGGGCTGTGTTTCTTTGCCCTAATCCCTGAAGATTAGATTGCTATAGACAGGAAAGAGGGAAGGAACCGGCCCAATCAAATGAAAAGTTACCATTTGGAACACAATGACATTGTTGTAACAGACGTTTCAGGGAGGGAGGGATTACCTAAAACCATTGGGCATCTGCTCTTACGTACTAGTTTTGCAAGGCTATGATGAATACAAGTAGCAAAATAGCACCGAATCACCCTGAGCAAACATCTGATCTTATCTTTTTAAATATCAAGGATTCCTAGATTTATTATACCTTAACTAGTAAATAAAAAGAGAGACTAGAGATAATTACTTAATACCTACCCAACACAATTACCCTGGGTGGGAATAATGAGTATTATGCAAAGAACCATAAAAAACATTTATCTCAAAATGAAAACTGGGGCAGACCGTATCTGACTGAGTCTCTCTGCTGCCCATATACTCTCACCAGGTCTCCCAACCGCAGAGGCAGGAACGGCCGAGGAAGAACGAGGTGAAACCCGCTGTCAAGGTCATCAACAGCAGAGTGCTGGCTGGGGACCTCGGTGTCCCGCCCCGGCACAGCCAGCTTGGGAGGACCCTGGGGAGCACCGCGGAATGTACACAGAGAAGCCTGTACAAAAGTAAGGGCTCCACACCTGAGGCCCCCATAAATTGCTACGTATCGCAGGTTGGAAAACAACTGAATGATGGTGGGAGACGGGGAGGGGCGGGGCGGGGGGTGGGTTCCAGCGGGAATCTGCAACCAGACAACAAACACGAACTTGCTGCAACACGGAACCTGGAGAGTACTGAACTTTTAGCACTTCCCCCTTTTATTTGCAAATTATGGTGCTCATTCGAACCCAGTGCAAAGGTACTTTGAAGAAAAATGTATAGGAAAGAGGTAGGAACTCATTTTTTCCTGATTCTACAAATTATTACTGAAATGCTTATTCCTGGTCGATTTTAATCAGCTAACGAAATTCTGATCACAGAGCATCCCGACCCAGAGAAATAGCTCAACAACCAGAAACATCTCTGGGTGTCGCTAGCTATATCCCAAAAAGTTTGTAGAGACGCACTGGAAGTAGGAGAAGAGAGGGAAGAGACAGGAAATGGGACATTCCAGCCCAGGAATGTCACCTCTTTTAGGACGAGGGAAAGGTCACCCTGTGCACACTCTGGCATTGACGGAACACCCCGGCCATGGGAACCGGGCATGTGACCAAAAGGTCCAAAGGGCACGAGGACTGAGAACAATTTGGGGAAGAGCATGTCTAGACGGGGACAGGAGGGCAGTGCTGGCTCCCGGGTCAGGAGAAGAAGGTGAGGGCCCAGGTGGGCAGCTGCAGACGAACCAGGGACAAGTGCAGACACCCCGCGACTCCAGACCTCCGCAGATGCTGCCACCAAACCACGGGGACTGCAGCCCTCCAGACAAGTTCTGCAACTAAAACGCCCACAGCGTTCTGAGTTCTTCGTTATGTTTAAAAGAAAAGCCTACTGACTCTAAGGGTTCCAGTAACAAACACACCAGAGAAATATTATTCAGCCAGGATTCTACTCCTAAGAATTTTCACTAGAAACATAATTCACGTGTGTGCAAATATATACGTACGAGGGAACCTTACTAAGCATCACTGATGACAAAAAAAGAGAAAAAACCTAAAATGTCCGTCAATCAGGCAATGGTTTAAAAAAATGAATGAAAAGTGGAACAAGGAGGGCGGGTGGGGTATAAAATGGGAATAAATTTTTAGACTATGTTTATTTTTTAAAATTTCACAAGTACTTATTCAATTCTTGTATAATTAAAAACAGAAAAAAAATCATACATACTATGGCAATCTTTCAAAATTTCACAATTCCATTGTGGGTCTCAAGGCCTATTTAATCTATCACCGTACTTAAACATTTATGTCAGTATCTGTGTGACTTTCCCCTCCATGAAATTATAAATTTCTTAAGAAATATAAATTATATTCCACAATGGCTGGCACAGAGATGCTCATTAAATGTATGCTGAGTGGACAAATGAGCAAGTACACATGTGCCCTAAGGTTACCGGGGCAACCACAGCCAGCTAAGGTGATGACTGGAAGTTCTCCGAGCTATGTCAGCCTGACCAACAGGAAGGATACAGATGGTTCTCAAGAAACTGTACACATTTCAAAAAGCTCCACGATCCTGTAGGAGGTTCTAGGTTCCCTAGATGGAATTTATCCCTCACCAAGACCACCCACTTAGATTAAAAACTAAGTGGCTCCATGGTGTTAAAAAGCAGCAAATACAGTTCAGTGTTTCATGTCATGGCACAGACTGGAAATATTTTTCTGATGCCTGGAAGTCTGCTCTTGGTGAAACAAATCAATTATACTCTCTTTATATCCTATAATTATGATCAGGAAACTTAAATACAAAGTATTAGGGAAGATATTAAATCCAGAATTTATATAAAACTCCCAAAGAAAATGTGCTCAGATTTTTTTCATGAGAAACCTAAGCTTGTTTCTGTGAACAAACTTTTTTTACACTGAGTTCTGGGCTTGTTGATGACGCCCAGATGAGCTCTTCAAATTTCAGATGGAGCCCCATCAACAATAAACTTGGTCCACACAAGGTAATACATTTAAAATCATTTCTACTGTCATTCAAAAATTTTAATTGGATGGCACATTTCCTATTCTTTCATGCATTTGTGACTTGAATGGACTTTAAATCCAATCAAACTTCCCTAATATAGACTACAGATTCTGGCTGATAATGATGATGTGTCAGCGTGGGCTCCTCGACCGTAACAAACATACCATCCTGGTGGCGGTGTGGACACGGCGGAGGCTGTGCACGTGGGGGACAAACCAGTTCTGCTCTAAACAGAACTGGTCTGAAGAATAAAGTTAATTTTCAAACATTCTTCTCCTTCAAACAGGAAAAAACTCTTTTATACTCACTGAACATCATTAGGTGGCCATTTTGATCTTATTTTTACTAAGCTGAATTTTTACTCTGAAGTGTCACTAAAAAGTAATACATATCTACACAGTTCTTGCAATTTTCTATTAAGTTGATTAAGATGTTCAATGATATATTTTTACTTAAGTAAGCCACCTTTCAACTTAACAACTGTCTTTCTACAAATCCACAAAGAGAGAACCATTCACACACACACAAAACTTAAGTCAGCTCCTCTTAAACGCAAACTCTTGACAAACCTTTCTTCTGGTCTTCTAACACTTGAAGTGTGAAAGGGCAGAAACTGCACACAGATCCCATTTCTTTGTATAAAGCCAAGGAAAGGGGATGGGGGGAGACGGAGGCCCAGACTTAAATTTTAAGGGCTAGGATGTTGTTAGATTCACTACCTTTTATAACATCAGTTAATAAAGAACTCAGATTTATAGCAAACTTTTACATAAAAGCTTCTCTGTGAATAAAATAATATATAACTTGAATCAAAGATCTTTGTTTAAAACAACTTGACACTTTTGATCAGGGCCACTACACTACACTACAAACATGTGATTGCTTCTACAGCATCTTATTTGCTTTGACTTGTTCATTGACCATTAAGAATATTTCAAGCCCAGCAGTGTGCTGGTAGCAGCGTGCAAATAATGTTCTTCCAGGTGTGTGTCTCCAAGGATTCTATGGAGTGCGCTAGTAAACCTTAGTTAATAACTTGTGTTGATTCATCTTGAAATTTCTTGTGATTTCCTAATCCTCTGGGTAAATACTGTCTCCATGTAATCTTATCATCAAAAAGTCTACTAAAAATATTATCCCGAAGTAAACTGCTTTAAATTTCTTCACTAGCTCCTGACCCGGTGTTCAAAGTTTCCTTGACAGGCCAACAAATTAAGCAATTCTGCGCTCTACAATAATGATGTATTTGAGTTTTAGTGACAGACAGTGTAACTAGCTTCATGACTCAATCTGAATTCAAAAAAGAATTCTGCTTCCTATTTTGCCTTTCCAGACATCTGAAAAATTACCCATCTATGCAGCATAAGAAAGACACTTTGTTTTAAGGTACCAGAACAGTCTGTTTAGTACCACTGCTTCATGTAATAACATTCCATGCAAAAAGGTATTTAGGTAGAGAAAGAGAAGAATTATCAAGGTATGCAAGTTCAAAAGTGAGATCATCTTTTTTTTTTTTTTTTTTTTTTTGCAGTACGTGGGCCTCTCACTGCTGTGGCCTCTCCCGTTGCGGAGCACAGGCTCCGGACGCGCAGGCTCAGCGGCCATGGCTCACGGGCCCAGCCGCTCCGCGGCATGTGGGATCTTCCCGGACCGGGGCACGAACCCACGTCCCCTGCATCGGCAGGCGGACTCTCAACCACTGTGCCACCGGGGAAGCCCACGAGATCATCTTTTATTATGTTACCTAATTAATGCCAAACTCTTAATTTTAGGCTTCTATATTTATCTTGTTAATTACTTTCAGGCTTTAATTCAAAAGCTTTTCATTATGATGGGAAAACAAGTACCTTTAATTTAAATCATTTACAATAGGAAGTACTTAAAGGAATTTTCAGTATTTACAGTTTCTGGATATCAGTTTTTCAAAATACTTTTAGGTAACTTTCAATCTAAGAATGTTTAAAATAGTCTCGCAGTAAGCAAAACAGAAAGATAAAATATCCGTTTTCATTTAACTGAATTAAAATTCTGGGAAAGTAGTAAATTATAAAATTACATTCATATATAATCAAGACTTCGGGAAAATTACTTTTATAAAGCTTTAAAGCTAATGGTCCCTTTAATGAAATCTAATTAAGTTCACTTATTTATTTTTAGAAATGAACATTTTTATTTCTTTAAAAAAGTCATAAAATTCCATCAAAATCAGACCTTGGCTAATTGTCAACTTCAAAAGCCAAGTACAAATAAATGCAGCAATTATAGAAATTAATAAAAACCATTTTATGCTCTACCTAACAACTAATTCCAGATGACAATGATGGTAAGAATAAAAAAAACTAGAAAGCATGGATAAACTTTTTTTTTAATCTGTTTGAAAGCTAAAAAAAGAAAAGAAAAAAAAAATCTCCCAAAGTAGGACTTGAATGGCCAAGATCCTGGAGAAAAAGGATTTTGAGATGTACCCAACGCTGCTTTATCCCACTTCCCAATTCATAAGCAGTGTAGACGGACAGGTTACGAAGATAGGAGAAGACGACTGTTAAAAAGAGGAGTCAAGGGAGCCTCGGTCACTCTGACAGGCCTGGGAAGACAAAAAAATGGAGCTGAGGCCTAGTAAGGCAGCTAGGACTTGAGAGGCCAGAAGTCCTGCAGGAAGAAAAGCACGAGCACAAAGAAGTGAGTCCAGCAGTCTGAGCCGCTTTTCTTCTCAAAGCATTCACCGGTTCACTAGCAAACGAAACCACAGGATAGAGACGTCAAACAATGCAGCTGCCGAGTGACTGAGACGCTGAGCAGAGACAGTCTATCTCACCAGGCTGCAAAGATAAAAACTGGAGTCTGGGGCTCAGCGAGGTAGGAGAACACTACTAAATCTCACCAGCTTTCAGCTGGGACCCCAAAGGGACCGCACCACTGCAATTTTCAATAACGTCCAATATTCGACCAAAAACTACCGACCTATCGAGAGACAGAGCCAACAGAAAAAGACAAAAGAAACAACAGGTAATTCAGATACTGGAATCATCAGACATGAACGTTATTCGTCACAATTAGTTTACACTGAAGAAAATGTAAACCATGAAGGAGAACTTCACCGGCACCAGTAAGGTTCCCCAGTGAATCAAGTGCACAGCCAGGGTGAACAACCACTGGGCTTTCGAGTCAATCAAACCTAGACTCAAATCCAAGCTCTGCCACTTCTCAGCTTTCTTTTCCCCTGAAACAGAAATAATAATATCTTAAAGTGTTAAATGTAATAATCAAATGCCTGTCACAGTACATATAACAGTCAGTAAACATTAAGTCGTGTATCACGGTCCATAAATGGTCCATCAGAACTACCTCATCCCAGCACCAAGTAAGTTTCTTGCATACTTCCTTTCAATGTCACAGAAAATAACTCACCACTATCAGCTCCTAACAAAAGTCTCTTTCAAAGCTGAAAAGAATTATGTTTATTTTTGTTTTGTTTTTAAGTCACCAATAATGTATTCTGGAACTACCAATGCTCTTCAGAAAAAAATATTATATAAACAGTAAAAAAAAAAAGAAAAAGTATTTATGAATTCATACTCTGACTCGTTCCCCCAAAAAGATCTGAGGTCGCTTAGAGAGACGCCAATAAACCAGGAGGTGGGCTTCTGTCTGTGGATAGGGGCTTTGTTTCCGTTCTTCCTCAAGGCAAGGGCAGACCGGTTACGTGTGGGAGGGGTGGATACAAAACTTCTAGGGAAGGTATTTATAGTCATGTGCTGACCCTTAAGAGTAAAAATAAAAACACACACTCCTGTGGGTCCTGGCAATACTGAATATCCACACAGCCATGATTTCATCTGACCCACGACCCTCTGCGGCAGGTTATACCTCACCTCACCATTCCTGTCCCAGACCCACATAACGGGATGAGGACAGACCCAGTGGTCCTTCCACTCTCACGCTGCTGCTGTCTTTCCAAGCAGAGTCAAGGTGATACCACGAGGAAGACAGAAAAGTAAAACAATTTCACGGTGGGGGGGATTTGTTTTTTTTTTTTCCTTTTTGAGTTACTAGTACCAGAAGTCTGCAGCTCGCCTATTCATAAAACTGTCTGGTAATTTGGGGGGTGGGGGAGGGACTGCTGTTTTAACTTCGGACTAATTAAATGCCTGGCTTTACACCTATTCGCTTTATCGAATAGCCACATGTCTTAGTCAGCAACTGCCAGGCACTGTATCATCACAGATGAAGACGGTATAATCCCCTCTCTGAGAGCACGCTGCGTATCGGGGGAGAGAGTTCCACGTAAAGCAGAAAAGTGGAACGGAGGCTGTGGAAATACCAGGTTACTGCTACGCTAAACAGCTAAGGGGAAATAAGAAAGAGCCTGCATCAGACAATGAAAAGGCTCCGGGCTCAATTTCAACAGGTGAAATTGCTCCTCAAATGTAACACCCCATCCTACTCCCCAGTTCATTATTACTCTTTAAAATATATCAACTCGAAGTTAAACAGAAAGCTGTGTATCCAACAATTAAAATCAGTAGTTCCCAAACTTCGCTCATTCATATATCACCCTGGCAACATTTACATTACATAAAAAACAACTCAACATTTTTCTTCAGTCAAGTCTTTCTTAACTTAAATACCTTCTTTGGACCCTTTTAAAACACAGAGCAGTGAAACCCTGAGTTTGATGAGCTAGTTATGTTTTCTAACACACATGAAAATAAAGGCACAGTGTTTAAAACAAAAACTGTTCATTAGAAAACTGCTAAAATTTCCCTGCACGCCCACACCCAGGAAAGACCAATTTAAAAAAAATTTATCAGCTACTTATAAATTCCTTATTTGTAAAAACAGTAAATGTTTATGGCCTTATTAGATGACTACATCAGTGTCAATTCTTTTTTCTACTTGTTAGTATATGTTTTAACCTAAAAGGTAACCAATTATTTCCAGTTGGAAATCCCTTCTATTTCAGTCTCCCAAGCTACCAAGGAATGTATTGTCTATATCTAGTTATTAGTGATCTGAAATAGTTATAGCAATCTTCCTCATACCTATAGACAGACGGTTCTTTCCTTCGATCGCCTATCAAGATAGAGAAATTACTGAATAAAAACATATGAAAACAACTAGATAACATACTTAACTATTTTAACCAAATAGTATCTCTCTTCTAATGTACTTAAAATAAAAATGCTGTTTTCTATGTGATATATTTTAACTCAGTGTTGAGACTTATTCTATGCCCAATTCCTATTAAAGAATTTCAATAATTTTTGCAATTATAGTTGCCTAAAAAAGTTACACTGTGAAATTATTCTTTAAGTAGCTTAGTTCCTTACCAAAGCAAATTCGTTTTCTTAAGTCAATTCAGCAAACTGCAAAGCCAGATGGATCTTCAATTCAACTAAGAGTCTTTAACCTACCAAGGAAGAAAGAAAAATTGCTCTTGTCTACTTTCTCACTAGTTCCCTGTCCAGAACTGACCATTTTAGCAGTCAGAATGGTTTACGCTCATCAGCAAAAGCAGGTCTGACACACAAGTGAGAAACTGAGAGCTATTACACTGAACCATGATTTACGTAAGATTCTGCAAGACACTCACTGGGGTTGTAACTCTACGGTGTTTTTCACAGATGCACCTGCCCATCAGCACAGCAGCTCTGCATCCCCTGAGCAGTGCTGTTTATCCTGGAACAAGTAATAGGTCAGATCCAAGGCAGACACCTACACAAGGACTTCAGTAAAAGGCAAATCGCTGTCCCTACCGTTAGGTCCTAAAAGTGGTCACACCAGCACTGAAGTAGCCAGACTGGGCCCAAGATGGAGTCGCTTGTGCAAAGCCCCACATCAGCAAACCAACATTGAAGATTCTATGCTCAGTTCTCCCAGGAAAGGCAGGCCTGGGCCAAGCAGTCAGCTCCAAGCCTGCCCTCTGCTCCACCCAAGGAAAGTAGCCCTGCTTTAATCACTCAGCAAACGCCCAGGTAACTTCTGTGCTCCTGCTGTAACTGTGCTCCGTGAAACCTGTCGCCGTGCACAGCTCTTCCGAGCTCACTTCTATGTGCCGGGCGGGTGCTGCCTGTTCCATGAATCACTGGATAAACCTGATGAGATCGTTAAAATTTACTCCACTGAATTCTGTCCTTAACACGAGGAACCAGCAGAAAGTCACAGCGCTTGCTCAGTGTCAACACCACCTCCATTCTTCCTCTGGCCTCCAAATATACTTCTCCTCCACAGTACAGCTTCCCCCTTCTGGTGACCCCTGAGCACGGAGGGTGGGCATGAGAAGCGCTGCAGCGACAGTGACGTGGAACGTCCTCCAACTGGGGAGGTGGTTGGAACGTCCTCCAACTGGGGAGGTGGTTGGAACGTCCTCCAACTGGGGAGGTGGTTGGAACGTCCTCCAACTGGGGACGTGGTTGGAACGTCCTCCAACCGGGGAGGTGGTTGGAACGTCCTCCAACTGGGGAGGTGGTTGGAACGTCCTCCAACTGGGGAGGTGGCAACGTCTGGTCCTGTGATCATCAACACGCTTCCGGACCCTGAGAGACTAGTTTATCTTTCTATTTATAATTTTTGACTGAACTAGTAAATTAAGGTGAAACAGCATAGCTCAAAAATTGGCACCATGCACTCACTACGCTAGGCACCCACCATCACGGGTCCTAAATCAGGCACTTTTAAAAAGTCATCCGTGGTTTCTGTTACCACTTCAGTTACATAAATAATACTGTAGTACAACAGCCTTCGGCATTTCAGGAGCCATGGGTATTTTCGGATCAGATGAAAACCATGGACCTGCTCTGTCCACGGAGACATTCACAAGATACACAGAAAGCTGCACCTGATCCAGGCAGACTGTGGAGCCAGAAGACTCTAAAGTCTGTCCGTGTACCCAGGTCAGAACCTGCTGGATCTCACAGGTGAGACCAGATGCCCCAGGCTGCTGCTTCTCTGCATATCTAACTACCTGATCACATCTAAGTCAGATGCAATGACAAAATACTGTCAAGAAAAACTGAAATTCTTTGGTGGCAGCATATTCAAATTGCTTTTTATCTAAATACACTGAAAAGGCCACCAGGGGCTCTTGGATTTAAGGAATTAGGGGTGTGATGTGATGGGGACGGGCGGAGTCACAGGTACTGAGGCTGAGTTTGCATAGCTCTCCAAACAAATATTAAGAAAACGGCAATTGTTCACATCACATAACGGGGGCGGGGGATTATAGCACACCTCTCCTGTCCTGGTTCACCACTGTCAGTGCGATCTTTCAATACTACAATGCTACATTTTTCCATCACTGTTTATTACGATGAAAAATTAGATCTGCTCATGAGACACACACAGAAGACCTTTAAAATGAACACTGGAGTATTTTCCTCCCCAGGACTTGGCTGTGAAGCATAGCCCAAGCAGCCAGGAGGGCAGGGGAGGGCTCGTGGAGCTGCCCCTCCTCAGCAGCGGGGAGGGCGGGGGAGGGGAGGGGGAGGACGGGGGAGGGCGGGGAGGGCGGGGGAGGGCGGGGAGGGCGGGGGAGGGGAGGACAGGGGGAGGGGAGGGCAGGGGAGGGGAGGACAGGGGGAGGGGAGGGGAGGGCTCGTGGAGCTGCCCCTCCTCAGCAGCGGGGAGGGCGGGGGAGGGGAGGGGGAGGGCGGGGGAGGGGAGGACAGGGGGAGGGGAGGGGAGGGCAGGGGAGGGGAGGACAGGGGGAGGGGAGGGGAGGGCAGGGGAGGGGAGGACAGGGGGAGGGAGGGGGAGGGAGGGGGAGGGCGGGGGAGGACAGGGGGAGGGGAGGACAGGGGGAGGGGAGGGGGAGGGCAGGGGAGGGCTCGTGGAGCTGCCCCTCCTCAGCAGCGGGGAGGGCGGGGGAGGGGAGGGGGAGGGCGGGGGAGGGCGGGGAGGGCGGGGGAGGGGAGGACAGGGGGAGGGGAGGGGAGGGCAGGGGAGGGGAGGACAGGGGGAGGGGAGGGGAGGGCTCGTGGAGCTGCCCCTCCTCAGCAGCGGGGAGGGCGGGGGAGGGGAGGGGGAGGGCGGGGGAGGGGAGGACAGGGGGAGGGGAGGGGAGGGCAGGGGAGGGGAGGACAGGTGGAGGGGAGGGGAGGGCAGGGGAGGGGAGGACAGGGGGAGGGAGGGGGAGGGAGGGGGAGGGCGGGGGAGGACAGGGGGAGGGGAGGACAGGGGGAGGGGAGGTGGAGGGCAGGGGAGGGCTCGTGGAGCTGCCCCTCCTCAGCAGCGGGGAGGGAGGGGGAGGGGAGGGGGAGGGCGGGGGAGGGCGGGGAGGGCGGGGGAGGGGAGGACAGGGGGAGGGGAGGGGGAGGGCAGGGGAGGGCTCGTGGAGCTGCCCCTCCTCAGCAGCGGGGAGGGCGGGGGAGGGGAGGGGGAGGGCGGGGGAGGGGAGGACAGGGGGAGGGGAGGGGAGGGCAGGGGAGGGGAGGACAGGGGGAGGGGAGGGGAGGGCAGGGGAGGGGAGGACAGGGGGAGGGAGGGGGAGGGAGGGGGAGGGAGGGGGAGGGCGGGGGAGGACAGGGGGAGGGGAGGACAGGGGGAGGGGAGGTGGAGGGCAGGGGAGGGCTCGTGGAGCTGCCCCTCCTCAGCAGCGGGGAGGGAGGGGGAGGGGAGGGGGAGGGCGGGGGAGGGCGGGGAGGGCGGGGGAGGGGAGGACAGGGGGAGGGGAGGGCAGGGGAGGACAGGGGGAGGGGAGGGCAGGGGAGGGGAGGACAGGGGGAGGGAGGGGGAGGGAGGGGGAGGGCGGGGGAGGACAGGGGGCGGGGAGGACAGGGGGAGGGGAGGGGGAGGGCAGGGGAGGGCTCGTGGAGCTGCCCCTCCTCAGCAGCGGGGAGGGAGGGGGAGGGGAGGGGGAGGGCGGGGGAGGGGAGGACAGGGGGAGGGGAGGACAGGGGGAGGGAGGGGGAGGGAGGGGGAGGGCGGGGGAGGACAGGGGGAGGGGAGGACAGGGGGAGGGGAGGACAGGGGGAGGGAGGGGAAGGGAGGGGGAGGGCGGGGGAGGACAGGGGGAGTGGAGGACAGGGGGAGGGGAGGGGGAGGGCAGGGGAGGGCTCGTGGAGCTGCCCCTCCTCAGCAGCGGGGAGGGAGGGGGAGGGGAGGGGGAGGGAGGGGGAGGGGAGGACAGGGGGAGGGGAGGGGGAGGGCGGGGGAGGGCGGGGAGGGCGGGGGAGGGGAGGACAGGGGAGGGGAGGACAGGGGGAGGGAAGGACAGGGGGAGGGGAGGGGGAGGGCGGGGGAGGGGAGGACAGGGGAGGGGAGGACAGGGGGAGGGGAGGGGAGGGCAGGGGAGCAGGGAGATGAGAAGACCCCCCAGCTCAGACTTCCAGGAGCTGCAGCTGAGAGCGTAAGGAAGACTTTCTCATTAACCGAACTCACCTCAGGACCCCCTGAAGTCTTTCTCAACCAGGCCTGACTCCTGCACAGGGCCCCCCGCACTGCACAATTCTGGCAAGAACCCCCATCAGCCAGTTTAACCAGAACCCCGCACCCTCAGTATCTGCTCGGGCTCATTTCCCTCCACCCCCAGGGGAGGCCCAATCGCCCTGGCCCGCCTGCAACGGGAATCTTACTAGGTTGCTTTAGACAGAGTCCGCCGTACCCAAGACGTTCCTTTTAGTCAATCTCCGCACAAGGACATCCATGCTGACCCCTGACTTTGGCTGTGAGTTCCCACGTGCCCAAGCTGTCTGCGGACTTGAGCGTGATCCTCCCGGACTCCAAGCCCCCCGCCACAGTGGTCTCTCCACTCATCACAATGGCCTCTCTTGTATAAAGTCTGCCTCACTTTCATGAGCGTCAGAAATTTTTTAACATTTCAAATACTATCTTTTCTTTAACAGGAGCAAGGCAAAACACCTGACGAATGTGGGAAGCCTAGTCCTCATTCAGGTGCTGTAATCTTCAAGAGGGGGCACGTGACACTATGATTTATCATCAACATATATTTGATCTTCCTTCCGTATCTGGCACAGAGCTCCCAAAACCCTTGAAATTTCCTAAGTGACAAGAGCAATAAAAGTGGCTTCTGTTACTGATCAAACAAAAACTCCTTTCAACCACACCTGAGCTTATGGGAATAAGGTGACTTCCGGAGAGCCCCTAAGGATGGGGGCTGGTGGCCAGGGGACCAACCTCGATTGGAGAGTAGGAACCTTCAGTCCTGCCCTGACCTCCAGGGACTGGAGAGGGGCTGGAGACTGAGTTCAGTCACCAACGGCCAATGAGATTAATCAACCAGGCCTGTGTCACGAGGCCTCCATAAAACCCCAAAAGGACAGAGTTAGGCGAGCTCGCGGGCTGGTGCAGGGCAAGTGGAGCCTGGACAGGGCACGCCAGCCCCGCCCTTCCCCAGACCTCGCCCTGTGCATCTCTTCCATCTGGCTGTTCCTGGGTTGTATCCTTTTCTAGTGGGTGATCTAGTCAGTAAAATGTTCCTCTGACTCCTGTGAGCCACTCTAGCAAATTAACTGAACCCAAGGAGGGGGTCGTGGGAACCTCCATTTATATATATATATTTTTTTCATCTCTATTGGAGTATAATTGCTCTACAATGGTGTGCTAGTTTCTGCTGTATAACAAAGTGAATCAGCTGTATGTATACACATATCCCCATACCTCCTCCCTCTTGTGTCTCCCTCCCACCCTCCGTATCCCAGCCCTCTAGGTGGTCACAAAGCACCGAGCTGATAACCTTGTGCTATGTGGCTGCTTCCCACTCGCTATGTACTTTACATTTGGTAGTGTATATATGTCCATGCCACTCTCTCACTTCGTCCTAGCTTACCCTTCCCCCTCTCCGTGTCCACAAGTCCATTCTCTATGTCTGTATTCCTGTCCTGCCCCTAGGTTCTTCAGAACCATTTTTTTTTTTTTAGATTCCATATATATGTGTTAGCATACGGTACTTGTTTTTCTCTTTCTGACTTACTTCACTCTGTATGACAGACTCTAGGTCCATCCACCTCACTGCAAATAACTCAATTTCGTTTCTTTTTATGGCCGAGTAATATTCCATTGTATATATGTCCCACATCTTCTTTATCCATTCATCTCTCAATGGACACACAGGTTGCTTCCACGTCCTGGCTAGTGTAACTAGAGCTGCAATGAACATTGCGGCACATGACTCTTTTAGAATTATGGTTTTCTCAGGGTATATGCCCAGTAGTGGGATTGCTGGGTCGTATGGTAGTTCTATTTCTGGTTTTTTAAGGAACCTCCATGCTGTTCTCCATAGTGGCTGTATCAACTTACATTCCCACCAACAGTGCAGGAGGGTTCCCTTTTCTCCACACCCTCTGCAGCATTTATTGTTTGTAGATTTTTTGATGTTGGCCATTCTGACCAGTGTGAGGTGATACTTCATTGTAGTTCTGATTTGCATTTCTCTAATGATTAGTGATATTGAGCACCCTTTCAAGTGTTTCTTGGCACTCTGTATATCTCCTTTGGATAAATGTCTATTTAGGTCTTCGGCCCATTTTTGGATTGGGGGTTGTTTGCTTTTTGATATTGAGCGGCATGAGCTGCTTGTATATTTTGGAGATTAATCCTTTGTCAGTTGCTTCATTTGCAAATATTTGGTCCCATTCTGAGGGTTCTCTTTTCACCTTGTTTACGGTTTCCTTTGCTGTACAAAAGCTTTGAAGTTTCATTAGGTCCCATTTGTTTATTTTTGTCTTTATTTCCATTTCTCTAGAAGGTGGGTCAAAAAGGATCTTGCTGTGATTTATATCATAGAGTGTTCTTCCTATGTTTTCCTCTAAGAGTTTTATAGTGTCTGGCCTTACATTTAGGTCTTTCATCCATTTGGAGTTTATTTTTGTGTATGGTGCTAGGGAGTGTTCTAATTTCATTCTTTTACATGTAGCTGTCCAGGTTTCCCAGCACCACTTATTGAAGAGGTTGTCTTTTCTCCACTGTATATTCTTGCCTCCTTTATCAAAGATAAGGTGACCATATGTGCGTGGGTTTATCTCTGGGCTTTCTATCCTGTTCCACTGATCTATATTTCTGTTTCTGTGCCAGTATCATACTGTCTTGATTACTGTAGCTTTGTAGTATAGTCTGAAGTCCAGGAGCCTGATTCCTCCAGCTCCATTTTTCTTTCTCAATATTGCTTTGGCTCTTCAGGGTCTTTTGTGTTTCCATACCAATTGTGAAATTTTTTGTTCTAGTTCTGTGAAAAATGCCATTGGTAGCTTGATAGGGATCGCACTGAATCTGTAGATTGCTTTGGGTAGTAGAGTCATTTTCACAATGTTGGTTCTTCCAATCCAAGAACATGGTATATCTCTCCATCTGTTTGTATCATCTTTAATTTCTTTCATCAGTGTCTTACAGTTTTCTGCATATAGATCTTTTCTTGTCTCCTTAGATAGGTTTATTCCTAGGTATTTTATTCTTTTTGTTGCAGTGGTAAATGGGAGTGTTTCCTTAACTTCTCTTTCAGATTTTTCATCATTAGTGTATAGGAATGCAAGAGATTGCCGTGCATTAATTTTGTATCCTGCTACTTTACCAAATTCATTGATTAGCTCTAGCAGTTTTCTGGTAGCATCTTTAGGATTCTCTATGTATAGTATCATGTCATCTGCAAACAGTGATAGCTTTACTTCTTCCTTTCTGATTTGGATTCCTTTTATTTCTTTTTCTTCTCTGATTGCTGTGGCTAAAACTTCCAAAACTATGTTGAATAAGAGTGGTGAGAGTGGACAACCTTGTCTTGCTCCTGATCTTAGAGGAAATGGTTTCAGTGTTTTACCATTGAGAACGATGTTGGCTGTGCGTTTGTCATATATGGCCTTTATTATGTTGAGGTAAGTTCCTTCTATGCCTACTTTTTGGAGGGTTTTTATCATAAATGGGTGTTGAATTTTGTCAAAAGCTTTTTCTGCATCTATTGAGATGATTATATGAGAACCTCCCATTTATTGCTGGAGAGTCAGAAGCCCAGGTGGTCGCCTGGACTTGCACCCGGCGTGAGGGGGAGGGCGGTCCCGTGGGATTGTTCTGATGCTGCCTCCAGGTAGATAGTGTCAGACCTGAGTTAAAATGCAACACCCGTCTGGTGCCACAGGACAGAGCCCACGCATCTGGTACTGGAAGTGAAGTGGTGTCGTAGTGAGACACTGAGAGTAGAGGACACACAACAGGGAACGGGTCTTCCTGGGCCAGGTAACGATCTCCAGTCACGCAGATGCTCTAAAGCACCTGGGCAACAGGTGTGTGTGTTCACCCTCCAGGAAGGCAGCTCCACAGAGCCCTGAGCCCCAGAGCTCCACCAGAGCTTCCATCCCCAGAAAAGGAGGGTTGAGTAAGGAAGAAGCCCCATCCTAACAGGGATTGGCTCTCAAGAGCAGCAACTGAGCCGGACGAGCCCCGATCCTGACCTGGTCAGCAACCAAGTACGTGCAGGAAACCTACGCCCAGACCTGAAATCAACCACCAGAGCCGAAGGACGGCCCAGAGGGCCGGCGAGGGGGCTCAGCTTTTAACTCTGCCTCCTGGTGCCTGCTGGGACCACCAAATTAGAGTGGAGACAATGAGACAGACACCAATCCTGGCCTCAGAGAGTTCTTTAGAAATAAAATACCATTTCTGAGTGTTAAAGCAAAGCAAGGAGAGCCTGCGGCGCCCCGGCATGAATCTCCGCCGTCTCCCGACAGCTTGAGCAAACAGATGGGAGTGGGAAGCAGGAGACACGTTTGGGAAACTGTTTATTACAGTTGGGATAAAACACAAGGTAAGCGTTGGAATGAAAGTGGGAGATAAGATTAGGGAGAGGGATCCTGAATGCCAGCCCAAGGAGTTCACAGGGGGCAAGGGCGTGCCGGATGGAAAGGACGTGCTCAGAACCGGGTCTAAAAGAGGAATTCACTGGCACCACTGCAGACGTCAAGGGGGAGGGAGTTTCAGGAAGAAGCCATCACTTCATCTCCAAAGGCTGTCGATACTCAGAGATACAAAAATACTGCTTAGAAGACACTGCCTGTAACAGTTTTATTAGAGTGGAGGGTGGGGGAGGCAGATCGAGGGCAGGACCCAGCAGGGACACAGCTGCCAATAGCAGTAATGGTCAGGAAGGAAAAAAACAAGTTGTTTTCACGCACCGTGAACATGTCCTGAGGAAACAGCAGCGCTCAGCACACACAGCCCGCCGGGAAGTCAGGCATGAAAAGAGAAGAGAGAGGTCCCCGGGTTCCCATAGAGACACTAGGTTTTTAAAGACAGGTAGACCTGAGCCAATAGATTAAAGATGTAAAAAATAACACTGGGTAAAAGGGACAAAACAAGGAGCGCTGAAAGGAACAGGGTCGTGAGCCCAATTCAAATGAAAATGCCTTTACGCCTCAAAAGATTAATTCTACTTTGAGTCTTTTCCTCAAGGATAGTTTCCCAGTGTAAAACCCCTATAAGTTTCTCAGTGTGTTAATGCACCTGTTCCATTGGTCAACCACCAAGAAATAGATTCCATAGCTTTTTAACCTTATCAAGTCAATCAAGAAATTTAACACAAATTGGGCTTTTTTCTTAAGTGAAAGGTAATGCGCACAGCAAGCGCAGTACCGGGGAGAGAATGGGTTTTTAATTGTCCAGACCCGTGTTTCACAGGCATTTTTAGTACATCAACACGAGCGCCTCGTCGCCTGGAAATTTACAAGCATAAGTGTTCTGTCTCAAGTGATTTCCAAGACTCATCTGATCTTCACAGTAACCCTCTGAGTTCTACGGTTCAACAACTGGCCCAAGTTGAAAGAAAGAGGTGGGGTTTCCCTGGTGGCGCAGTGGTTGAGAGTCCGCCTGCCGATGCAGGGGACACGGGTTCGTGCCCCAGTCCGGGAGGATCCCACATGCCGCGGAGCGGCTGGGCCCGTGAGCCATGGCCGCTGAGCCTGCGCGACCGGAGCCTGTGCTCCACAACGGGAGAGGCCACAGCAGTGAGAGAAAGAAGGAGGGCAGGACCTGAATCTGAGTCTGACGCCAAAAGAACCCTTCACTGGACCCCGATTCCCGGAGCTTCTCAGCCTCATAACACCTTCTCCAGCGTTTTCCCGGGGAGAAGTCAAACAGGTACCGCACGGATAGCCCTCAGCACACGGCACCCACCCTATCGTCCCGAGGCCTCGACGTCCCCAAGACCCACAGGCTGTTTACCCCTCGCAGCCCTGAGGCCTCGCTGCGTCACGGCCGGCTCACCGGCCTGCTTCTCTGAGTCGGGAAGCCGGGTCTCTGTGTCCTAGTTTCCAGTGTGTCTGGCACACAGTCAGCACCCAGGAAATGGTTCTTGTTTCAGTTAATTCTGGTCAACATGCAGCTCGAGTGCACCACACGGTCGGGTCCTCCAGTGTAAGACCTGAGTCGGAAGGGACCTAAGCAGATAATGTAGCCCCAACACGCTAGCTGTTCTGAGCCAGCAGACTACAGCAAGCTGGCCGTCTCTACAACAAGGTTCTACCCGCGCACAGCCTCATCACCCACGCCGTCCACGGCCACTTGGGGGTTGCGACGGCAGACCCGAGGAGTTGCAGCGGAGGTCACAGAGCCTGCAAAGCCTAGTACGATGCCTACCTGGCCCTTTACGTGGAATCTTTGCTGAGCTCTGCTTCGGCTGGATCCACTCAGTGAGTCAACAAACATTAGAAGGTTTCCTAGGAGGCCGTCCCTGCCTTTCGGTGCTGGGTATGCCGTGGTGAATAAAACACATGGCCCGCCCGTGTCTGCACGGAGCCGCCGGCCTAGCAAGCAGAAAAGACAAAGCACGTACAAGTAGTCAAGTGAATAACTGAGCAATAAACGAACTACTCAGGGTGATGAGGACTGGAAAGGAAAGGGAAGAGTATAATTGAGAGAAGAACGAGTGTAGGAGGGAGACACGGCTTCCAGTGGGTGGAGAGCACGTTTCTCTAAGAATGTGAAACTGAACAGAACTGAATCATAGGGGGCGGGGGGGAGGACGGGGGCTGAGCACATCCCAGCAGGGGATCCAGCACAGGCTTAGGTTCCGGGAAGAAAAGACCCCGACGCGTTCAAAGGAAGCTGTGGCTGAACATACAGCGCCAGAGCGAAGTTCTGATAAAACCAGGAAGGAAACGCAGGCCGGAGCAGATCCCGCGGCACCCCTGAGCCGCACCACAGGACCCGGGCCCTTTAGCAGAGACGTCCCTCCGCCACCATCCTGAACCACACATAAATCCATCATCAACTGTCCGGAGCAATCGGTCTTCAGTGTTTGAATGTCTTAAACCGAAAATTATTAAGAAGGGCTTCCAATTACATAAAATCAGATCACTTCACTTTGAAGTTTGATTAACTTACTGTGCGAACGATTGAGGAGTTCAAAAAGGACAGGATACTAACGTGGACTGAAAACAATGCATGAACTGGAAGTTGAGAACTGTTTTATTCTTCGGCAGGCCTGCTGAGGACTTAAGCCCAGGAGGCAGCCTCTCAGGCAGCCCTGAGGGACTAAAGAGGCTGGGGGGCGGGGGCAGGATATGTGGGAGTTTCAACAACAAAGAGGCCATGGGAACATCAAAAAATGGCTGTTAATTAAAGAAAACCAGGCTTCAAGTTAATGACGTCAGCACGTTTCTGTGTATGGGAAGGTGCAAGAGTCTGGGCTCACTGAAATCATTCCTTTGATGTGCTCCTCAGCTCTCTGGGGCCATCGTCCTGCTTTTCTCCATCCTGAATCCCCTCGGGGTGCACCACTGGGGGCTGCCGTGGCTGAGGGCTTGACAGCCACGGCATACTTTGTTTACTGACATGGCAGCAGGCATTCTTAGCCCAGGAGAGAGACCTGAGCTGGAGTCACTGAGAGGGCTCTTGTCCTGGTCCTGAGGTTCTCCCGGTAACAGTGATGCACGCTCAGGTCTCCGCTGGGGTCTCCAGTCCGAAGGGCTAACTAGATGAAGGCCAGTATCTCCAAGACCCGTTACAGCTGCTCCATTCGATGACTCAAGACCGGGAGGTGCCGCTGGACTCTGACATGACCAGTTAAGAGGGTGAAAAGCCTCGAGGATCACGGTATGTGTGAGCTCGTCCGTGAGGGGTGTGCGGACTCCAGCGTACGCAAGGATGAAGTTGCGGCAAATCCAGCTGAGGGCGTCATGACTGCACTTTCCTTCAGCACAAAGTCTGTGCTGCTCCTCTAAGGCCACTGCAGTCACAAGACGCAGGCACCCGGCAGTTCAGAGGCTTTAAGTGACATTTAAAGCCATCGTTTTAATAAGAAGGGGAGGGAGGGAGGGAGGGAGGGAGGGGGGATGGGAGGGAGGGAGGGAGGGAGGGAGGGAGGGAGGGAAGGTGGGAGGGAGGGAGGGAGGGAGGGTGGGAGGGAGGGAGGGAGGGAGGGTGGGAGGGTGGGAGGGAGGGAGGGATGGGAGGGAGGGAGGGAGGGAGGGAGGGAGGGAAGGTGGGAGGGAGGGAGGGAGGGAGGGTGGGAGGGAGGGAGGGAGGGAGGGTGGGAGGGTGGGAGGGAGGGAGGGTGGGAGGGTGGGAGGGAGGGAGGGATGGGAGGGAGGGAGGGAGGGAGGGATGGGAGGGTGGGAGGGAGGGAGGGAGGGAGGGAAAACAGACAGACAAAGAGTTCGCGGAGGGGCGCACGTGTCCACCTCGCAGCTCTGTTCCCAGGCACTGCCAGCGTGAATACCCTGCATCTTATTTCCTTACATGTTCAGTAGGAAATGAAAGTGTTTATTGTAAAAGATGTATAAAAATACCAAGTGACCGCAAGTTAAACACGTCTCTGAGGAAGCGGCTGGACTGGAGTTGATCAGATACCAGCAGCTGTACTGCTTGGGCTGCTGGTTCTGAGGAGAGAGCTGTTTGGAGACGCACACGCTACTTTTCCCTGAATAACACGCAACGACACCGAGGATGGGCTGCCCCCAGACACCTGCTCTTTGGAAGTTTTAGTACAACAGTAAACAGCCGGCAGGACCAGGAGAAGCAGATTCATAGCAACTAAGGCAGAGCTGTTCTACCTTGTCACAAACGGCAACCGGAGTGCTTTCATCTTTTAAAAAATTATATTAATCCAGAGCTTTGTGAGCGCCTGGAGGGGTGGGATAGGGAGGGAGGGAGGGAGGGAGGGAGGGAGACGCAAGAGGGAAGAGATATGGGAACATATGTATATGTATAACTGATTCACTTTGTTGTAAAGCAGAAACCAACACACCATTGCAAAGCAATTATACCCCAATAAAGATGTTAAAAAAAAAAAAAGAGCCAACATCCTGTAATAACTGTAAATGAGAAGTACCCTTTAAACATTGTATGAAAAACTCTTTAATTTTTAAAAACATTATGTTGAGAAGCAACTAGTCACAAAAAGAATATCTATTGTATTATATCATCTACATGAAACCAGAGAAGACAAATCTAATAGAAAGTGACAGAAAGCAGATGAGTACTCGCCAGAGCTGTGGTGGCAGGACCCACTGGGAAAGGTCTTTGTGATGAAATGTCCTATGTCTTGACTGATGGTCTAAATTTGCCGAAATTCACAGAGAGGTTCACTTAATTACTGTAGATAAATAGTACCTCAATGAAGCTGATTTAGAAAAAAAGCTCTTGTTTGGGGGGAAAAATGATAAACACTCATTATAAACAATGTAAGCAATAAGGAAAAGGAGAGAAAGAAACATCACCCCAGACACTAATCTAAAGTGGGGCACTATTCATGCTCAGATAAAATCACGAATCACCGAGAAAACTCGTGTTAGTCAAAATGCTTCACAAAGTGGGTCACAGACCTCAGTGTAAAATGCAAAATTATAAAACCCCTAAAAGATAACACAGAAGAAAATCTAGATGATCTTGGGTGTGACAAGGACTTTCAGATACAATCCCAAAGGCACGATCCGTGGAAGAAACAGGTGACAAGCTGCACTTCATTAAATGCTTCTGTTCTACAAAACACAACGTCAGGAGAATCCGAAGACAAGCCATAGCGAAATATCCACACCACAGGTCATCAGGGAGGTGGAAATGAAAGCAACAGTACGATGCCACGACACACCTATCAGAGTGGCCAGAACCAGAGCACTGACGCCACGCGATGCTGGCGAGATGCTGGGGAGCAACAGGAGCGCTCGTCGCTGCTGGGGGGGCGCAATGGTGCAGCCACTCTGGGAGACACTTCGGCAGCTCCTTACAAAACTAAACACACTCTTACCGTGAAATCCGACAACCACACTCCTTGGTTATTTACCCAAAGGAGCTGAAAATGTATAGCCTACACAGAAACCTACAGTGGATGTTTACAGCAGCTGTATTCATAACTGCCCAAACTTGGAAGCAACCAAGATGTCCTTCAGTAGGTGAACAGACTTAGGAACTCCGGTCCATCCAGACAAGGCAATATTACCCAGAGCTAAAAAGAGATGAGCTGTCAAGCCACAGAAAGACATGGAAGAAGCTTAAGTGCGTATTTACTAAACGAAAGAGGCCACTATACCGCATGACTCCAACTATATGACGTTCTGGAAAAGGAAAAACTACGAAGACAGTAAAAAAGGTCAGTGGTTGCCAGGGGTTGAGATGTGGAGAGGAATGAAAAGACAGAGCACAGAGGACTTTTAGGGCAGTGAATATACTCTGTACGATATTCATAACGATGGATACATGTCATTATACATTCGCCCCAACCCGGAGAATGCACACCACCAAGCGTGGACCGTAATGTAAACTACTTGAGTGATTACGACGTGTCAGTGTAGCTTCTCCGACTGTAACAGATGTATCCTCTGGTGGGGAGGCTGTGCATGTAGGGGTGGGGGGTACAGGAGAAACCTCTGTAGCTTCCCCTCAGTCTTGCTGTGAAACTAAAAGTGATCTAAAAAAATTAAGTTTGAAGAAGAAATTACTTTTTTTCATGTGCTTAATTCAGAAAGACACAAAGGTGCCCACAAACAATTTCTAAGCAAAGGGGATTCAAGCCACACCTGCCAGGTGCTCCCCGCAGATACGCAGCCTATCCTTTTGGAAGGAGCAGGGAAACCGCGGAATATTTCACTGAAGTACAGACCACCGTCACAGACTCTGAAACCCATTTGCTTTATCTGCGAAGGTAAACGAACAGGTGATGTGGCCAGAGAATCTGTAACACGTCTAGGGGACTTCCTGACAACACCCGCCAACATCACGCCAACTAACAAGTCAGTAAAACTTGGTCTGTCCATAAAACATGATACAACGATGCTGTGCTCAGGCTAATCTGGCTTGATCCAGGAGTGTATTTTAAAATAGCTAGTGGGACTTCACTGGTGGCGCGGCGGGTAAGACTCCACGCTCCCAACGCAGGGGTCCAAGTTCGATCCCTGGTCAGGGAACTAGATCCCACGTGCGTGCCGCAACAAAGGAGCTCACAAGCCACAACTAAGACCCGGCACAGCCAAAAAAATAAATAACAGAAAGATTTTTAAAAATAAAATAAAATAGCTAGTATAACGTATGATCTGCATATCCTTTCAGACGCCTCCCAAAATACTGCTTCTTTCAAACAAGACTTTAACAAGGCTTTTGTGAGACATACACAAGTCCATCTGCCCTGATAGAAGCCTGACGGCAGGGCTAAGATTCTCCCATAGAGCTTGGGAGCAAAAACAATGCCCTTGTGAATAAAAAGCCCACGCACCTCAGCTTCAGGGCAGCTGAAGGAGGCGCGGTTAAGACTCACCTCTGACACTCAGGCCGACTAAGGAATGAGCGATGTTCTCACCCACGTAGCTTGACCTTGAGCGTTTAAGTCAGAAAAACACCCGCGATATGAATAACCAGACATCTTCAGCCAAACTAAAATGCACCTCTAGATTCATGGCTTAATCAACGCTTCTTCCTGTTACACAAACCAAAGACAATTATTCGTAGAGTGTACTCAAAGATACTCAAATACACCCGCTATTTACACAGGTGTGTCCACCTTGTGAAAATTCATGGCACTTTTCTCTACGTGGCCTACCTGTAAAAGTTTTATCTGTATCTGTACATACATTAAATATGTATGATGTAAATTCACATACATATATGTGTGTGCATATACATAAAATAATTAACAGAGGTAATGTCAGGTATTGATAGACCCTCAGATAATGAAAAGAGGTGACATTTCAAGGAACTGCTCTTTGCAACCATCTAACAGCTGGAAACACCTCCTAGACAGTAATTTAGTTCCACTAGCAACTGCTGCTGAATCCAATACAGGGAAAGGCTTCGCTCCACTAGATTTCATCTTCTCATTAACTGAATTTTCATAAAGATTTGCTTAGATTTTAATGTTGTATATACTTTTACTTTTAGAAACACACGGACATTTTTTTAAAAAGAAAGAAAGAAAGAGAATTGGAAGGTGAAAGGTTCCCGGGACACTTATGCCTGGAGGTGCTGGAGCAGTTTCAGGTGTTTCACACACTTGTTACATCTTACTACCTACCACTGCCTCCTACGAAAAATAATGGTTTTGTCGTCAGCCAAGTGAAACAACCCACAGCGTCATTTTATGAACAAAGCTACCTGGTGTAAATGGTTCTAACGTTACCTGGAGCAGCCTGAAAGAGACGGGTAAGTCAGTGCCACCTAAATTAGCCAGGAGTCTTTTCTGTATCATCTGGTACAATCACAGAAGAATTCTATCAAGAGAAAGACTACAGCCTAAGACAGAGTAAAAGCATTCAGATCGATGCATCTGTCGAGATTTCTTAGGTGGACCCTTTACCGGTACAGCTATAAGGGAACGGGAAACATCCATAAGCAGTTACCCAGCACGGTAGGAAGAGCAACCTCAATGAGATACAAAAACCCACCCACCTTCACACCCAGTTCACTCACCCACACCCACCTTGACGCTTAAGGGATCAGCGTGAAGTGCCTACGAAAGCAGAGTCTGAAGTCTTCTGTCTACTTACAGACAAATGGCATCGAGGGCGACGGCAAAATGCAAACGCAGTGAAAGCAGCTCCTCTCCACCAGAACACAGCATTCTTTGCATTCACAGCTTAAAGCTCTGCGTGTGTTAGACCTCACAGATCTTTATTCCCATCCCCACGCAAATAACCGAAGCCATAGAGATACAGACCTCAGAACTCCGGTGAGAAAGCACTGCATCTAGAGTCACCAAGGCTCCCTAAACTCTGCCCCATACTCGTCAACAATCAAAAGCGTTCCACACAACATCAACACCATGGAAACAAAGTAATAGAGTTACATAAAATACGCCAATTTTCTAATGGCCTCTCAACGGACCAGAACTCCTCGGCTCTACAACCAGTAATAAACCCGGTTTACAGCACCATCACAGCCATGCATCGCACCCAGTGTGCTCATGCAGGGTCCACGCCACACAGACCCGAGGGCCACTGCTCTGCCCCAGAGCCTGCCTGGACAACCCCGTCCCCGCTTCCTGCTACCAAAAGGGAAAGAGACCTGCCTTCCTGTAAAACTCAACCATCTTGCTCACCACGCCCTGCCAGTTTCTGCGCGCCTTCAAATCCTACACCTAAATAATCAGCAAACACAGCTACCCTCGCTATTTGCCTTTGTAATCATGTTCCATGGTGCTTTGCTCAATTTTTAGGTAGTTTATCTTTAGACGTTAAAGTCCCAAGAGGAAAACTAGATATTCTTCTTCTTTGCATCTGCCCAGAGCTTAACGCTGTAGCTTTTAAATGGCAGGTACTCAACAAATCTCTGCGAAACAGTCAGCCAAAATCGTTAAGTTCCACACCTAAAAGGTGTCGTTGAACCTGAAAACGCTGCCACTAAAGAGTAACGAGTTTGGCTGCACCTGTCCCCTGTACGCGGCATCTCTAGTCCTTCCCCCGGCCTCCCCCCGCCCAGGATCCAGCGTGTGACCAAGGGCCGCCCCCGCTTCACGCGCAGAGGCCCCCTCCGACTCAACACGTTTCAAACCGAACGTCTTTCCGCTACTTCCCAAACCTGCCCTGACCCCCACGCAGATGCCCACGCCAGACCCTCAGAGTGGCTCCCTGCCCTCCTACGTCGAGCCCATCACCGCGTGCCATCACCTTCCTGATGTCTCTGGGCTCGGCCCACTTCCCGCCCTGCGCCGCTGCCACCGGCCTCACTGTGGACCTACAGCTGCCCCGCACAACGCACTGGCTCCGGGCGACTAAGGGGCGATCGTTAAAAGGTATGTGCGCGCGCACGTACACACCCACACACACCTGTCCTAAAAACTCATCAGCTCCCTCCCTACCTGAAAACTGGCTCTTAGAATCTAACCTCAAAATCCAGAATGTGGCTTGAGAAGACCGTGGACAACGTCGCCCCTCGTCCCTACCTCACCAGCTCGCCTGGGACCGCGCGCCCCTTCACGTTCAGAGCCCCAGTCTCGGATAAACAGCAGGGTCCTACGGTAGAGCACAGGGAACTGCACTAGTATCCTGTGATAAACGGTACTGGAAAACAATACGGAAAAGAATGTGTGTGAATATATATATACACGTGTGTGTGTGTAACCGGGTCACTTGGCTCTACAGCAGAAAGTAACACAACACTGTAAATCAACTAGACTTCCATAAAAAAGATTTAGAAAAAAACAAAACAACTCCAGTCTTAAGCACTTCTAGTCTGGACCGCGCCGAGCTCTGTCTCAGCTCCCCTTTCCCACGTACGCTGTCCCCTCTGCCCGAAACACTGTTCCAGGTCCCGCAGGCGGCCGCGCTCAGCCTCTGTTCAACCACCACTTCCACAGGGTGAGCCCTGGACTAGTTCCGCTTCCTCTGCTCCAGCTACGACCTGTACCTCCTGCGCCCTGCGAAGCTCACTTTCCTCCCAGCTCGTGTCTGACGGCAGCCTCCCCTTCAAACAAGAGCAGAAACCCTGTCCCTCGTACACGCCACCCGACTCCTGTGGCACAGCTCTGCGGACTCCACACATATCAACACTCACTCACGTGTGAAGCGGTCCCGGCCAAAAAGAGTGCCACGATTTTTACCCCGCGCGTGAATGTTATCTAGTGGCAAGCGTCATCAAGACGTTATGAAGTACTCAGCAACGGTTAGGCTCCAAGAGTAGTTCAAAATAGGGGCCCAGCCCAGAGGGGACTTACAACTGAGACAGGGAAATAGCTTCTACATAAAGGTACTCAACTAACAAGAAGGTGTTGTATACGGATAAACAAAATAATCCACTGCTGTAAGGCAGTGTTGAAAGAAACGGGGGAAAATAAAAACAAAAGAGGGTCTTTGAGTTCGATTATTAAAGGAAGGACAGAATACAAACAAAAAGAAAGACATTACAGGTGGAAAACTCGGAGGCACCCAATCCTGCGGGTGTATGTATTTACAAGATCCCAGGTTTACACGCATGCAAAGGTCTGACTGGAAGGAAAGGGGTTAAAGTTCAACGAGATGATCACACAACCAGTTTATAGTTTTAGAAGGTTAAAGCTGAATACTTAGAGAGTAGCACAATACGGAAAAACAATGCAATCTGGGTAAAGGGATTAAAAACTTGATCCGATTAGGAATAAGTGCCCGAATTGGACCGTGCCAGCTACTGTACTTCCAAGTGAGTTCTCTGACTTCAAGCCCTTGACAGCCCTCTACCCTAAACACTTGTTACCGCCTCAATTTACACATGAGGAAACTGAGTCTCAGAATACTGACAACACATTCAAGGTCATATAGTTGGTAAGTGACAGAACTGGGGCTTGATTATAGCAACTTCAGAGCCCTTAAGGGTCCATGAGGGAGAAGTCCTCTCTGAAAACAGTGTAATGTGGGCAGTGTTTTTAAATCTGATAACTGGGTACAGGGGACACCGAAGGCTGCATGCTCGGCAAAGCAGCAGCCGCAGTGAGCTAAGTCAGAGGTGAGCAGACTTGAACCAGAAGGACGGCAATGCCATCAGAACACAGGAGATCAGTGAAGCAGAATGTCGGGGGGGGTGAGGGGAAAGCAGATCTAAAACTGAAAAATAAAGAGACGCTGGAATTCAAAGATGACTCTACAGTTCCTAATCTTAGATAGGAAAAGGACAGTGATGCCGTGAATAGGAACTGGGTATGTTTAAAAGTGGACCTGTTTTTCCACTTTAGGCTTTGCCTGAGGTCAAGATGAGCGATTCACGTGCAACGTCCACCAGACAGTGGGGACAGTGACATCGGAGCTTGCTGAGAAGAACAGGCGAGACTCATAAGTACTAATGTTATATTTAGGTATACTTCTTAAACCAAAGGAGACATGTTGTAATATTAAAAAAACTAACAACTGTTAGCCAAAAAAACGGAAGAAACATTTAATAACACACTTCCCCACACAATCCCACCTTCCCTAAGCGGCCCTAGCAACAGCGGTTCTACATGTGTCAGCTCAAGACAAAAACTCCCAGCCACCCACTCATCCCCTACTAACGATTCCACACCCAATGCAGTATCTTTGCAGCATCTTTTTGAAACACAGAATATTGAGACCATCTGCTGAAGTACATGTGGAAACTTTAGCCACAAATTAGGCTTTCAACTTACTAATGGTAGCAATTTTTTAAAATTCTCATCAATTTAAGGCATTACAAACAAATAAGGATTTCTATTAAATAGCAGGGAACCAATGACGGATTTCCATTAGCAATTTTAGGTACAAACAGAAGACATCTGCAGACAATACAAAAAATTAGAATGGAAAATGTCATCTGATCTCCGTGTCTCCACAGCTAAGCTACTCGCACAACAGACAATTTTTTAAAAACAAGTAACAGAACAAAACACGCAGTGTATCTTTTCTGCTGATGATCATTTTAACACCGATATGCCCTTAAAAGGACAGAAACATCCATATGTAAAAGCACATTTAGAAAAAGATGGAAGGATACAAATTCATATTAGCAATTGCTTGTGGGGAAGAAAAGGCAAGAGAACTGAGAAAAGGGCAACAAATTATGCTTCAACTTTATCTACACTGTTTCCTTTCTTTCATTTAAAACAAAATCTGAAACAAATATGCCAAAATGTTAACATCTGTTAATCTGGGGTGAAGGTCATATGGTATTTACCCTGGTCTCTTCGCCATTCGGTATTTCTGAAATCTTACCCAAATTATTCCAAAGAAAAAAAGGATCCAACCTCTCACCTAATGAAAGTACCACACAGACCATGTCTGACCTGTCTTGCCTGGAGGACCCCAGCTCCACTGGGTGAAACTCACTTCACCAAGCAACCAGCTTCTTTTGGGGATGTATTTATTGAAAGGCAAGGGCCTAATTAGCAGGTCTGAACCCTGGGCTCGGTCCCCTGAAAGTCCTCTATCTGGTGGGCCTTAATCACGGGTGAGTCCTCAGCGGCGACAGCTAGGAAAGAGCACTTGGCCCCCGTGTCTCCTAGGGGAGCTGAGAGGAAGATTCCAGAAGGAAGAAGAGGCTGCTGGAGACAACTCTGGATAAATGCCCTCCCTCCCCCGTCCTCCTCCCTCCTCCAAGGCCCTGCGAGGTGCTGCGCACCGGGGCAAAACCCCTCTGGAGCAAGCGTCCTCATTTGCTCACGATGAGACGCACAGCGCGTTCCGGAGGAGAGCCCTGTGTTCGCTCCGCTCTCCCTCGACCCAGACGGCAGCAGCGAAGCAAAGAGAGGGCAAAGCCCCGCCCTCAAGGACACGCTGCCTCCTCTCGGTCTCTTAATCTTAAAATGCCCCCCCCGCCCCCCACATCAAAGCCAAGGAAATTCAATCCTACCCGCAGCGAAAGGATCCCGTAAGACTATGACGTAGGATGCGGTGCGGGTCAGGCCACCTGAGCGGACAAAGGCCCGGGAGCCCCGGCTTCCCCGCTGCGCCCTGAACACAACAGGGGCTGGCACGGCTGCGTCCAGGTCAGCAGGGATTCCAGACAACAAGGAACAGATGAACTCGTGCATCTTCCATTCCCCCCACTGTTGTTTTTTTTTAACCAACAAGAGATTCAGTTTATCCACTGCCGAGATCCCTTAAACTAAGAGAACAAAAATACATCAAAAGGAAACACTACTGCGCACCCACTCGGCACTTCTGAGTTCTAGGAAGACTCGGACGTAAAGAAGCGATACCGGGAGGATGCAGCTCACACCTCCGGGGGCGGAATTCCTTTCAACAGGGTTTAGGCACAAAGGAGACAGCTGGGGTTTCTAGTGCTCTGGACTCTAGATTAATAACAGCAACAGAGTAATGAAGCTTTTAGACTCTGGACCTCTAAAGGCAGGCCAGGGCCCAGCCAAGACGGGGCGTGAGGACCGAGGTCTGAGCATCTCCGACCCGGGAGCCCTGCACACAGCAAGGTCACGACTGTCCGTGACTGACGGTGGGCACCTGCAGCAAATCCAGGATGTCAGCAAGAACAACACAGAGGACGATGCACGTCCCGGGACACGGCCCTACGTGTGACCAGAGTAGGGGGCGGGTAAGAAAGAATAACACGTGGGCCTAAATACGACAGGCTTTGCAAGTCCCAGGGTGGGAGAGCCAAAGGATGGACGGCAGACCGTGCGTGCGCCGCAACACGGAACGCGGAGAGACCGTGAAGGGCGGGGCGAGCTGTCACAGCCGCCTGCACGGGCGACCAGGCGGACGAGCTCTCCGAGGCGGCGGCGGCAGCAACGGTGCCACGAGACACGGGAAGGAAGACGTGACGGCATCTGCGCGCTGACGGATGGCAGAGACGGGAAAGCGGCCCCGTAGTGTCTCCGGCCACACTGCTAATTAACAAGGAACAGCAACTGCCACTTGTGGACCTTCCACTGGTGCCAGACGCGACACCAAGGGCTTTCGCCACCCTCGCCTGAGGCAGGCACTGCCGCCAGCCGGCTTCAGGTAGGAACACGGAGGCTTAGAGTAGATAAGGTGCTCGTAAGGCCAGCAACGAGCAGCGCTGGAATTTGAATCCAAAAATGTTTAGAATATTATTCAGCCTTAAAGGAGGAAATCCGGCCATTTGACGATGTGGATGAACCTGGAGGATACTGTGCTACGTGAAACAGGCCGGTCACAGGCAGAGACGCTACACGGCACTGCTTCTGTGATCAATCTAAACAGGCAGACTCACAGAGCAAACCGTGGAGCGGTGGTCTCCAGGGGCTGGGGGCAGGGGGACGCGGGGACGCATGAGACAAAGGGTACAAAGTTCCAGTTACACGAGGTGAAAGTCCCAGAGATTCGCACAGCACAGCACCTACAGATACGGCGCCACACGGTGTTCTTAATCTGCTCAGAGGGCAGGTCTTAGGTCAAGTACTCTCACCACAAAATAATAATACAGAGAGCGGGAAGAACCTTTGGGGGTGATGAACAGGTTCGTGACACAGAGTACCAATGACTTCTCAGATGTACACGTATCTCGAAAGGTACACTCATGAAACTGCACAGGTGGAGTACGTTCGCCTTTTTGTATGTCAGTCATACCCCAACCAAGTGGTCTGCAGAAAAATGTTTCTGTTTTACAGTCTACATCCTTAACCATTAAGATATACGTATACGGCCTTAAGGTTTTCAGGGACCAGGGCAAAAAATATCAACTAAACTAGGAAGCAAGCTGGAGAAGCAGACTCTCCAGGACACAGGAGGCTGGAGGTGTAGTCACCATCCAGCACATCAGCCCGGCAGCCTCAGGAGGCTTCTGGCCTTGGAGAAGCTAAGCTTAGTTTAAAAAATCGTAGAACCTAGTGTTTACGCACATTCTCGTGAACAGAAGTACTCGACTGTTCCCGTAGATCTGCTGGAGATGCGACGTAAGCCCTGACGTTGTCGCAGGCAGACGCACGCTTCACTAGGAACCACAGGCCAGAGAAAGGATTCCAGCTCGTGCTGCCACGGCTCAACCTTCCAGCGAGTTCTGCCCCCCGGCTGATTAAACAGGGATCTGAGGGGAACCCACAGCGGACATGCAAATGTTCTCTTCCTGCCCATTTGTAGACGGCCTAAAAATGTCACAGTCGGTTCCAGAGGGAAGAACAGCTGAAATCAACGCTAACTCTGAGACATTCAAACATCCAGGGGATGCCACAAAGCAACTGCAAACGGACTCCCGCAAAAGAGGTTCCGGTGGGCTCAGTGGACCCGAGCTCGCTGGAACCCAGACGATGGGCAAAGCCACGCTGTGCGTGTGTGTGCGCGCGTGCGGGAGGTGGAGGGTCTGAAGACAGATGGAGGACTGAAGCCACTCCCACAACTGAGGGACAGTAGCAAGAAGCAGAGCCAGCAGCAGGTACAGAGAAGAAATGGCACCGTCTGAGAAGCAGAACTAAGCGCCCCACCCGGCCATCGGCTCACTCAGTCTCTACCCGAATCCGCATCCAGCCCAGCCCTGCCGCGGCTGCCCCCCCGCACTCGCCCCCTCACCAGTGTCCCCCCGCACCGCGTCGGGGCCCTCCGGCCCGCCCGACCTCACCACGCCAACAGGGAGAATTACTCAGGGCCCACATCTGGCCAGGGCATCTCCACAAGGTCCCACAGACTTCCTCTCAAACTGAGGTCTCTTGTGGAGGATGAAGGGTGAGCGTACAAATGACACATCTTCCCGGAACGTCAAGTGACGTTTAACCTATCACATCCAACATAAACTTCAGAACAATTTTATGCTTGTGGTGGGCTACTCTCTGAAGAGCCCTCAGACTTCTCCCGGGCCAACTTCTGTCACTGAGGGGTGCGCTTTGGTGCAGTGTTAGACTCGTGCTTGTCCAGATTAAGATGAGAAGCCAGAGAAAGAAAGACTGAAGATGTTGTATAAGGAGAGAAAAACGCCGGCATGAGTTCAGATCATACGATACTCTCACACTATCTGGTCTCTGGTGTTTAGAACAACAGGTGACGTGGGTTCGAATCTAAGCTTTTACCACTTCCTAGTCATATGACTCAGGGCAAATTATTTAACTTCTCCATGACTTGGCTTTTTCCCATGTGCAAAATAAAAATGACAATAACTTAAAGGGCTGCTGGAAGAATTAGGCTTAAATATCTAAGGAGAGCTGGCTCGGTACAGTGCCTGGCTTTCAGCGAGGGACCGATAAACTGTTTTGTAAACTCCAAGCCCGTCCCAGTGGGCTAAAGCATTCCAAAGCTTTTGCTAAGTCCACAATTATTCTCAGACAGGAAACTGTCTATTCAGATAAGCAGTCCCGCCTTGCCAGTCACAGTCTGTCCCTGACGGATACTGTAGGCTCCATATGCAAGAGAGTGGATTTAGTTACCCAGTTCTGGAGTCCTCTGGAGATCAGAAACACGGAGGACACCAGAAGCCAAATCAAGATCACTTTAGTTGTCGTCTACAGAGTGTGAGACACTGCACTGAAAACAAGGCGACAAATCTTCGTCCTGAGACTATGTGCATCGGTAATGAAATAAAGCACTTTGCTGAGGACACCAATCTGAAACACACACGAGAGGAAGGGTCCAGGACGGACTAGTGAATGAAGAACATCCCACTGCTGAACAGGGCGTGAATCAGCGCCCGGGGGCGTTGCACAAACGTACAAATATTTATATAACCTTTTGTCATCTAGGTACTAAGTAGCCTGCATTCAGCCATCACTCAAATTATGAGAAGGAATGCGGGGAGGAAAGAGCAGCTAAGAACCAGCCTGACCTGAAGTAGAAGGACCTGTTCCAAGCCACAGCTGGCACCCACAGGAATCTGGGTGAAAGTCTGCAGGCTAGGACTGGAGGCACCTGCCTCTCCTTTTTCTCTCACCCGAATCCAACAGATACTGCAGTTCCACTTAACCCGCTCCTCAGATAATCAGTTTCGCCTACTGCTTTGGTTTTTCCAAAGAAAACTTTATCTTCTAGCATCCATTTCTCAGCCTTTTACATGTTTAAGGGGGAAACACTGTAACCCACAGAATGCCAGCGACAGATTTATATAAACTGTCGACTTTTCACCTATTTGACTGTACCACCAGCACCTTCAAGGCAGGATGCCTTACACACTTTCAAATCTGCTCTCAGAACACGACGTTACGGTACGTAAAAGGATAATCACGTGCAATAACTACATCACTCTAGAGGCAAGAAAAGTCTTGGTTTAACTCAAAAAAATTCCAGTTCCTTTAATAGCACCAAGATGCGTCTACTATTACATTTTATTTCAAATGAGTTAAGCTACTTTAAGAGTACAACAAAAGGACTTTTCTGTTAATAGTTTCCTTTGGATTTACCTACTTCTACAAACCAGTACAGTTTAGCTTGGTGTTTCGAAGAAAAATGACAGACCGACTTCTTCGACCTGAACATACCTGAAAACTAATTTTTTCTAATCGAACATTTAAGCTGCCTTTTCTCTACTAACTACATCTCAAAGAATATACTTTCTCTTTATTAAGATATCCTAATAAATTAAAAAGACAGAATTTAAATATCACGATTGTGCAAACCCCTAATAAAACAATGGATCTAGGCAGTGATTATCAATGACCGTGAACATCACAGAGAGACACCAACACTGCCGGGATCCAGCTACCAGTACACTCTACCACCTATGAAGCAATTTTGCCAAAAAAATAGAAACTGAACCAAATCAAGATCAGATTAGCATTTACAGGAAATGAAAGAACAGAAGAACAGGTTAAACCACACATTAAATCGAGAGCATCACAACAGGTTACCACCTGCTATATTTCTTTTTTTTTTTTTTTTTTTCTTTCCTTGCGGTATGCGGGCCTCTCACTATTGTGGCCTTTCCCGTTTCGGAGCACAGGCTCCGGACACACAGGCTCAGCGACCATGGCTCACAGGCCCAGCCGCTCCGCGGCATGTGGGATCCTCCCAGACGGGGGCACGAACCCGCGTCCCCTGCATCGGCAGGCGGACTCTCAACCACTGCGCCACCAGGGAAGCCCCTATATTTCTTAATTATGATGTTACCAAGCAAATAGTTTTCGATACACGCACAGGACATTTCTTCCAGGTCTCTTTGTGATTATCTCCATCTAAAAAGATGAGAAAAATCAACAAGTAATAGCGTGTGTGCGGATGTGTTTACTGTGTTAAGACAGCAAAATGCACAGCTTCATATACGTCTGGAGCTGCTGGTCTCAGAAGTACTTGCTTTCCTAGTGTTACTAAACTTTCTTTCACTGGGAAGAGTATAGCCGAGCGGAGCCGAGAAGTGGCAAGGCCCTGCTTCTAAGAAGATCGCTTCAGGAGTAAGTAGGCGAAGAAGCTGGGTCTGGTTCAGCCCCATCAGGGAGACGTCAGAATGAGGGGCTGGCCCTCGGCCGCACTGGAGGAGATGCTAGGTGCCAGCTCTTTGCTCTCGGGGTCCAGGAAATCCGGGGACTTCTCAAGAACCTTTCAGGACGTGAAAACTATTTGTGTAACAACACTGAGAGATTGTGCTTTTCACTACACTGACATTTGCACTGATGATATTCAAGCCAGGGCGTGTAAAATCGCTGGCACCTTAGCAAAAGCAGGGCAGGGGCACCAACTGTGCAGGTCAACACTGGTCCTCACCAAGAGGAACTCGGGGGGGAAAAAGCACCAGTTTCACCTAAGAATATCCTTGAAGAAACGGTGAAAACTAACAACTGGGTGAAATCTAGACCCTTGAGTGCATGTCTTTTTAATATTCTGTGTGACGAAACAGGAAGTGCAGAGAAGAACCTGAGCTGACCGCTGGAGGATGACGGTCACCTCGAGGAAGAGAAATTGTGCCGGCTGCTCTATGTGTAAGCCGGACTGGCAACTTCTTCTATTCCCCAGAGTAGTACTCTCATATAAATAACTGGAAGACAAAGTGTGTATCTGGTAAACATCTTCTAAAACTGAAGATGTGAGCCAGACGCGTCAAGGAAAACACCTGAAGTGTTTGTTGCCAATAATAAAATTCAAGCTTTCAAGCAGAAACTGTTTTGGGAAAAATTATACCTGCCGCCAGGAACTTTCACGAAAGCTTTCTCGGTACTCACAGATTCTTCTGATGGGCTCACTGCTGATCCTACAAATGGTTGTTGCTGGTTTTTTTCAAATAGTCTCATAACACGTGCCAATATTTGGCAGATTTATATAATTCCATGAATGAACATTTCCTCAATCACGTATGGGTAAAAAGATTCAAAGTACAAGAAAGACCGATAGATTTAAATGTAACAGAGCGAGAAAGCTTTATTGATTGGGGTTCAGCTTCTACTCTGCGACTCAACTTTAAGACTACCACCTAACAGAGTTTTACTGTAGGATCAAAGAATGACTACCTAAAAAGAATATGAAAATACTCCTCTCTTTTCCAACTGCAGGTCTGTATAAGGTGGGATTATCTTCATATATTTCAGCCAAACAATAAATCACAACACACTGAATACAGAAACAGATTACTAAGCCAGACATTAAAAAGAGCTGCAAAAAATGTAAAACGATGTCACACTTCTCAATTATTTTCATAAAGTTATTTTTCATAAAGAAGTTATTTATGTTAACATATAATGGGGTTATTATTTTTTAATGAATTTATAAATCAATTTTCCTGCTTGAAGTTCTAACCCAGTAAATATTAATAGGTACAACCCGCACAGACGAAACATCCTTAATAATTTTTAAGAGTGTGAAGGGTACTGTGACCAAAGGTTAGAAAACAACAGCTGCGAGAACTGGAGTCTGGGTCATGCTTCTTCAAAGCTCTCAGACATGACTTTGATTTCTCCTTCGAACAAAGATGGGAGCCCAGCACGAGCCGGGTGACAGGGAACCCAAACTACTCCTCAGTTACAAGTCAGGATCGGGAAAATGCGGAGGCGGATGGCCCCTGGGGTCCTGCAATGTTCCGTTTCTTCACCTGAATGCTGCTTACACAAGTGTGTTTGCTCTGTGAAAATTCAGGGAGCCGCACACTTAGGACAGATGCATTAGATATTCCTAGGTATATGGTGTACACATTTTTCTAGGTATATCTTACGCTTGAATAAAGTTTTTAAAATTCACGGTATAAGACGCATGACGACTTCTGCTTCGTTTTTCCAAACCCACGGTGGCTTTCAGCTAACCAGAGTCATCGTACACAACTTACTTCGGAAAAGCCTGATGAAAATAATTCAAATATTTAATTTAAAAACCTCAGTACAGACAACTGTAACTTTTCAGGGTGAAGAGCTAACTACCGTCTAGGTCAGTTTCCTTACAAAGATCAGGAAGGGAGTTCTCTGCTTTTACTTCTCCAGCTTTTCGAACGACAGTGGAGTCACAACAAATTTTTAAAAAATGAAATCAAATACAATTTAAAAAAATGAAATCTCCCAATTAAAGGCAAAACTAGGAATGAATTCCCTTTAGGCTATTAAAGTGATCAAACAGCCACTATCTCTGCTCATCTTCAACCCATCGGCGCAAGTCTAGACAAATACAGTGAGGCAAGAACACACAGAGAGCGCGAACTGGAAGGAAAGGACACATGAACATTATGTAAAGATGAAATCATCCTCTTCATGGAACACCCAGGAGAAAAGCTAGCCATTAAAATACCACAGACTGCTCCCCCTGCAAAACAATTAAATACAGATAAATGTGTCAGTGCCAGTTCACAGAAAGGGAAACCCACACACTTAATAAGCATCTGATAAGATACTTAACTTCACCAGTAACCAGAGAATCGCAAATAAGAACAGTGACATATGTGCCCAGACGCTCCATCTGGGGCATCAGGTTAGAAAAAAATTGTAAGGTCAGAAATTATCAAGTACCAGCAAGAATGTGGGGAGCGTAACCGAGCACAGCCAGCCCAGCCAATCACCGGGCAGGACTCAAGGAAATGACATCTATGCCTGAGAGAGGGGCTGTGAGGAGAAAAGGGGGAAACGCAATAAAGTAACACGAGAGGCTCCGCGTGGACCGCTAGTGAGAGAGGACCACTAACTCGGGTCTGCACACCCGATCTGGGAGAGGGGTCCCCATCTCACACGCCCCTTCACTGAACCGGCAGGTCCCTGTTCACCAGGCACTGCGCCCGTGCTGGGGACACAGTAGGGAAGATTAGGTCCCTGCCCTCAGAGTTGACGTTCCAGTGAAGGAAACAATAAAGAGGAAACAGATAAAGCTACAGTTACGCGTGTGATAACTGCTACAATGGAAATAAAATGCGTGACTGTGACAGGAAGTGATGGGAAGGGAGGGGCTCCTATCCAGGGGATGGCCAGAGGGAAGAAAGCTCTCAGAGATCCGTGGGAAGAAAGGGAACCAGGCATCCAGCAAGCTTCGGAAAGATCTCCAGGAACTGCATGGAGGGCATCAAGTTCAGTCACCACTCTCCAGGGGAGACTGCAGATGTCCTGAAGAACATCCAGGTGCTGCCTTGTAACTGAACCCCAAGGAACCACCTTTAAGACTCCTGTTCCATAAAGTACGGACCACAGTGATTACAGCTAGCGTCCAATATATTTTGACCAAAGAGTTCAAGCTTTTTAGAGGGGGAAAAAGACACCAGCGACATAAATGTTCTGTGTCTCTAAAAAGGTTTCTGGAAAATTATTAGGATCCACAAACTTTCCCTTCATTCATTAAACAGAAGTTGAGTACTCATGTATCCTTCCCATAGCACATGGCAGGGAAATGAGGATAAAGATAAAAGTTTCTGTCCTTAAAGAACATACCTCAGCTCCACAAGGTTCAGGACTCTAGTTATTTCTTTCACTAGTTGACTTTTATGATTAAAAGCCAGCATTGACTACATGCTTGCAACCCTCCAGGCAACGTCCTACGAGTTTTTATACACATTTGAGGTCACGTAATAGTCCCAGCAACACACCACTACATTATTTCCACTTTAGAAATGAAAAACCAGAGGTAAGAAAGGTGCCTGGTGTCAAAGAAGGAAGAACAGGCAGAGCAGGGATTCAAAGCCTGGGTTCTTAGCCACCACATTTATATTCCCCCCTGGAATCCTGTCAGTGGTTTTCCCCGGACCAGAAGCAACTTATTAGCAATGCATATTCTCAGGGCCCATCCCCAGACGGAGGAACCAAACTGTGGGAGTGAACCAGCCACCTGAATTTTAACAAGCCCTCCCGGTGATTCTGAGGAATGATAAAGATTGAGAACCTCAGCCTCAAGTTTTCATACTCAGCTGTATGTATGTTAAAGGTGAAATGACTACCATTTTGAAAATTCCAAAATGCGAAATTGTGACCCTATTTTAAAAAGATCTAAATGATACTAATTCACTTCCTCGTTACCCACAGCACGGCACCTCCTCCCCCCTGGACTCTGTACCCTGATTAGACCGTCTAAAAAACAGTCAACTCTGATGGGCCTTCCTGGGAACCGAGCTACATTCCAAACATGAAAGGGAGCACAGAGGTCCAAACAGGATCTTCACAATTTAAATCCGCAGCCATATTAGGAAGAGGAAAAAGAAATACTTTGAATATCAGCTACAGAAGCTTGGCAAATCTTGGTCCACGGCTCCACAATCCTTTTCATCCTTAGCTCCACTCCAAACTTTTACAACCTCATTTCCACAAACTTCCAAGCGCCAAAAAAAGAAGTTTACAACCCTCAGAAATGTTTGCTTCTCATGATTCAAATTGCTGTAAGTGCACATAAAGAGGCACTGTCTTGCAAAGAGCAAGTTTTTAATCACGAGTAAAACTAATCAGAGGCTTTTACTGTAGAGACTACAGCAGTACGTCCTGAAGTTTTCCCTGCCCCTTAGCTGGACCAGCCCTCTAGGGCACCCTACCTGACCCTTCTCTTCTCAAAGAAGTATTTAGACCAGTGCCTTCTTCTGTCCCCAAATCAACTGCCCAATACGAACACCCCAGCCCCATGCGTATTCAAGGTTTCCTATTTCTAATAACGCCTTTTTCCAAAGGTAACGGAAGTCCGAGTACCAGAGGTAAGTACGTTCAAGCACCTACCATAATTCGAGAGCCTAACACAGGCCAAGTAACTCTCTTAAGCCATTCACTTGCAAACAAGTCATTCATTTCACCAAGTTCAGGATTCTACTTATTTTACATAAATTCGAAGCCGGCAGCATTAAGCAGCCCGAGCCTGGACCACGGGACGTCCGTAAAGCTGACTCAGTGCTCCCTGACTCGGGGAAGCCCACACTCAGGCAGTGTGTTCATCCACCAGCTGCTTGCACCGCCCACCGCCCGGCCACGCTCCCCCAAGGGCAGGCAGCCCCCCCAGGAGCTTCCTTCCTGGAAGGAGCGGCACCTACGTATCTTCCCCTCCCAGACCACCATCAGCTCCCCTGAGGACCAGAGCTGGTTCCAAGAAGCAAACTACCAAAGCTCTCCTGCCCACACAAAGCTCAGCGGAACTGGATCACACAGACACACACCAACCGCCTACAGACCTCCTCACCGGAGTGCCTGCGCTGCCTTTTAAAAGTCCAGTGCGGGCTTCCCTGGTGGCGCAGTGGTTGGGAGTCCGCCTGCCGATGCAGGGGACACGGGTTCGTGCCCCGGTCCGGGAAGATCCCACGTGCCGCGGAGCGGCTGGGCCCGTGAGCCATGGCCGCTGAGCCTGCGTGTCCGGAGCCTGTGCTCTGCAACGGGAGAGGCCACAACAGTGAGAGGCCCGCGTACCGAAAAAAAAAAAAAAAAAAAAAAAAGTCCAGTGTTTCCCACAAAACATCTCACAAAATGCTGTCACCCTAACTAGTTCTTACTCTGCACTGACCCTGCCATTTCTAACCCTAAAACGGCACACGGCATTTTACCAAAGCTGCGGCTGTGTTTTCTCATCTCCTTTCTGTAACCATCGGTGACAAGCAATTCAACCAGTAACCAGGCCAGTAACAAGCGAGCTCCCGCACCCAAGGGAGAAGGCAAGCTCTCGCTCTGTCCTACGTGAAGCTGACAGTCACGCTTTCCCGTAAGAACAGAAGGATGCACGAAGTGAGCCTTCAAGGAATAAAAACTGATTTACGTGCCTGGAAAAAAAGATGTTTACGGGGACTTCCCTAGTGGCGCAGTGGTTAAGAATCTGCCTGCCAATGCAGGGGACACGGGTTCAAGCCCTGGTCTGGGAAGATCCCACGTGCCGCGGAGCAACTAGGCCCGGGCGCCACATCTACCGAAGCCCGCGAGCCTAGAGCCCATGCTAAACAACAAGAGAAGCCACCACAAAGAGAAGCCCCTGCACCACAATGAAGAGTAGCCCCTGCTTGCCGCACTAGAGAAAGCCCGCGAGCAGCAACAAACACCCAACACAGCCAAAGATAAATAAATAAAAATAAATATATCTATTTAAAAAAAAAAAAAAAAGATGTTTACGTATTCGTTCATAGCAGGTATCAAATAATCTTGCTATCTACAGCCACTTCATCCTACCTCTTCGTTTAAAGAATCAGGAATCTAAGAAGGCAAAGCATAAAAGCACGCTCAAACAGCTCACCAGAGTTCACGTAAGATTTCAACAAAACACAAGCCAGTTCAAGGGTACATAAATAAGGAGCAATAAATTCACACTCTGTTCTAGGTTCCGGGGCACAGCAAGAACCAGAGTTGTTTAGCTGTTGTTTCTAAAATTACTAACAACTTCCCTCACTTTAAATTAAGCTGCCATGTCCTTCCAAATGATCTCATTTAATAAAACTGACTTAAATCACTGATTGCAATTCTGTTTGAATTTCAGTGATGACAGCTGCAGCACATTTGTATCTTTGTCAGTGAAATGCTTTTAATGAAAACAGAAAAAAACCTGACTGAAATCTCCAGTAAACAGCACCCAGTGCACCATCTAGTGGAAGCTGTGTAACGTCGTAATTAAATCTTTTTTGAAGGGTAGAAACCCTGAAAATTACACGGGGGCTACAGGCCCTATAGCTAAGAATACAGGTAAACACCCTACAAGCGGCCTAAATCTCTTTCCAACTTCCCACACTGCAAGAGGTGCTCATCGGAAGAGATCTCACTTTCCGTACAAATTAGCAGATGATAAAGGTTCCTCTATGGAATGTTCTGCTTGGGTGCTAGAAATTTTAATTTGACCAGAGGAGTAAAAATTAAGACAGTAATGCAAAAACAAATAAGTGAGTAAACAGAATCAGAGCCGAACGGACAAGCCCTATGTAAGGGATGCCTTACATGACAAATATGTCAAAATGTACATGTTCCACCCAGCAGAGCACCTGCCATGAAAACAAGATGTTGCTTCACGACTAACAGCTCCATTCAGTAATAAATAAGACATTTCTATGTTCCTGATAACTAATAAATTTAACATAACCTAACAACTCCCTGGGCTCCCCAAGCCTTGACATCATTCACGGGGACCCTCTCAACTACCCATCTAACCCCACTTGCCATTAACCCCCAAAATCCCTTGAGTTACTCTCATCAAGGAAGAGATGATTTTTACATGTTCGACACTTCTAAATTTATAGTAAAAACTTCCTGAAACAAAATCATAACCAAAATGTGTCATGCTTCGGTTTTACTTACGTTATGAATATTAACTAGTTCAATTCAGAGAGCAGTACTCAAGTCCAATGCTAAGCCAGAGATGCAAACAAAGAAGATAAGATTTTCTAATGTGGAAAACCTCCCGAAACTTAAAATAGAGATTTTTCACATAACACCGCTAGGTTTTCTTACCTGTGTGAAAAATCACCTTTCTGATGAAATTCAAACTATCTTAGCAACCTAAGAGGAAAAAAAAAAAAGCCTAAGAATATTTTACTGGGAAATAACCATCTCCACCTCTGACTGGTGTACATGGGAATCAAATCGGTATGCAGAAGCTTGCTTGACGGTGGGAACCTTACTGGACCGTGCATTAAACCCATAACAGGTATATAATAGCAGAAGTCCACAGGCCTGGGGCAGAATTCCCTTCATCTCTAGGGCTCTGAGTTTACATACCTGCAAAATGGGCCTGAGGTGCACTACCTGCTTCTGGAGAGTAAGAGGATACCAATATTGATGCAGTGCAGTGAGATTCTCAATTAAAAGACCTAAATGCAGTGCACCTGGAAGGGAGGACCTGCTCCAAGAGTCCTCACTGTGCCATTTCCGCTAAAACTCGTGACCTTCATTTCACTTGTGAACAAATGGTGAATGAGAAAAAGGTGTTACGCAAGTCAAAGAAAAGGTAACAGCAATTCAGGGTTTTTCATCACAGGTAAATCACATCACTGTAGTTAACTGCCTAGGACTCGTCTGCAAAGTATTACTGCGTGGGTAGCAGGTGCATCCCTAAAACCTAAAGCCCGGAGGCTATGTTTGGAAAGGCTTTTTTTTAATTCGAATGCTAATGTTTAAAAAATAAGAAAAAGAAAACGAATCTCAAGTCTACACCCACCCACGAGGAGAGACAGAGACAAGGTGCCACCCCCAGACTCTTGCACACTAGCTCGGCATCGCCATCCACGTTGCTCCCCTCGTCCCCACCGCACGGCCCGCACTGCAGCCCAGACAAAGGTGAGTCACACTGCTGGGTCTACTTGTCACGGAAGAAAAAACCTCCAATAAGTTCACGTTAAAGGCTGTTTCGAATTTTAAAATAATAAGTAAATCATGTTCCTGTGTAAACGCACTGCAAAGCGCCCGTGTCCATGATGGCTGTAACTCACACCACCTAAGTACAGACACCTTTCCCACTTAAAAATAAAAAAAAAAAAGCCACTTGGCTTATCGCTCCTTATCAGCAGGTCCCCTGCGCCGCGGGCCGGACTGATTCAACTCCCCGTCTCCCCTCCACCTGCAGGGCTCCCCGCCCCCCCGCCCCGCCAGGTGCAGCGGCCGCGCGCTCCCGGCGGAGGCGCCCCGAGGCGGGCGGGAGGCTCCGGTAGACGCGGACCTGCCGGCCACGGCTGCGGGAGAGCCAGGGAGCCCGCCCCGCGCCCGGGCTCGGACGGGCGCTGCAGCCCCGGCGCCCCTTACCTGCTCCGGGCGGCCGTGGCCGCGGGAGGCGCGCTCGGGCCGGCGCAGGCAGCCCCGGCCGAGGCAAGGAGGCTGCGACCGCGGCCGCCGCGAAGGACAATCAGCAGCCTGCGGACTCGGTACCGCCGCGGCGGGCGCAAGACGCACGAGTCCGGCAGCCCGGCCCCCGCTCCAGCCCGCAGCCCCGCGGCGGGGCGGGGCCGAGGCCGGAGGGGAGGGGCGGGGCGGGGCCGCTCCGCCCGCGGGGCGAGAACGCGGTGGACGCTGTGTAAGAGACGCCTGCTGATTGGCTGCGATAGGGGTGCACGTCTCCGATTTGAAGACAGGCTCTCCAGCAGCGCTCCCTCATTGGTCGGTACGTGAAAACAAAGCAGAGCCCTGATTGGTGGAAGCCCTGTAGCTCCTCTCCCCCTACCCCAATCATCGAAGCTCCGCCTCCGCCCGCTCCGCCCCCGGGTGGCTGCAGAACCAGCTGTTTCGTGTACCAGCTAGCTGCCTTCCTTAAGGGAACCCCGGATGCCCAGGTTCCTTTGCTAGAAGCGAGCTTCCTTATTCCACCAAGAGTCTTTGATTTCCGTATGAACTTGTTGAATAGCAGCTAATCCTAAACATCGCTTAGATTTAGAGCGACCTCTTGGGTGTTTTTTAAAATGCTGCCTAAGATTCACAGGGAAATCGGCATATGCAAAAAGAAGGTGTGAAATGTTTTCACCCCTGGCGAGAGTACGCTGTGTTTTTTTGTTTTTGTTTTTGTTTTTTACCTTTCCGTATTCCATATTGAACGTGTATTACTTGTATAATTAGAAAAAAATGTTTAATAGGACATGAATAAGTTACACAGAATGGTAAAGGCAAACTTTGAGGATATCCGTGGGAACTAATCCTTCCGCAACAGAAGAAAATACAGTAATAAACGCAAAACCTGAGAGCCATCAAAAAAGTACATTCTGGTATCAGCCCCCTTCAGCTGTCTTAAAGAACTTTATAACTATGACTGAGCTGTCTTAAAGAACTTTATAAATACTCTTTCCATGTAACTACTATTTGCCCAACATATAGTGTATAATGAACTGCCCAGTAAGCAGACTCATAGCAAGAAGTGAGAATACAAAATACACAATAAAGCTTTAATCAAAAGATTAGACTACAGAAAGAAATTTAGAAGATAAACTGGAGAACTCAGCTAATGGAGGGAATTTTTAGAAAGAAAGGAACGTGACAGCCCTCGGAGATGAGACTTAGATTTTGAAGATTGAAGCAGAGGGAGGAGGGAGTGGAGATGAAGACCTACAGTCATCTGAGCTCTCAGACCACGCCAGCCAGTCTAGAAAGGGGGCGAAGTATATCTCACCTGGGGACCACACTCGCTTAACCCTCTCTAGCTGCTTTCCCCTTCTATTTGTTCTCTTTGTCATTCCCACGAGGTTCTGAAATAGGCTATTTGAAGTGAAGCACTTCACCCAACAGCTCCATAAAACTTATAGTGTTGAGAAAAAATGCAGATTGGCAAAAGTCAAACGTAAGGAAGGAAAGGAATGTTAAGGTAAACATGAACTTGAAGTGATGTAAGGACAAGAAACCTAATACAAAGAATGAGACAAATCTTTTTTTCTCTCATTTCTGGAGAGTAAGGTAAAGCTCTTTGGAGGACAGAGTAACCTCATTACCTAACAAAGAGAAAGAAACTTAGTGTTGAGATCTAGTTATGTTTAAAAGAAGAAGAAGGGGGTGCGGAGGAGGGAGGGATGAGAAGGGCTTAGCACTCCTAGTAAAGTTTATTCCACAATAACACCTAAGATTCTGTCACTAACATTCTTTCTTTGAGATTAAGTAATTTATATCAAAGATTATTCTTTTATTCACTTACTCACCAAACATGTAATCAATATTAATTACCAAGTACTACTAGTTCCTGCCGTGAACTAGGCACTCTACTAAGTATAGTCTTGAACAAGACAGACTGGAAGCTAGTTATCAGCTGGAGAAGACAGATAATGAACCAGTGAACAGGTAAGGTTACAGAAAGGGATCAGGACAAAGAGGGAAACAGTGACCTGAGGGGTGGGGGAGTGACTGTAAATTGGGAAAAGAGAGAGGAATACTCTAAGGAGGAACGCTCTAGGAGAAATGCTAAGATTGGAGGTGCCACCTAAGTGAGAAGCCACAGCTCTACACAACTGCAAGGCTATGACATTCCTGGCAGAGGAAAGAGCAGGGCGAAGGCCCTGAAGGAGAAAGAAAAGCGACGTGTTAGAGGAACAGAGAGAGGGCCAGGTGGCTAGGCTGGTGCGGGAGGGTGGTCCCAGACAGGGCAGAGAGGACGGTGGGGCCTGGTAGGCAATGGCGAGAAGTTTGAATTCTATTGCATGGATTCCTGATGTGTTGATCAACACTCCAAGCGTCAGTGAAAGGTAGGCCTTCTCTCCACTTCCCCAGGTGGGCTGTTTTCTTCCAGAAAGGGGCAAAGGAGATTTCTTTCTCTTAAGTTGCTAATATTGCAATAAGATCATTAACTTTTTAAATGGGCGCTCATTGACTACGTCAGTCTATCAAGCATAGATCTATGAAGAGCAAACTATTTGCCAAGGACAGGCTGGGCGTGAGACACAGACCCGGGTGCGGCTATAGGCAAACTAGCTCTGCACAGGTGATGGGGGAACTCAAGGGAGCTCTGAATCAGGAGTCATCCCAGTGACAGGGGACAAGGTTCCAGATCCAGGGGCAACAGCAGATGAACCCTGGGCAGCAGGCAGGAGGAAGGGAATCTGATGCAAAGCCTTAGAGACCATGGCACACAAAAAAATCAACTCTCCGCACATCACAAGCTTGCCTCGCATGGGTGGACCCAGAAGGTGGAGACAAAAACCCACTGGGTGACAACATTCCGAAGGCATGGGGGCTGACAAAGTATGAAAATAAGCTGACCGCTGTTTCACATCATCATCTCCTTCATTTCTTCAACAAAAGTCATTAAAATTAGCAGATACCCACTTTTCACTATGACATTCTCTTTTGGATAACAATGGGTTAAGAGCGTTAATCCTATTTGACCAGAATTAGGACAGAGCTAAAGCCCCTGGAGTAGAGATCTGTGCTGCTAGTTCCAGCCCTTCCCTGTGCTTGCCGGTGCGCTGTTTCTCAGTTGAAGTTACAATTAGCAGATATCCATAAGGGAAGAGAGACAGCCCCTGCCAATCAGAGGAAAGGCTGGGAAATGTCATAGAATCTCAGTACATCTGACTGATGGCACGTCAAAAGATACAGCAACTAAGAAATTTTAAAATGCAGTCTTTGCAATGTCTGACACAGTGCTTCAAAGCCACTGAAGAGTAATTCCTCTACCTTAATAATAGAGTTCAAAAATTAATTATAAAGATAGAGGGGTGTCTTATAGAAGCCAAAGATTGGTCTGGCCAAAAAGTTCGTTCGGGTGATGTTGCGGGAAAGCCCGAATGAACTTTTTGGCCAGCCCAGTATAAGCAAAAGTAAGCCAGTCTTCAGGAAGGCTGGGAGCCAGAGACGGAAAAGCCATGAGAAACTCAGCTGAAGTTTTCTCTGTCTTCAGACCTGCCTCTCTCTACACTTCTGCTCTATTCTTCTCCAGAAAACAGCTTTCCAAGCTCCTGTGTCCGTAAGTAAGAGTAAAGCTACCCCAGACACACACACACACACACACACACACACACACACACACACGCACACAAACACACACACGACTGAATCAACTCCCTTGACCCAATCCCAAGTTCTATGGAGAGAAGATATAACTGGCCCAGCTTGGTCTCCCCCTCCCCCCGGCTCCCATCACCTATGGTGTGGGGAGGATGGAGGTCACTGGCATGGCTGCTAAGTACCATCCCTGTTGATGGGCAGAGATGTCCAGGTGAACAGGCACTGGGTAGATGACCAGAGAGGCCTTCATCGTGTCCCCCAGTCAATGAGACTCCATTCTCTACTCAGTGACAGTCTTCCCCTGTCCTTTCACACTGACGTAGAGGCCCCCAGACCACGGCCAGCGTCCTCAATGGTGATTGCTAGCCTTCTTGATATCTCCCTACTCCAGGTGGCTTCCCGACACCAAGTACCCTCGTCTCTTCCAGTTTCAAGTTGCCTTTAGCCTTCTACTAATTCCAAATCCCCCTGTCTGGAGGATACATCTCGACCTCAGTGTATTTAAGGAACAAAAGCACTTGCCAAGTTGGTGACCTTGCTCTCGGCTCTGATGAGACCAGTGTGTAGGGCACGCAGAACCTCAGGGCTGGATGGAAGCGGAAGGCGAAACTCTGCCCAGCACTGTCCCTTCAGCATGCCCTCAGAGGGAAGGAGGCCTGCCCCTGCCCAGGTGAAAACCTGGACGGTCTCATCGCTGTGCTGACGGCTGTTCAGTATTCAAAACCTTTCATCAGTTTAAGCCACAGGATACGGTTTTATTTCAGAAATTTTAATACAAATGCCAATATTTTGATCAACACTTCGAGCTTCATTGACCTGAACTTTTAGCATCCGACTGTGCCTCTCACGACCTAGACAATGCAGTTTCTCTGGCTGCCACCCCCGTAGTTTCTGGTCCCTGAAGCCCACCTTCCACAGGTGTTCCCACTGGAGAAGACCCCTCCAGGTATTCTGACGTCAGCATCTCCAGCGCAGCTCCCTCCTCTGGCCCTCAGGAAACGCTCATACACGCTTTCCCGGCAACAGTGGTGGGCGTGCAGCTGCTCGCAGAGCACACGGGTCCCCCTCCCCTGCCCTCTCTCTCTCTCTGAACTGCTGCCTCAAGCTGCTACCTTCAGCCTCTCCGCTTTGGATACCTCGGGTGAAAGTCAGGCATTCCAAATCCCGGAGGACACAAATCAAGCTGCCCTGGTGGTGCTTCTGATGCCCCCTCTCTTGTGAGATAAACAGGAAGAGCTTGGACGAGTGGTTATGTGGGACTCAGCATCGCTTCCCTCAAAGAAAACCTTCATAGATTCTTCCCTACACCCTACCGCTGCCCTGTCATCTGGCTTTGAGTGAGGGATTCTGAAGAGGCCTCAAAGGGCTGAGATATTTCCTTTGAGATTTGCTTCCGGCTCTGGTAACTTTTAGAATTTTACATCTATCGTCTCTCGGTGCCTCACTCAAAATTTTACAGCCGCATCTTGTCATACTAGTGTGCGTTACAGCCGCATCTTGTCATACTAGTGTGCGTTACAGCCGCATCTTGTCATACTAGTGTGCGTTACAGCCGCATCTTGTCATACTAGTGTGCGTTACAGCCGCATCTTGTCATACTAGTGTGCGTTACAGCCGCATCTTGTCATACTAGTGTGCGTTACAGCCGCATCTTGTCATACTAGTGTGCGTTACAGCCGCATCTTGTCATACTAGTGTGCGTTACAGCCGCATCTTGTCATACTAGTGTGCGTTACAGCCGCATCTTGTCATACTAGTGTGCGTTACAGCCGCATCTTGTCATACTAGTGTGCGTTACAGCCGCATCTTGTCATACTAGTGTGCGTTACAGCCGCATCTTGTCATACTAGTGTGCGTTACAGCCGCATCTTGTCATACTAGTGTGCGTTACAGCCGCATCTTGTCATACTAGTGTGCGTTACAGCCGCATCTTGTCATACTAGTGTGCGTTACAGCCGCATCTTGTCGTCATACTAGTGTGCGTTACAGCCGCATCTTGTCGTCATACTAGTGTGCGTTACAGCCGCATCTTGTCGTCATACTAGTGTGCGTTACAGCCGCATCTTGTCATACTAGTGTGCGTTACAGCCGCATCTTGTCATACTAGTGTGCGTTACAGCCGCATCTTGTCATACTAGTGTGCGTTACAGCCGCATCTTGTCATACTAGTGTGCGTTACAGCCGCATCTTGTCATACTAGTGTGCGTTACAGCCGCATCTTGTCATACTAGTGTGCGTTACAGCCGCATCTTGTCATACTAGTGTGCGTTACAGCCGCATCTTGTCATACTAGTGTGCGTTACAGCCGCATCTTGTCATACTAGTGTGCGTTACAGCCGCATCTTGTCATACTAGTGTGCGTTACAGCCGCATCTTGTCATACTAGTGTGCGTTACAGCCGCATCTTGTCATACTAGTGTGCGTTACAGCCGCATCTTGTCATACTAGTGTGCGTTACAGCCGCATCTTGTCATACTAGTGTGCGTTACAGCCGCATCTTGTCATACTAGTGTGCGTTACAGCCGCATCTTGTCATACTAGTGTGCGTTACAGCCGCATCTTGTCATACTAGTGTGCGTTACAGCCGCATCTTGTCATACTAGTGTGCGTTACAGCCGCATCTTGTCATACTAGTGTGCGTTACAGCCGCATCTTGTCATACTAGTGTGCGTTACAGCCGCATCTTGTCATACTAGTGTGCGTTACAGCCGCATCTTGTCATACTAGTGTGCGTTACAGCTGCATCTTGTCATACTAGTGTGCGTCTCCGAACACTGCTTTCTTAACACCAAGGACATAGAGCGATAAACACTTGTTCTCTAAGATCATAGGCTGTCAGAAACTTAGCTGTTTGAGTGTCAGTGAGAATGGAAGAGTCACTCTTTCCTGGACGATGGGAGCCTGTGTGTCCCTTTGACACAAGGACGCAGCCTTGGTTTCCTCAGGTGCAGACCTTCGGATAAGAGATCTGGGGAAACAGCGTTCCATGTTTATCTTAACTTTATGGTTACCAAGGAAATAGGACTCTGAATCCACCTTTCAGCTCATACTTGATGTCAGCAAGAATATTACTAAATGTTAATAAAATATGACTGACAGGCTTGCTCTGCTCTGAGTCCATCACAACACAGCCTCACCTAAATCTGACCTGAACTCCACCCTTCCCACACCCGCTGCGATAACGCCGCTCTTCCTTAGTCTGGGGAGGTCCTCTCCGGGCTCCCTCGTTACAGGACCAGAAGCCTGACTGCGCGAGACTCCAGGTTTGTCTCTGATGGTGTTTGGCTGCCGGACTTCATCATCAATGACCAATTCTTCCCAGATCCGGTCACTGGCTCCTAGGTCCCCAGGTTCTGTGTTCATGTCTGCATCTCCTTTCACTGCACCAGCCCCACACACTCACTGCCACCGGTGCGCCATCACCGGTCAGCCTGAATCCTGCGACTACAATGAAATAACACACAAAACACCATAAACAAGCACCTGCAGATACTCACGTCTGCTCGCTCCAGAAGAAGAGCCAGCGGAGGGTATTACAGTTACCCGAAGGGCTTTGCAAAGTTACAGAAGCCCTGAGATACTGATACGATCTCGCCTGCTGTTCTCTCCCCAAATACGCATACTTGACTAACTCATTCCAGCAGTGACCCTGTTGGTGAGGGGAGAGTACCTGCAGGTATGTTCGGGCGGTCGAGAGACTCTGCCTTATCCTTCACTAATCCGGTAGGCCCTTCGTCAAGATTCTAGGTCTATCAATTTGGGGGAAAATTCTTCCTCTGAGCCCAGAGCACCAGCTTGATGTTGCTTACGAGTGAAAGCAAAGAAACTGTCCCCATGGTGACAGGGACTTGGCCTGACTTATTCACCAAGTCTGGCACAGGGTCAGTGCCCAGTGAACGTTTGCTAACTGAATTAATCTGGAACTCATTTTAAGATGGGAGGGTTTCAGTCCACCAGTTGTACCTGAGCAAGAAGCACCCATCCAAACGACTAGCAGTGACTGTGGCCTATCTGGCAACTCTTCAAGATTGGATTCTGATGCAGTTGGCAACTGACTTTCTCCTCAAGGGCTTCTAGGTGTGAACTGAAAGCTGTCCGATAACTCTTAGCAAGAGGGGTGAGGAATGACAGCATGATATGTGGGTGAATGAACCTTGATTACCAATGATCCCATGAACACAAGGCTGTACGTGGGCCTCAGCATAGCTGTCACCAAGTGTGTTACAGTGAGACAGTTAAGGACCTCGGGGCTGATGAGACACATTAAAGAGACTGGTAATTGCTTAAATGCCGGTGTGCTTACCTGAGGAGCCTCAGCCTGTGTGTGGTCTCGGGTGTGCCTGTAAGACATGCCTATCTGACGGTCACACACACACAGGCGCACACACACACGCACACACACACACACGCACATTTAAGTTCCTCGTACTAAATCAAATGTGCCTCCATCCTCCCAAGTTTGGAAAGCTGTTAATTTGAAGTTTGGAGTAGTTTTGAAACACTCTTCAGGGACTTCCCTGGTGGTGCAGTGGTTAAGAATCCACCCGTCAGTGCAGGGAACATGGGTTCGAGTCCTGGTCCAGGAAGATCCCACATGCCGCAGAGCAACTAAGCCCACGCGCCTAGAGCCTGTGCTCCGCGACGAGAGAAGCCACTGCAATGAGAAGCCCGCGCACCGCAACAAAGATAGGCCCTGCTCGCCACAACTAGAGAAAGCCCGCGCACAGCAACGAAGACCCCATGCAGCCAAAAAAAAAAATATATATATATATATTTATAAAAAAGAAGAAAAAAACACTCTTCAATCCATGGCATTTGAGGTGAGCATAAGACCAAAAAAATTTTAATTGCATTTGGCATTTTTGAAAAAGACCGAAACTCTTTTCGCCATGATTATAAAGTGAGAACAATGATAACATACCCCAAAATGAGTCCTATCTCTATTTAGCCACACTCGTTGTGAAAGAACAGCCCCAAGGTACAAAGAATACCTTCACTTTGCAATGCTTATGATTGGAATAAGTGTTTTACATTGAGAAAGAAACGCATTGATAGAAAAGTTGAGAAAAAATAGAGTGAAATGAGTTACTCAGAACTTATATTTAATTAATAGTCATCTTTGTACTTACCTTGTTGAGCTCACAAGGGAGAGAGCCACAAGCAAAATCACTCTTGTTCTACTTTTGTTCCCCAGAGCCTACGATCCACCATCCTTCGTTAACTAGTGCTGACCTGGAAATGAGAAGCTTCCTCATCAAGCCACTTGGAAAGTGAGTGACTCCTTCCTGTACACAGAAGATTAAGAAATGTGTAAGGAGGAGCCATCACAGAATGGAAAGCCTTGGTGCCGCGGCAGAAGAAACAATCTGCGGGTGTGCACACACAGACGTTGCACTGCCAACTAAGATGGCGCTTTAGGAGACGGCACTCTTGTTTTGTTGCCTCTATTTTCTTAACTCATGTAGTTTTCTCATGACTACACCTTTATCCCCAAATTCCCTCTCCCTGGTAAATGAGCAGGAAACAAAGGAACTTAATAGATAAGTCTCTGAGATCTGAGTTTAAATTCTAAGATTAAAAAAAAGAAACCATGTAAGCAAAAAAGATAGAGAGAGACACACTAAATAATAATACATTTGAGATTACAGACCTGACTGATACCACCTCAGGCAGGTGATCAAGGCCAATGTCAAGAGTGATGACAAGTCATGTTGACAGTGTGTGTGGTCTTCCTTCCCAGAACCCCGAACCTCCGTCTAAGCATGGGAGAAACAGCAGACAAATCCTAACAGAGGAGCATATGCTACAAAATAGTTAACCAGTACTACTCAAAACTGTCAAGGTCCTCAAAAACAAGACAGGTCCGAGCCCGTCACAGCCAGGAGCAGGTTAAGGAGACGTAACAAGTAAACGTAATATGGTAGCTTAGATGGGATCCTGGAAGAGAGAAGCAACGCCGTATAAAACTAAGGAAAGCTGGATAAAATATGGGCTTTGGTTAATCACAATGTATCGATATTGGTTCATTAATTGTGATGAATGTGCTAGGTTCCTGAAAGGGAAAACTAGGTGTGTGGTATATGAGAACTCTCTGTACTATCTTTGTTATTTTTCAATAAAGGTAAAACTGCTCTAAAAATGAAGTTGACTTTTAAGAGATTATATATATGTACGCGCACGTGTATATATGTATATACGAAGGATACTGAAGTAGCTCAAGAGCTCAGTGGAAGATCTGGACACCCACGGTTGGGAAGAAGTAGTCAGGTCCGCAGCAGCCTCTCTCAACTGTGGCACTGCATTCAGTGCAACAGCTCTGTCATCCCTCAGGCACTGTGTCCCTCGGTCCCACACTTCAGTCCCCAAAGAGAAGAGCCCATTGCCTGTGCCTGGCTGTCTTCACCCTGCCCAGGTTTTGGTGCTAGAATCACGGCTGCTGTCCCCATGCCTGTGTCCAGGCGACCAGTTCATAAAAGGGGAAGCTGTGACCCAGGCAGGTCCTTTCTGGAAATACTGAGTAAGATGCTGTAAGTTAAGAGGCTTAGCTGATAAAGTCAATATCCTAAAACTTCAAGGCCAGATGTCCCAAAACAAAGGACAAAGGAGCATCCCTGTCATTTGCATTTGCCATTTTACATGCTAGAACAGCTCTTCTGTTGATTACTACATTTTATGAAATCAAGATTCATAAAAACTGATTTCTAAAAGAAATTGGTTTAGCCCCCAAGGACTCACGCCAACTCTCCTGACTTCTAAATACAATTCCTTAACTTTTTAAAAAACGATTTTAAGGCAAGTCTGCAAAGGTTCACGGTGATGGAAACCATGGAAGTTTTGCCACATTGGTGCAGAGGCAGGGAGACCAGTGCAACGGAGACCCCCTAGGAGAGGCCTGGGATGGTCAACGACTGAAGGGCTGCCGCCCCCCAGCCTCTGCCAGGCCACGTGGCTGGCGCCTTGGCAGAAATTAGGAAAAGACACCACTCTTCAAGATACTTCACTTCCGTTTGCTGGAAATTTGCTGTAATATGCTGCTTTTGGTAGAACAAGACACTTCACTGCCACCTGCCAGGAACGATAAAACTACAAACGTGTGATACCTATGACATAACCACGGTTGCCTGTGTGCTGCCCAAGCTACGCGACCCTGTGCTGTCACTCTGGGCGCCACCGTCTGCTACGAGCAAGTGTCATTGATTTAGAGCTTGGCAAGCTTGAGCTCACTTTCATGCCTCCTTGTATATGATTCTCCCAACAGAGTGGGCATTCCAACTGTCACAGGTAATCGTTACTTTGTTTACCTTGGATTGAAATAAAGAACTCTTGCACTGATCCTGTAATTGCAATGCCTTTAACCGTAACAGTGGGGTAACAGCAGTTGTGGTGCTGAGGTGTTACGATCTTTAAGTGGGAAAACACCTCAAAGCACTGTGCATGGGACCTCACAGACCACGAGGTCTCCCTGGATTCCTGGTTCCTCCTTCCCTACACAAAAACATTGCACGGCTCACCAGAGCAGGCTGGGATTCTCTGATGAAAAGCCGTAGGACTGTTCTCCCGGAAGCGCTCTCAGATACACAGTACTCCAGCTCTGTGCGCTGGGACACGGAACGGTCGGTGTTTTACCTGCCCAAATCCGAATAATCACCACCAGTAGGCAGTGTGTGTTTGTTTGTTCTGCGAAAATTGTACTGCAAGAAGCAGGCTATGACTTCTGTTTATTCACCAGAGAACCAACTTCTGCATGTAATGTAATGAAGCTTTAGAAATCCCTTTCAAAGACATTTTCTCCTTGAAAAAGGTTTGCTTGCTTCGTTTATTTATTCAGAATGAGACTGTGTCTTAAATTAGCTGAATTTTGAGTTATGTTTGGCTACACTGAAGTAAATAAGGACATAAATTCACAGGGGGTATTTAAATATTGAAAATTCCATTCATAAAAATACACATTTATCCATACAAATGAACCTTCTGGTGCCCTTCGCTGCCTCCAGAAGGGAAACTGCTCTGTTGAAGGCACTGTGGGGATCATTTGTTTACTTCCTCCAGTCACACCTGGGACTTCTCCACGTAAAGGAATCAGTCAGTGTCTCTGGAGGGGAAAAATCTGAGAGATGAACATGAATTGAAGGAAAAGAAATGAGTTGAGGGAGAGAAATGCCTTGCAGGAGGGACTTCCTTTGGGGTTCAGCATGGTTAAACTGTTTGAAGGAGCAACGAGCGATGTATGTTTGGAGAAGAATGAGGATACCAGCTGGGATGGAAGATTTCTGTAGGGAAGGGTCGGACAACGATGGGATGACCTAGATTTCCAGGCTGAGAAAGTTGGATCAGGTCTGAAAGCCAGCAGGAATTGCTAAAGCTTTTTAGCTTGTAAGGAAAATGGTATTTAAGGAAAATTAATCTGGTAGGGGAAAAAAGACTGTTTCAAAGTAAAATCATTGAAATTATTTTTTATTTTTGGCAATACTAGTGAGAAAGAGGACCCTTCCAATCAGCCTACTTAAAAAAATAGACTATTGAAGTTACCAAATACCTAAGGATAGTGGAGCTGGTCCTGCTGAAATGACTGCATATTCTTTCCATACCCCATTTGCCTTACATGCTCTTAATATTCAGGGTGAGTGCCAAATCTCTGTTTCACAAAGATTTAAAATTAAAAATTTTAAATGATTATTTCATTTCTATTCATTTCTTTTCAAATCATCTATTTCCACATGTTCAATTTCTAATGTGTCTTTTGGTGTGTGTGTGTGTGTGTGTGTGTGTGTGTGTGTGTGTGTGTGTGTGTTTTACAGTGGTTTGTTGCAGATGAAGGCCCTGGGAAAGGCCCGTGATGCAGCTCGCCCCCTCACTGTAACCGGAAGTGATCTTGGGAAAACAGGGCTCTCCCTGAGCTCAGCATCCTGGGAGGAAGAGGCCTACCCTGGGATCCCCTCAGGGCCCACAGCCCATTGTGAAACACTCTGATCAAGAAGCTTCCTTCCCACAGGGCACCCAGGAAGCTCACCAGTCCCAGATCTATGCCTCACCCGAACTTGGATCTGGAAGGTTTCAAACCTTAATGATGCTGCTAGAAGCCAGAAAGAAGAGCTGGCATTTCACATATGTAAGCAGTTTCCTATCCTGCAAAAGACAGAGACCAGAATATATCTTTGGGGCAGTCTGTTTTGGAAAACCAGAAAGAGGTTAATTACAGATCTGTAAATAGACACCAAATGAGAAAGACCTTTTCATGCTCTGTACATCTAAATTGCTCCCTGTTAAGTAAGAGTGACAGTGAACACCTGTTAAATATCTTACCTGGATTCTGGCATTCAGTCCTCACAGTAAACACCATGGGATATATATTATTCTCTCTATTTTACAGATGAGAAAAGTGAGGTTAGTGTAATTATGTTAGTTGTCCCCTTTTTTTTGGTCACGCCATATGCAACTTGTGAGATCTTAGTTCCCCGACCAGGGATTGAACCCGTGCCCTTGGCAGTGAAACCATGGCGTACTAACCACTGGACCACCAGGCAATTCCCAATTGCCCAAATTTAGATGATTAATAATTGGCAGAGCTGGGGATTAAACCCGTCTGCCTCATGTCAGAGTCAAAACCCTCAACTGTCATCCTTAACCCTTCAGATTACATTTTCTTTATAGAATTTTTTTTAAGAATTTATTTTGACTGCACTATGTTTGCAAGCCATTACTTGTTTTCGTAGATATGTGTGTTTAGCTTTGCAGATACTCATGGGAGATTAAAAAAAACCCTGCTTTTCTGAGAAATTTAGAGAAACACTGGATACATTTGGGGCCACTTCTGGGCCACAGGATGAAATGAATCGCACAGCCAAGGAAGGAGCCAATCTTCCAACTCATGTAAGGAGTCCTGTGCTCCGGGACCTGGGACCACCTAGCAGCATTGACCCTGACAAGGAGAAGTAGAACAGGAGAAAGCCAGTGGAGACCTTGCGTTGACTGACCACATGAAAGCTGCAGTGTATGTAGTCCCTGTCCTGAAGAAGTAGTATTGAGCTAACCATTAGCTCAGAGGCCTAGAAGTTAACGTTTTTACTACGCGTCTAAAGGAAGTGCTCATGACTCAAGAGCAGGGAGAGAGAGGGAGGCAAGCAGTTTTGCGTGACAAAACTTTGAAAAATCCTCCCACGCCCACCACTGACCTCCATCCTCCACAAACACAGCAGGCAGTCCCCAGACCTCTCTCTGTCACTCTCAGCTCTCCCTGGCACCCAGGCCTGCTGGCTCTTGTCACTCCTTGACGCAGTCTCTTCCCTTTGATTCCTACTCACCATCCTCTCCCGTGGGTGAAACTCCATCCTTGCTGGAGTACATCCCTGCTGTCACTTCTCCATTTTCTCTGAACCCAAATCCAGCACCATAAAAGCCCAGCAACTAAGCTGAGAAAGACAAAATTCCCTTTAGCAGGTGTAAAAGGGGAAAAGCCATGAACACTCACATGTTAATGGGACTTTACTTTTGCCACGTTATCACGTGAGGACCAGGTGAAACTTGGGTCCCCCAGTTCTGCATGAGCATCTCCTTCTGCTTCCGCTAAGAAGTCTCGGCCAAAACTAGGCACTGCTTTTCCCAAATACAAGCCCTATGCTGGGGAAAGACTGCCGCTTGAAGAATTATGAAATGACCAGGAAACGGCAGATGAGGAAGTTCAGTCTCCAGCCCTGGAGCCACATGGATGGGGCTTGATGACATAGGTGCTGGTTGACCACGGACGTGTTATTTCACCTCTCAACGCCCTGGTGTCCTCATCTGCAAAACTGGGGTCCGGACATTCATTAAACCAATATTTTTCGAATGTCTACTACGTGCCATGCCCATGTTAGGTTCTGGGGATACACAATGAACAACACAGAAAAACAATCCCTGCCCTCATAAGCATACCTTCCAGAGGGATGATAATAGCCATATTTACCTCTTAGTAGTTACTGTGAGAATTAAATGAGATAATAATAATAACACTGAACACCTATGTCATGATTATTATGTTCAGAAAGACTGTAAGTACTTGGCATGTTTATTAATTCAAGGAGACTTTACTTTTTCTTGGCCGTCTAGTGGAGCCTGTCAGGGATGGGACACAAGAGAAACAAAACATACTGAGATGATTGCCCAAACAATGAAAAGTTATATGATAATCAAAGTACTTCTTTTTTCTTAACACATTAAATAATAAGATCCAGTGACACGTTTAATGGTACCATAACTTTGAAAAACTAACGAGCCCAGATGTAACTAATTTCCACATTCAAGTTCACAGGCATCCACTGGCTTGTAGACCCCAGGATTAATTCAACCATCATCATAACCCTATTATCATTCTTATTCCTTCTTATGGATGAGGAAACTGCAGCACCGAGAGGTTACGTGGCTTGTCCTCGGCTCCTAAGTGATGGAGCTGCGATCCGCTCCACGGCCAGCGTTCTTAACACAGTGTAAGGTTGAGGTCGGGGCTTGCCTCATGGTCAGGGTCAAAACCACTGGCTGGTAGTTGAAAGGAGTAATTGAATACGTAGTAGAAGCGTTAGTAAGAGAGTGTATCTAGGGGATGAGGGATAGTCTGTACCAGTATTAAGAAAACCCTTAAAGGGAAAAACTCCACTGTGTAGCGATGAAGACAAGGTAGGACACAGTGCCTACCTTGATCCTGAGTCTCGGAGGCTCGTCCAAACCCAGTGCTGCCTGGCTGTGAGCGTCCATTCCGGAGCTGAACACCAAAGACTCTGGGGTATGTGATGATGCAGGGGAATGTTCTTGGGTTGATGAAAACCTCTTATTTTTATTCGTATAGTCCCACATTAATTATTGGGATTTTTCTGTACTTCTAGTAGGTACTGTCACCAAAAGACCCTAGCACCTAAATCATCATGGCAGAATAAAAAGAACACTTTTCATCTTGCAGAGAAGGGTGGCTGCTTTTCTCCCTGCTGTCATCTGGAAACATGAGAGGTCAGAGGTGCAGGGATGGAGGAGGTCCCCCAGGCCCCCTATAAATAGTCATTGAATTGAAAGGTGTTGAGAAGGGAAAGAAACTTACACTTCTCCAAATGGTGACAAGCCACACTTCAGCTGCAATTTTTTAAAAGAAAAAGACCAACAAAAGAAGTCCAGAGCATTAGTGCGGGCAGCTTACTGCCCAAGAGGAGTGAGCGCACCCCGCCGAGGCCGATGGAGTCGCGTGAGACGATTTCCTCTTTCCCACAAGTCTGCCTTGGAAGGCATTTTTCTAATTTCTGTCCACAGCATATTTTTACTGTGATAAGGCACTTGGTTCCTTAACATTCACCTGGCACACTGCTCCCATCAGCGAGGCAGAAAACGTGGCAGGGTGTGCCCTGTCCCACCATGAAGGTAAATGCCCATCGATTCACCAGACGGTTCATGAACCCCTGTCCCAGGCTCCACCTACAAACCTCAGGACTAACGTGCAAAAGGGAGTTGAAGTGCTGGTGGCCACCAAGCCCAGCGCTCAGCCTTGATGACCCAGAGTATCAGCTAACGGCAGAGGGTACGATGACGTCGAAGATGCCGGAGCGTCTGCACACATTCCTCTCCAGGTCATCAGCCTTGACTTGGGAAAGGAGCACATGTGACCAGCTGCACTGAAAAAACACCATCGTGAACCTTCGCAGAGAAACCAGATGGCTCCAGGCCGACGGTAAAAATAGCTCGCCACACAGCACAGCCCAAACTAGAAGCAAGGCAGTGCCTTAGGGCCTCTCAGGTTTTGATTTCAACTGGCCAAAAAGGTTAAAAAGTGTTTTAACTCAACTGAGAGAAACTGCCTTGGAAAGAGAGGTTAAAAATACAAGTGTTCTACATTTTACCTGGCTTATTTCATATTCATTTGACTGTCACCAGCAAAAGAATGAAAAGTATCTCCAGCTAGATAAAAAAAGTATTTGTCTTTCTTCTTGTTTGACCATAATAAGAAAAACTGGCAGATCAGCGTGTAGCTCAGTAAAGAACTTCTTCAATACGTGTGCTAATGGGAAGAGTGGACATGAAAACTTGTGCTTTATATTTAATGATGTTTAAAGACTCAGATTTACAGACTTCTTGGAGCTCTAATTTGTTTATTTTGTTATTTATTTCACAGAAGCTGTTTAATCCATCTCCCATTGCTCCAGTGAGGTTTCTATTTCTACCAATGGGGGTGAATCACCCTTGACCACTTAGGGATACGTTTAGAACATGATTTTTCAACTCAGGACCCAAGTGCAATTCTGATTCCCCAGCCAGAGCCTAGAAGCTCAGCACACTAGTGGCCATTGTGCTCTGCCTTGGTGTTGGCCTTGGTGCACTGATTGTATTACACAGAACAGAGGTGATTGGAAGAGTTCCACAGACCAAAAATAGCTCGGATAATAAGTCCTTACAGGACAAGAGGAAGTAAGTGGCATTTGACTTGGGGTTCCCTCGGTCCCCTGACCTGGTGAGCAAGAACACGCTTTTGTATCTTTCAGTTGTTGAAACTGACGTGGTCTGGGTCCACATTCAATCAGCAAAGAAGTACTTGTCCTCACACACAGTGCTGTTCTGTCCCGGGAACCGTGAATGCTTTTCTTATTCGACTTAAACTTCTAGTGCCTCATTAATAGAATAGACCCTTGATGCCTGGTTACTAAGAAATCTCAGCTCTGTTGGGATTTACTTTTGAGTTCTTAATAAAAGATAAAAATAAGTAAAACTGAATCTAATTAGAACTTTTACCTACACGCAATAAATAGTTTCAGTGTTCAATTCCACATCTTCAAAAGTATAGAATAATTGTTCTTGAAGGTCTATTTTATAGTTTTTAAAGTGTGAATCCCTTGAAACTGAACATTATCCCTAGTGTTCCTTTTTTTCAGTAGGGCAGAATTTTAATACGACAAGGATGAGGTTTGTGAATTTATAACAGCCCTGGTAGGATTCTCAGCTTTTTCTCTCTGAGTGTCAGGAGTTAGCTCAGAGTCATTTCTGAGAAAAGAAAAGTAAAATCCTTCCACCCACCTTGAGACTTTTCCTTAACTATTTTTTTTATTAAAAGTTGATTTCCATTCCAAAAAGAGAAACTCATAGCTCTGATCTTATTTTTCTACCTAACAGAAGAAAAGTTTACATGCTTTTCTCCTCCATTGGAAGACTTCCATAATTATAAATATTTTGACCCATGTTTTCTTGTAATACCTCGTGGTTCTATGTTTAGCATTTACATTTTCTATAGAGCTGGAATTTATTTTGGTGTAAAGAATAAAATAGGGCTTCCCTGGTGGTGCAGTGGTTGAGAATCTGCCTGCTAATGCAGGGGACACGGGTTCGAGCCCTGGTCTGGGAGGATCCCACATGCCGCGGAGCAACTAGGCCCATGAGCCACAACTACTGAGCCTGCGCGTCTGGAGCCTGTGCTCCGCAACAAGAGAGGCCGCAATAGTGAGAGGCCCGCGCACCGCGATGAAGAGTGGCCCCCGCTTGCCACAACTAGAGAAAGCCCTGGCACAGAATTGAAGACCCAACACAGCAAAAGTTAATTAATAAACTCCTACCCCCAACATCTTCTTAAAAAAAAAAAAAAAGAATAAAGTATAAACCCAGTTCCGTATAACGGCTTTCCATTTGTCCAAATACAATGTGGCAGTGACTTGAAACACTTTTATTCCATACTAAGATTTATGTATACCGGCCTCTCGGTTCTTTTCCATTGCCATATCTATTTTAATTACCACAGTTTTAACCAGTGTATTTTTTATGTTGCCACATTGTTTTAACCACTGTATTATGTATCATAACACATTTTATATTTATTATGCCATATATTAAAATGTATTATAAAGAGATACTGTTCATCTTTTCTCTTCTTTTCCAAAATTGCCCTGGCTACTCCTTGAACCTCTTAATAATCTGTGGCCTAATCGATCAGGTCTTCTGGCTGCCTCCCTCTCCTCCAATTGGTTGGGATACCTATTATTAATTTAGATAGTACAAATATTTCAAAATGTTCCTTGTGCTGAAGCATAAAAATATTCAGTATCCCTTGAATACTTCCTCCTGAAGTTTATTCCTAAGTGCTTAAGGTTTTTGGTTTGTGGTTGTGACTGAGTGAATGCTCTCTCTCTTACTTGATACTTTCATTTTCTTTTTTGAGTTTAGGAAAGTATTGATTTTTTGCACATTACTTTTAAAACTGACAGCTTTGCTATATTCTTTTAATATTTCTAATTGCTTTTCAGTTGTGAAACTTTCTTTAGTAGATAATGCAAAACTGAATCACATTTGTACTTTAAATCATCAAAATATAGAGTCTGAAATAATGAAGTTTTGCTGTAACTGAGGACATGCACATTTCTATACATCTTTTTAGCTTTCATATCTTTACAGATTTGAACCTTGTCCAACAGGAACAAGATAAAAATGAAGGTGTAGGGCCCACTCTCAGCCCACTGGCTAAAATACCCTGATCATAAGCACTTGTTTCCCATTCTCTTTATTACAGGTTTTCGCTTTTGTACAATGGAAAGAGTGATAATTCCTCTTTTCTCCCTACTTTGAGGTGATATGAGGATGAGTGAGACAATGAAGCCAGATGCTGTGAATAGCTTCCCAACAGATGCCACACTGCATCCACCAAACACGTCTGCCAGTACTCACCAATAAAACTGCTACCTGCAGGTTTTAGTGTTGGTAAGAGTGGAGTAGCTTGTATTGTACTTGCCTTACTTTTGATATAACAATTATAAACTCTGAAATTTTTTTTTTTAATGATTTGAAGGCACTGGGGAGAAATTGGTTGAAAGCGTCAGGCAGTGTGGGGTGGCTGGGAGTCAAGAAGAAAGCCGAGACTTACTGGACTGAGGGGTAGAAGATGGAGAATGGGGCAGTGGAGTGGTGGATACTGAGGGTGGAAATCCTGGAACAGAGGGAGCCGCAAAGTCGGAATGCAAACTCCTCTCAAACCCTCTACTGACTCAAACTGTGCATATGTTGGGTGGACTGCAAAACATCTAGCAGAAAACAAAAGGCACAAGACAAAGAGATGAGGACAGATTCTAGCTGTTCCCACCACAAAGCAAACAAAGTTTAGAGTTTTGAAACCTACCAAGTTAGAGGGGTTCGGTAAACATCTCAGAGTTATTCTGAAACCTTAAAAGGGCCCTCCCTTACAGTAAACATTATGTCCCAGGACTGCAGGGTTCACCCCAGGAGTAAGGGAGAAACCAAAACAGACCTGCCCTCAATACATGTTAAACAAAGACTCCACAAGTTAGAGTAGGTCACTCAGTAATTTAACTGCCTGCTATTACAAAAATCAACACTCTTCAAGGAATATAAGAGATTCTGTAGTGTCTACAATGTATCATCTACAATGTCCTGTATACCATTAAAAAATTACTATATATGTGAAGAAACAGGGGAATGTAATCCATAGTTAAGAGAAAAATCAGTCAGTCGAAATATATTCTGAATGACTAAGATGTTGGAATTGGCAGATATGAATTTTTTTAAAGCAGATGTTATAAATAAGTTCCAAAAAATAAACGATAAGATGGCCATAAGGGGTGAGCAGATGGAAAATCTCAGAAAAGAAATGGAAACTATACTTTAAAGAGGAGGAGAAGGGGGAGGGAAGGAGAAGGGAAGAAGAACCAAAATGAAACTCTAGAGCTGACAAGTATAATATCTGGAACGAAAAAAACTTCCTGGATGGGCTTCACAGCCAATGAAGAAGCAGAAGAAAGGGTCTGTGAATCTGAACACAAATCAGTAGAACTTATCCAATCTTAAAAAACAAAAACAAACAAACAAACAAAAAGAAAACACCTGAAGAAAAAGAGAAAAGGGATCCAAAAAAGGTCAAGGTAAAAGGTGTAACTGGATATCTTTTGAGGACCCCATCCAAATCAAGGTTTGATCAATCCATGGCTCAGTGAGCTCTCGTAGAACTGCTTCCAAAGGCCTCACTTCCTGGATGAACAGCTTAATTTAGGCCACCTCTCCACTCCTTCCCAGCCCCGTGAACCTCAGCATCATCCTTGCGGATCCAGTGGAGACTATCCTAACGGAGGGGAGAGTGCCTGGAAGCATCTGTCAGTTTTTTGGAGGCGGCCTCCTAATTGTAGCAATGAAACGACCCTTGACTCCCCCAGTAAGGTAGAGCGCTCTACAAAAATTAGTTGAGTGGATGATTGTACAATCTGAAGGAAAAAGAACATGGGAGACTGAGAAGGCTCCTGAGAAAGTGGCCCATGGTATTGACCTGCTGACTCGACAGGAGCCAAAGCATGGCCAGAAGAAGATGGATGAACTGAGCCAAAAAACCAAAGGTTTAGGAAGTGGAGGTCTCAGAGAGATCCAAAACAGACGTAGTTGGAATAAGGCGGTAAAGGAACCGGAGGGGAAAAAAGGCTCTGCCCAAAGAGTGACCACAAGATTCAAGAGACAATCTTCTTACAGGAGATGGCTGGACGCAGAACTGCCTAGCCAGTCCAGATCCTTCAAAGGAAATTTGCACATCCACGCAGACCCAGCAGGGGAGCTCACAAAATCAGCAGAAGCATTGGTTCTTCATCTTCTCCAGAACTGAACTCTTGATTTCCTCCCCCATCTTAGCAAATGGCACCTCCAGCTGCCTAATTATGTCCTATAGGAAACCTGGGAGTAACGTTTTATTCTTCCCTTTCCTCGCTCCCACATTCAACCTCTCGAGAACTATTGGTTCTTCTGTCTCCACCGTCACCACTCTGTTTCAGGCTGTTATCACCTTTGTGCCAAACTATTGAAATAGACGTTTATTTGATTTCTCTGCTTCCCACTCTTGCCCACCTTCATCTTTTCTCTACACCTCAACCCCCGTGACCACATGAGAATATAAATTGGATCGTTACTTCCCTACTTAAATCAATAGCGTCCATCACACCTAATACAAAACTCACATTTTTTACTGCATGATCGAAACCCTATTTCCCCAACCTCGTTGCTCACAACTCCTCACCTAGATCATTATATTCCAGTCTCACCAATATTGTACAGACTAACACCAGTATGGCAAACTCCTTCCTCTTCTAGCTGGACACCTTCATGGAATATCTTCTGTCTCTCTTTGTGAAGTGATCTCCTACCTGTATCAAATGTCTGACTCCTTCTTTTCCTGTGGATCTCCACTGAGAAGGCCACTTCCTCAGAAACGCCTTCCCTTACTTCCTTGTCTGAAGTCGATCTTGGCTATTCTCCCACTCAGTACCCTATTCATTTTGTGAGACTTATGCCAACTTGGAATTAAGCATTTTTTTCCTTGTTTATTTACCATCTTCCTGCTAGAATATGAGTTCAGTGAGGGCACAGTCACAGCAGTTTTGTTCAGCTCAGGACCCAGCACACTGTAGGTGCCCCACAAATATCTGATAAATGACTGAATGGAGGGAGACATCTTCAGAGTTCATGTAGACCCCCTCCCACTTCCCAGCTCCTCAATGAGTAGACCTGCCTTCAATCTCTTCCCCACACTAATCTCACGGAGAACAGGGGCCTCAAGCAAGTAAAGCTATAAGTTCCTGATGTAAAGTCCTGGGGAGGTCGTTAGACACAATTTTAAGTAAATTTAGCTAAAAGTCATGATAGGAATTGTAAGGCAAGAAACCACATAGCCAATACCATAGTGCACTCACTATTCAATCCCGATAACTGGTCTTGTTCACCCATATTTTAGCAAATCAGCCTGAGATAAAAATGATCATACAAACAAAAGATGCTATCCCCAAAAGTGATTTTCAGTTTGTAGTTTTAAAAATATTATCTTTACCTAGAAAAGCAGAACAATTTTTATTCTCACATTTCATCTCTTGGTGTTACAGAGGTCACGGACACAGGCTTTAGACATTTAGAAATTATACGTTCTACCCTCGATACGGGAGTATGGTGCCACCGACTCACGTTAACCGAGCAGCCATTCGTTCTGTTTATCCAGCTGTGGTACTGGCTGGGGTTACCCCATCTACCCTTTCCTTGAGTTCTCTTTCCAGCTACCCTAAGACACTGGGGAGCTTTTATTCTTCTAGAAATTAAGTGACCTGCGAATCTCGGTTTCATTAGCACCATGTTTTAAGAAATTTAGGTAGAATTTGAGGCACACGCACTGCCAGTGTGTCAAATGTGTGTCTGTGTGGGTGTCTGCGTGTGATTAATAAATTACAGGTGGCTTATCTTGCTACCGTATTTCTGCTTCCCATCCATTCCCTGAGGACTGTCCTAACCCTATCCTGCTCTCACTCCATTTACGTGACTTATGATGTAAATTAAAATTGAAAGGACATCATTAAAATAGTTTTGAAGCATGTGGGAGTTTAAAAGTTACTGCTTTACAGTTTTGTTTTGTTTGGCAGTTTAGACACATTTTATAACCTAAATAGTAATTTAGAATATGAAGGGTATAAGCCTGTTAGAATTATTATAGCTAGAAAACTTTATCATAGTATGTCGTGTGTATGTACAAAATCAACATTATTGAGCACTTAAATTGTAGTTTGTATTTTATAATATGTTACCACATTTAACCCTCAAATTATTCTGCAAGGTACATATTATCATTTGCTTTTTACAGAGGAGGAAACTGGTGCAGAGAGAGATTAAGCACCGCACCAAATGTCCGACAGCTGATACATACATCCAGGATCTGAACTCATCCAAAGTGTCTGGCTGCAAAGGTTGCGCTTACAGCACTGTGAGAATTCTAATTTAGCAGAATGTGTTAAAATTCCAGTATTCTGGAATGTGTTGTTCTAATTCCTGAGTTATGCAGTTATATGGCCCTTTTTAGCACAAGGGTCATAAATTTTCAACTGGAGTAAATCTTTCAGAAGAAACAGGAAACAGCTACACGCAGTTCTGTGATGCTCTGTTTTGCAACATTATACATTTGTGAAACTACCATCACACAGGAAATAATGTAACTAAAGTCTGCTAAAAATATGGCAGTACAAACAACTTTAATCTCCTTTCTTAGAATGTAATTTTTTCAAGCATTTTCAAAGAAACAGTTTCCATTTGAAGAGAGGCCCGTGTAGACACGTTTTAAAGAGAGACTTGGAAAGCACCTGGAATTGATTTTTGTTAAGTCTATCTAGAAACAAGGAGAAGCAGAGGATTCCTCCCAAACATCTGAACTCAGATATATACATAAAATATCTTTGGGCTGGGAGAAACGTGTGTGTGTGTTGGCGAGTTGGGGGGCCCTGAGGGAGGGGGGTGGGGGTGGTTATGGGGGTCACCAGGAAGGAGTGAAGAAGGAATTCTAAGAACAAAGTTTTAAAACAACTTAGGAAGAGGAGTTTGAGTGAAAGTTCCAGTTCAAAATACTAAACATAAGAAAAACTTAATCTAGATAAAACAGAAGAAAACATACCTGGTTGTGTTTTTCCCTCTAAACCCTCAACTGTTCACCACAATTGAATCCAGGATCAGATGATGGCATGGTGTCTGCTTGAAGCTGAGGTTTTGTTTCTTTTTCTTTAGTTGCCAAGCAACGTGTTTGCTTAGATGTTCTTTCCCATTACGTTTATGTTCATATGCTGGATGTTTATTTGCTCTGATACAAACCATGTACAGACTTACAGAGGTTAAAATATTTTGTGCAATTCTAATATTGATATTTTCCCTCTATGGACCTCTATTTCTCTCAACCTTTTTCTATTTATGAACATACATGTTTTGTCCAAATAGCTAGCGAATATTTTAAGTGAAAGAGAAAGTGGGATTATGGTTCAAGACAGATGGAACACATGCATTTTCTTTTGCTCCTTTCCAAAATCTATCTATGAGATGAAATGTATTTCAAAATTATATTATTTACGGTTGTGGAGCAAACTTGGGGGCTTAAAGCAACAAACATTTTTTTGGTGTCCCATAGTCTGGTGGGGATTAGGGAGCATTTTACCTGGGAGTTTCCAGCCGAGGGTCTCTCACGAGGCTGTAATCAAGATGTTGGGTGGGCCGGGGGTTGGGCTGCAGCCATCTGAAGGCGGTACGGACCTGGGGTTTGTGGCCGAGCTCCCTCCCGTGGCTGTTGGCAGAAGGCCTCAGCTTCTTACCATGGGGCCTCTGCACAGCGCTGCTTGAGTGATCTCCTGACGTGGCACCTGGCTTCCTCGGCTTGAGTGACCCCAGAGATGGAGGGCAAGGCGGAAGCCAGCGTGTCTTTCCTGACCTAGCCTCAGAAGTCCAGCTTCTATTAGTCACACAGACTAACTTTTTTTTTAAAGTGGGGCGTAGTTGTTTTACAATGTTGTGTTCGTTTCTACTGTACAGCAAAGTGAAGCAGAGTTCCCTGTGCTCTGCAGCAGGTTCTCACCAGTTAATCTACTTTATACATATTAGTGTGTATACACGTCAATCCCAGTCTCCCAGTTCATCCCACCACCACCACTCCCCACGCCCCTGCTTTCCCCACCTGGTGTCCATACGTTTGTTCTCTACATCCGTGTCTCTGTTTCTGTCTTGCAAACCGGTTCATTGGTACAATTTTTCTAGATTCCGCATATATGCGTTAATATTTGTTTTTCTCTTTCTGACATACTTCACTCTGTCTGACAGTCTCTAGGTCCATCCACGTCTCTACAAATGACCCAAGTTCATTCCTTTTCATGGCTGAGTAATATTCCATTGTATATATGTGCCACATCTTTATCCGTTCATCTGTCGATGGACACTTAGGTTGCTTCCATGTCCTGGCTATTGTAAATAGTGCTGCAGTGAACATTGGGGTGCATGTGTCTTTTTGAATTACAGTTTTCTCAGGGTATATGCCCAGTAGTGGGATTGCTGGGTCATAGTAGTTCTATTTTTACTTTTGAAGGTAGTTCTATTTGTAGTTTTTTAAGGAGCCTCCATACTGTTCTCCACAGTGGCTGTATCAATTTACATTCCCACCAACAGTGCAGGAGTGTTCCCTTTTCTCCACCCCCTCTCCAGCACTTGCTGTTTGTAGATTTCCTGATGATGGCCATTCTGACTGGTGTGAGGTGATACCTCATTGTAGTTTTGATTTGCATTTCTCTAATCATTAGTGATGTGGAGCATCTTTCCATCACACAGACTAACTTTGATACAAAGTAGGGAGGAGTTGGAAGGGGTGTGAATACGAGGAGAAGGAGATCACTGGGGGCTTATCTTGGAGGCTGGGCACCACAGAAAGAAAAATCCAAATCAGCACAGTAGAAGGGACATGGTAGCCATCTGAAGACCAGAAAATAAGAGGACTTTTGGGAGGGTAGAAAGCAAATGGAACTATAGACTATTGATAGATAAATAAAAACAAGAATCCTGGATATAAAACCTATGGATGTTGTCAAATGAGTAGTCAGAGGAAAATTTACAGCCTTAATTCGTTATGAGAAATCCAGAATATGGAAAATATATTAACTAAACATTTAACTCAAATAATTATAGAAACTCATTAATTTCAGCTTTTGTTTGACGTAAGAGTTTTTTAAAGTACTTATGAACAATAAAACCAAAAGCTGTTTCTCTAAAAAGACCAAAAAGTAGCAAAGCTTTTTGAAAGTCTGATCAAGAACGAAAGAGGAAAGATATATATAAAAATTAAAACTCAAATAAAAACTAAAATGAACCAACCCACAGATCATGAGAAATAATAAATCACTTTTAAGCCACAAAGTGTGGTGGTGGCTTAATACACACCAGTGGATAACGGAGACACACAGCTCATAACCTCGTCCATCCAGGGGTTGCGGTTGGGTCAGTGACACTCTGGCCAATTCGAAGAAAGAGTGGCACACGTTTTCCATCGTGGGCGCCAGATGTAAGTATTTCAGCCTTTAGGGGCCAAATGATCTCTTTTCAAATACTCAGCTCTGCCACTGTAGCGCAAAAACTGCTATAGACAAAATATATTGAATTGTGTGGTGTTTTCCAACAAAACTTTATTTACAAAAACAATGCAGACTGGATTTGGCCCACGGGTTACCGTCGCCAAGCCCTCAGTTAGAGGAGCACGTTTCTTGGCCATGGGTTTTGGTTCAGGGAAGGGCACGTGGTGCAGTCAGATCCAGTGGGACTCAGAACTAGAACTCTGTGACTCTGCTAGGAGGAGAAAATCACTGTTTTCTCCTGTGGTTGTCAACTAGAAGAGGGAAACGTGGAGACGTTGCCGGCGCCTTGAGGCCATGAAGGGACCGCAGTCTAACATGGAGGAATACATGGCCAATAGCTGGAGAGAGGAGGACCTATGACAGCATTTGAACTCCTGGATCCAGGTGAGCCTGAAGCTACATTTACCTGTGGACTTTTCAAGTACTTGAACCTGTATATTCTTTTATTTACTTAAGCATATTTCAGTTGAGTTATTTGTAATCAAAGGAGTCATTTATTTCCTTATTCCTTCCTTCATTCGACACACATGGATTGAATCCTCCTGTATATAAGGCACTGTTCTAGGATCTGGGAATATACCAGGGCGTGAGGCAAACGAGTACCCTAATTTTATGGAGCTTATATTCCAATGGAAAAAGTCAGGCAATAAACATGTTAAATAAATACTGTAATTTCAGATACTGTTCAGTAGGGATGAGGAAATAAGCCAAGGGTGATGGACAGTAGTGATCTGGATCGGGCAGTTAGGAGAAACCTTTCTGAGGAGAGGCTAGAATGCTGAGAAGGGGCCAGACACATGACAACTCTGTAGGAAGAGGACTCCAGGCAAGTTTAAAGCCCGGACGCAGGAAAAAGCTCATTCTGTTTCAGGACACCTAGTGCAGAGAAAGCATGATGAGTAGGGCAGAGGGGATGAAGTATGAGACTGGAGGGACAGATGGGAGACTCAGCACGCCACCAGAGAGTCTGGAATTGTTTTTCCTAAGTATAATAGGATGCCACAGAAGATTGTTTCTTTTTTTTTTGCACAAGGAATGACATGAAATATAGATATATTAAGTTGCTAAAGGAATAGATCTTGAAAGTTTCATCACAAGAAGAAAAAATTGTAGCTATGTGTGGTGATGGATGTTAATTAGACAGTGTGGTGATCATTTTGCGGTATACATAAATAGCAAAACATTAACTAATGGAACGCCTTATGTCAGTTACAGCCCCAATATATATTCACGCTGTGGTTGCCATGGACAGAGGAAGAAAGAAAGCAGAGACAACTCAGAGGCTACCGTAGCACCCAGAGAAGAAATGGGAGCGGGGTCTGGACTGAATGTGAAGGGATGCTGATGGTGAGCAGTGGCTGGGTTGGGGGTGCATATTAAAAAGAAAAGAACGCAGTACTTACTGAAGGCTGTGTTGCGAAGTCTTAGGTTGTGGTATGAACAACTAATAATACCACTCATTGAGAAAGGAATGGTTACAATGGAGTGGATGAGGGGAGGGGGCTGAGGACTGAGTGTACGGTCTGGGCTTTGTTAAGGTCGAAATGCTGATGGAATATCCACACGGATATAAGAGTAAGTATTTGAATACTCTGGACAGGAGCTCACCGAAGATCTCAATGTGGTAAATCACCAGCAAACATTTTGCTCTCAAAGCCATGGAAATAGATGGAGAAGAGGGCCGAGGACTGAGCCCCGGGTCGAGGAAGATGAGTAAGTAAAGAAAACCAAAAAGTGGGTAATGAGGTGGGAATAAGACCAGAAGAGCGTGGTGCCCAGATGCCAAGAAGAGACAGGGCTTCGAGGAGAGGTGGTCTATGGTACAATAATAATACTGCTGAGAGGAGGACAGAGCATCGCCCTTGGAGTTGGCAAAGTGGGGCTCTGTGACTTTGGCAAGCGTGGTCTCAGTGGCGCAGGGTTTGGGGTGAAGACAAAAGCACGAACGCGGTGAGCAGAAGAGACACGGCAGGCTGGGAGGTAGAAACCATGAGCCTAAGCGAGTTTTTGGAGGAGCCATAAAGAGGTGTTGTGTTTAACGGTGGGGTTGTGCCGAATGCTGCAAGGGCTCTGGAATCCATATGGCCATAAAAATTTGGAAAGAAAATAGAGATTCGTAGAAATGGAAGAATTTCTTTCAAACAGGAAATTTTACTAAGAACAGGCTGCAGAAGTTTCCTATTAGTGTGTAGGAAAGTATTCAAATGAAATTCCAGAATCCTAACTAGTATCTACCAGAAACCAGAGTAAACATCATTCTCAATGAGAAAATAGAAATCTTGATATAAGGATCAAATCAACAATGCCAAGTAACACCTCTGTTATTCCACATTGTACCCTGCAGTAGGTGCAAAAAAATGAATGAGATGTAATTTTTGAAAGGAAGAGAGACGTTCATTATTTACGTTCTTTAACATCAGGAGTGTGGTGATATGTGTGAGAAGGTTCTCTGAGTGTCGTTCCTATAGATGTTTTTGTTTACATCAATGGGTAAGACAACTTGGGAGGGATAAATTGGGAGTCTGGGATTGACATACACACACTACTATATTTAAAATAGACGAGATAACCAACAAGGACCTACTGTATAGCACAGGGGATTCTGCCTAATATTCTGTAATAACCTAAATGGGAAAAGAAGTTGAAAAAGAATAGATGTATGTATATGTATAACTGAATCACTCTGCTGTACACCTGAAACTAACACGACGTTATAAATCAACTATAGTCCAATATAAAATAAAAATTAAAAAAAAACAGTAAGACAGCTTGTCCTAACTACACTTGTTGGCCCACAGTGTGAGCTTCTTCTTGATGAAACTGAAAAATAGTTTTTAAATACTGCAAGAGTATTTCCCCAATTTTTTGGTACTATTCACAATGTAATGATAACAGATGTAACCCATTTTAAAATTTAATCTCCATTATTAACATTTTCTCCATGACTTTGTTAAGGCTGGACAATTAACAAAACGATTAGTGAAGAACTGATTTGTAGTGTTTGTTGATTTTCACGCTGTCAATACTCTCGTCGTGGTTCCTTTCAAGCTACCGATGTGAACTCACTGAACGTGAGGTTGGAAGAGGTCCGCAGTAGCACACTCTTACAAAGAATTCCCATCGTACAGAAACATTAGAAAAAATTAGGAGGTTGGGAGTAACATTTAACACTACTATATATAAAACAGATAATCGACAAGGACCTACTGTAAAGCACAGGGAACTCTACTCAGTATTCTGTAATTACCTATAAGGGAAGAGTATCTGAAAAGGAACAGATGTATGTCTATGTATAACTGAATCGCTTTGCTGTACACCCGAAACTAACACAACATTGTTAATCAACTATCCTCCAATATAAAATAAACATTTTTTAACTAAAAAGTTTTTAAGATATTAAAAAAAAAAAAAATTCAGCACATAGATAAGAGGCGGGTGAGAGCTGCACCGAGGGACAAGTCGCTGGTGGCGCCCAACCGAGCAGAAGAGGGGAGAGCGCGGGGCTGGACGGAGGGATCGGCAGGGCAGCGCTCCAAGCCCTTGTGCCCTTGACCCCAGGCGGCTTGGAGGAGGTCATCTTTTCCTGGTGCTCCGGGTCCTGAGGACCTGCGCCCCTCGGGGCCATCGGAAGGGAACTTGGATGTGGAAGCCTTCACTGAGATGATGCGGGCCAACGTGCCGGGCTTTGCCCACACCCCAAGGGGGACCCTAGGGGACGCAGTGCAGAAGCTTCAGGGCAGTTGAGCGGTGCCAGGAACAAAGAGAAGCTGCAGCCACAGGGCTCTGAGGTCCCAGTTCAGGTATCCATCTCTCCAGGGCCCCGGCAAAGCTCCCAGAAGAGACTAGGTCTTCTCCTGCTGCTGCCGGGGACCCCAGGGGCAGGCAGCCGGGCTGCGGAGGCGCGCCCCCGGGCGGGCGTTCCCCGGGTCTGTCCCCGAGCTGTTGGCTGGCGCAGGCCCAGGCGCGCTGGCTGAAGCCTGGGGGCTTCGGAAGACGCTGCGCGGACTCTGGGAACGGGGAAGGAGGAGGGCCCGCAGCCTGGGGTGGCCCCAGCCAGGAGACCCCCGAGGGACGAGCCGCTGCCTTCCGCCTGCAGGAGCAGCGGTGCTGGGGCCCAGAGGACCAGAGCACTCCCCGGCCCCCAAGGAGGCCCCCCGATCAGCCGCTCCCATGCGCGGACGAGCCGGCTGTGAGCCCGAAGGGGAGCGGTTCACAGATGCGCTGGGCCCTGAGGCCGAGGAGACGAAGGCCAGAAAGCACGGCTTCCGCGGAGCACCGGCCAGAGCCAGCCGGCCTTCTGGGGTCGGGGCCCTAGGCCCCACGCGGTAGGTTAGGGCCCAGGCCCAACCCTGACTCCGCCCCCTTCTTCACCTGCCCCTCGACCCCGTGTCCACCTCGTCCCCGAGCTGCCAGGGCACAGGAAAGGGGGCGGGGGAAGAGCGTAGGGAAGCGAAGTAATTCGGCCATGATGAGTTTGCGCGTTTATTATCTTTGTTTTTAATATGCTCTGCTTAACCGTAGACTTATATAATTTAATTTTTATTAATGACTGTATTTACCAATCACCCCACCAGATTCCTGAAAACTTAACAATTGACCCTCTTGAGCTAGTAGGATCAGCCAGCCCTAGTACTGTATATCAGATAATCGTGTATTTAGAAAAGCAAAGAGAATTAGGTGAAAAACTAACAGATCCAAAGAAGGTTAAGTTGTTGGATACAAAATCAACATAATTATGAAATGCAGAGAAAAAATAGCAACATTGATTCACGACGGCAACAGGAACAATAAAATAATTAACAAAAAGCCTGAAACATAATGAGCACGGCATGTATTAAGGAAGGTGTAAAACTCTACTGATGCACTTTTTTTTTTTTTTTTTTGCGGTACGCGGGCCTCTCACTGTTGTGGCCCCTCCCGTTGCGGAGCACAGGCTGCGGAAGCGCAGGCTCAGAGGCCATGGCTCACGGGCCCAGCCGCTCCGCGGCAGGTGGGATCTTCCCGGACCGGGGCACAAACCCGTGTCCCCCGCATCGGCAGGCGGACTCTCAACCACTGCGCCAGCAGGGAAGCCCCCTGATGCACTTTTTGAAAGACATGAGTAAATGGAGAGATGTATCTTGTTCCTGCTTACGTGTATTTAACATTGTAAAGGTGTAAGTTCTCTCCTACAGTAATCTATACACGCAACACAATCTCAATCAAAATTCGAACAGGATTTTATGTGGACGTTGTCAAGCTGATTCTGAAGTTTGTTGGGAAAGAACATGCCCATGAATGAATTCTTGAAAAAGCTTAGTCTCCTAAATATAGAAACAATCTCTAAAACGTTGGTATTTAACATAGCGAGATTCTGGCGCAGGAATAATATATTGGTGAGATGGAAGAAAGTTCAAAATGTTTCACCTGTTACAGAAGTACTGAATTACACGGAAGGAAGCAATTCATTTACAGCAGTGAGGAAAGGAAGGGGTGCAATTCTCTATCCTATGATTTAATAGAAAGTTTTAAAACTTGCTATCTCACATCGAACCAAAAAAATTATTCCAGATGCCTGAAAGAGGCAACCATTAAAGAAAGAAATGACTTTACAGAAATACAGGAAGTTATTTTTGTAATCTGGACATGGTGAAATATTTCCTTAGCAAGACACAAAACCTGGAGGCGATAAAGGAAACAATGGACAGATTCTTAAAAACAATATTTGTATGGCACAAAACTCCATAATTCAAGTTAAAAATTAAGTTACAGACCGAGAAGAAATATTTGCTGCAAATACAGTGGTCAACGGATAGGTACTAACAATATATCAAGAGCTCCTATAAATCACTAAGAAAAAGATAATAACCCACCTAAACGAAAAATCTAAACCATCTCTGTACAGCAGGAATATCTTGTGAGCTACAAATGTAATCTAAAATGTTTCAGTAGCCATATGAAAATTATCGAAAGCAGCATGTGTATAATATTATTTTAACACGTTATCAATATAAAAATATTAATGCAGTATTTTATACCCTTGGACTAACTCTTTGAAATCTCTTGTGTATTTTGTGCCGATCGCGCATCTCTGTTCAGGCTAGCACATTTCAAGCGTTCGATAGCCACACTTGACCCGTGGCTATCACGTTGGATGGCATGGATCTAAACAGTTCACAGAAGAAGCATAAATGGCCAACAGACTAAAATATGCTCCACCTCATTCATAGGAAGGAAATGCAAGTGAAAGAAACAAGGAGATCGCACATTTCACCCATCACACTGACAAACCTTGAAAGAAGGAAAACTGTTAGAAAAGAAACTTGGGTACAAAGAAGTTTATTATAGAATTGTTTGTAACAGCAAAAGGAAAAGAAGGAAAGGGAAAAAATGGGGAGGAGGGGAAAGTAACAGCTCAGGGGGCAGACTGAGTTACGCACGTTAGATGCCTTCATGCAGTAGAGACTGTAGTGACTAAAGGGAATTAGCTGAACTGCATGTGCTGGCGTGGAAGCTTCTCTACAAAATAACAGGAAGAAACGAACTTGTGGGAAATTTTATGTGATAAGATTTATATAACATAAATTATTTTTTAGTTTGGTTTGTAGGTACACATATGTTTCTGAATGCATTGAAAACTCTGAAAGGATACAAATGGAGTATTACCAGCAATACTCTGGTGGGAAGTGTGGTGGAGGCTTACGCACCTTGGGGAGGGAGAGTTCTCACTGAGCAATGTGTACATTTCTGCGCTAAGCACATGTTAGATTTGAAATTGGCAAAAGGTTTCTTTTTAAACACGGGGTCTCCCTAAGCCACCACTGAGAATTCGAAGTTCCCGAGGATCCAGATTCCACGGAGCTGGTTCTCTCACTATCGTAGTCCTTATAAATGCACAGAGGCCATCCCAGGGAGGGCCGGCTTAGGATATATATTTTTATAGTTGCTGCAAGTACTGGGGGTGGGGGGAGTCAGTAGTTATTTTTGACAATTCCAATCTAAAGAGCTCCACATTGAAGGTATTTCACTCCATGCAAATTTTCTATGTCATTCAACCATCTTTTTCTGAACATATCCTTGAGGGCAAGTCCTCACATTAGGCACTGAGAGAATACCAGGATAAGAAGATAGGAGTCTGACTTAGGAGGACACATCCCACTCTGAGGGTCATTTTATGGAACAGAGGAAACCAGTTTGGTTTTCCTAACAGCAGAGTGTGGTCCTGCAGCCCTCACTTTTCAACAATCCAAGTTGTTAATAAAAGGTAAGATTTTGTTGGCATGTGCTTTCTACCCTTTACCCTTCCCCATTTCTTTGAACCTGGAATAAAAATATGTTATCTCTGAATAGAGGACAGAAAGCACAAGCTAAGGAAGGTATTGAAATCCCCCAAATATCACCAGGCAACCTGTTAATAAAGCAACATTCAGTTGATTAGAAGGCGTTGCAGGAGGGGAGCACGCCCCCTTGAGAGTCGCAGCAGAGAGTTTTGATAAGAAAACTGTTGCTGAAAGTGACCTGTTTGCCCAAGTGAGCAGACTGTGGCCTCAGATACACTGACAGGCAGAAATTTCCTGAAGCAACAGGGGTATTACATATCGGTTAGTTACTTCCTTGGGCGAAGTTTTCTAGAACCAACAACTAAGCCATGCTTGGTTGAGCATTTCCACATCCAGTCTTTGTTCCCAAATTCTCATTTTTTTTTAAGCCAGCAGTTGACACGGGGGTCCCCGTTCTGAGTCCCACTCACTCTACTGTAGGTGGTCGCAGTTTCTCAATGGCGAGTGGAAGCTAAGAAGAAACCTGAGTCCATTACAAACCGACAGCTCAGTGAGCTCTGCCCACTTCTAGATTCCTTGCTATGTGAGAGAAAAAAAGACTGTTTAAGCCAATGCAAGTAGGTTTGTGTTTTCGGCCACAAAATTCAACTCCTAATCAATGTACCTTGAGGAGGAAGAATTATCTTGTGTTAAAGGAGCCCCAAGCTCTGAAGCGATTTTCTGTAAAGAGAAGTAAACGTGGGCCAAAGGTGAAAGTCTTTCTAAGCCATGCTTCAGAGAGGGGTTTTATCTGTGGTGGGATGGCGAGCCTCTTCAAAACTAGGCAAGAAATGATGTTACCAGATTTGTGTTTTAGAAAACTCTGGGGGCATTTTGGAGACTAAATTAGAGGTGACATTGGAGCCAAGAAGACCTACAAGAAGGTTGCTGTGACAAACCAGAACAAAGGTTAAGGACCTGAGCCGTGATGGTGGTGTAAAGAGTCGCTCCTTTATTCCTCCATCCCACCTATATATGTTGAACGCTATTTGCCAGGCACTGTGCTAGGCATTGGAGAGTCAACGGTAAATAACCAAAACAGTCCCCGTGGGCTTACAGTCTAATCCATATTGAGGTCCTACTATGTGCTGGTTGCTTTATGTTCTTGATCTCATCTGCTTTTCAAAAACACCGTGGTGTGTGTGTGTGTGTGTGTGATGGGATCATGGACACTACTACTATCTTTCATCACAGATGAAACCCTGAGGACACTTGGGAAGTGTGAGAAAGGACAGATATGAAGGAGGCTGAGCAACTTGATTCCTTCTGACACTGAGTGTTGCTGACCTAAGCTAGTGGACTCTGCTGCCCGTGAGGGGTCTCAGACACTTGCACGTTTTCAGCGAGTGCTTCCTACAGCCCTTGCCCTGCCGGGTGGTCAGCAAACATTGAGTAGCTTCATTTCCAAACCCACCCCTGCTCTCGTCCTCAAAGTAGCAGTTTTGTGTGAAGCAACTTAATGCTTGCTTTTCTCAGGATGGGTACTGATGGAGACGTATTATTGTTTAATCTACCACAGTCTCTCTCTACCCCAGGTAATGCATCCCAGGAGAATCCCACTTCTACTCACCATGGTTCTTCGTCACATGTACTTTCCCCTCTTCACCCTGTTCCTGTTCATTCTCTCACTCCACTGAGGGAACTCTGCAATTCATTTTAGCTACTTAACTACGAAATCTTCAGCGACCATTTCACATCTCAGTGATAAGAAGAGAGGCTCTGTCCTCGGCAGTCCCCTGGCATTGTGACAGCCTTCTGCCAAGAGTCTTCCTCTTTTCTTTTAGAGACTCCTTGAGTAATAGATTGGAATGATCAACTCCTGAAATTCTTCCCCTTTCATACTCGGCATTTGGGGCCTTGTGAAACTGCCTCTTGGAATCATCCCACAGATCTTATGATTAAGATTCTACAACCGACCTCTTGGGAGCTCATCACAAACAATGAACTGTCCTTTGAGTCTTCCCATGGTCTGTTCCCTTTCCCTCCCTCCTCCCCGCTTCCTCTTCTTCACATCTGTTGAATTCCTTTTATCCACTTGGAACAACAATGGAAGCAGCAGACAGCAGAGCCCGAGCTACTTCCTCCAACTTTCCCTGTTCCCTCTGCTCACGCAGCCGTCTGTGCATCACGTCCTCCACGACGGCCTCATTCTCAGCACCGTCCCTCCCCAGCGCGAGGCTGTGCCTGCTCTCCCACACTCCATAGCCACTGCCCTGCCCAAGCTGCCAGATCTTTCTTCCCAGTGTCACCCCAGTTCCTCCACCATCCTCGGTCCTCTCAGAACAGATGTGAGCTCCTTCAGGTCACCCCTCTCTTCCCCAAATAGGCAGCACATTTCACTCTTATAAAAATAGAATACAAAAGAATACGGTCACGAGGATTATAACATGATGTCACATTACCTTTTAAACAAACAGTTTAAATCATTTTCTGCTATTATTCATAAGTCTACAGAATTGAACAGAGGAAAATACTCACACAGACATATGCCTTACATTATAATAAATTATACTGAATACCTGGACACTTATTTTTCAATGGTTACTTTCACTATTCTAATCTTTCAATCACCTTTAGAAGTCATGAAATGGAGTTATCGATTCCCACCCGCCTACCTTGTTGGTAACTGGGAGATTCAAATTGTCAAAATGATTGTGAAAGTTCTTTAAAAACAGCCAAACTCTGTAGAAATGTGATGCATTACTGCATAATTTCTCCCACCTGTCACGTGACAGACCTTGTAATCTCACAATATCTCTGTATTACCAGTGGAATCATTCCCATTTTATAGATGAGAAAACAGGCAGAGATTATGCACAATCAAAGGTCAGACAAAGGGAGGGAGACGCAAGAGGGAAGAGATATGGGAACATACGTATATGTATAACTGATTCACTTTGTTATAAAGCAGAAACTAACACGCCATTGTAAAGCAATTATACCCCAATAAAGATGGTAAACAAACAAAAAAAAAGTCAGACAGTTACGGGCTTCCCTGGTGGCGCAGTGGTTGAGAGTCCGCTTCCTGATGCAGGCGACACGGGTTCGTGCCCCGGTCCGGGAGGATCCCACATGCCGCGGAGCCATGGCCGCTGAGCCTGCGCGTCCGGAGCCTGTGCTCCACAACGGGAGAGGCCGCAGCGGTGAGAGGCTTGCGTACCGCAAAAAAAATAAAAATAAAAGTCAGACAATTATATAAGTGGAAAAATACCTCCTACTTCTAGTCTTTCCTGTTTTATAAACTTCCTGTTTTGAAACGTGGAGCTGTAGCAAAATCACACATGGAAAATGCATGTGATCTAATTTGTTCAAATCAACTTCTTTCAGTGCAGTGTGTTACCATTTAAACTCTCAGCAGCTGGATAAAATACCTACACATATGCAAATTAAGTGATAGAAAGCACTAACCAAATATAAGGGCAATTTTGTCGTACATCCTATGATTATAGGTTGCCAGGACCCAAATCAACCCGCTTATTCTGAATAGCCAGGGATATGCCACTATAGGGCATCGACTCTCACAAAGTAGAAAAACACTGTTTAAAATATTGATATCCATTAATATGATACATTGGAGCATTTATTTGGTAATTTGTGGAATGATGTGCTTCTATGAACACAGATTGAAATGTAAGGGAAATTAAGGAAATTTTAAATCTTTGAAGCCCCAGCTGAAATATACTTTATTGATAAAGTCAATCATTCATGTTTCAGTGAACCAATAAAAGAAAACCATTTCCTCTAGTTAAAAACAGCAGAGTCTCTATTCATACTATTTTTTTTTTAACATCTCTACTGGAGTATAATTGCTTTACAATGGTGTGTTGCTGCCGTATAACAAAGTGAATCAGCTCTATGTACACATATATCCCCATATCTCCTCCCTCTTGCATCTCCCTCCCACCCTCCCTACCCCACCCCTCTAGGTGGTCACAAAGCACAGAGCTGATCTCCCTGTGCTATGCGGCTGCTTCCCACTAGCTATCTATTTTACATTTGGTAGTGTATATATGTCCATGCCACTCTCTCACTTCATCCCAGCTTACACTTCCCCCTCCCCGTGTCCTCAAGTCCATTCTCTGCATCTGCGTCTTTATTCCTGTCCTGCCCCGAGGTTCTTCAGAACCATTTTTATTTTTAGATTCCATATATATGTGTTAGCATACGGTATTTGTCTTTCTATTTCTGACTTACCTCACTCTGTATGACAGACTCTAGGTCCATCCACCTCACTACAAATAACTCAAATTCGCTTCTTTTTATGGCTGAGTAATATTCCATTGTATATATGTGCCACATCTTCTTTATCCATTCATTTGTCAATGGACACTTAGGTTGCTTCCATGTCCAGGCTATTGTAAATAGAGCTGCAATGAACATTGTGGTACATGACTCTTTTTGAATTACAGTTTTCTCAGGGTATATGCCCAGTAGTGGGATTGCTGGGTCATATGGTAATTCTATTTTTAGTTTTTTAAGGAACCTCCATACTGTTCTCCATAGTGGCTGTATCAATTTACATTTCCACCAACAGTGCAAGAGGGTTTCCTTTTCTCCACACCCTCTCCAGCATTTACTGTTTCTAGATTTTTTGATCATGGCCATTCTGACTGGTGTGAGGTGGTACCTCATTGTAGTTTTGATTTGCATTTCTCTAATGATTAGTGATGCTGAGCATTCTTTCATGTGTTTGTTGGCCATCTGTATATCTTCTTTGGAGAAATGTCTATTTAGGTCTTCTGCCCATTTTTGGATTGGGCTGTTTGTTTTTTTGATATTGAGCTGCATGAGCTGCTTGTATATTTTGGAGATTAATCCTTTGTCAGTTGCTTCGTTTACAAATATTTTCTCCCATTCTGAGGGTTGTCTTTTGGTCTTGTTTACGGTTTCCTTTGCTGTGCAAAAGCTTTGAAGTTTAATTAGGTCCCATTTGTTTATTTTTGTTTTTATTTCCATTTCTCTAGGAGGTGGGTCAAAAAGGATCTTGCTGTGATTTATGTCATAGAGTGTTCTGTCTATGTTTTCCTCTAAGAGTTTGATAGTTTCTGGCCTTACATTTAGGTCTTTAATCCATTTTGAGCTTATTTTTGTGTATGGTGTTAGGGAGTGATCTAATCTCATACTTTTACATGTAGCTGTCCAGGTTTCCCAGCACCACTTATTGAAGAGGCTGTCCTTTCTCCACTGTACATTCCTGCCTCCTTTATAAAAGATAAGGTGACCATATGCTCGTGGGTTTATCTCTGGGCTTTCCATCCTGCTCCATTGATCTATATTCTGTTTTTGTGCCAATACTATTTGTTTTATGACCATATGTATGTGGGTTTATCTGTGGGCTTTCCATCCTGTTCCACTGATCTCTATTTCTGTTTTTGTGCCAATACTATTTGTTTTATGACCATATGTATGTGGGTTTATCTGTGGGCTTTCCATCCTGTTCCATTGATCTATATTCTGTTTTTGTGCCAATACTATTTGTTTTATGTAATATTTTTCTTTTCAGGATTGCAAAGGTTGCTTTACCTTCCCCCTCCAAAAAAGCCCCATTAATCCTTTTGAGACATTTGGTAGATAGATGATCAAATATTGATTAGATTATTTAAAAACAACCCCCAATAAAACCAAACATCAATCTCTATTAAAAATGTCTCCAATAATGATCGATTAATCTCCAATAATGGTTTGTCCAATAGTGTGAGTGATAATCTCTTTAAAAAGCCTTCTATTTTTAAAATTAATTAATTAGTTTATTTATTTATTTGGTTGTGTCAGGTCTTAGTTGTGGCATGCAAGCTCTTAGTTTCAGCATGCATGTGGGATCTAGTTCCTGACCAGGGATCGAACCCCGGCCCCCTGCATTGGGAACACAGAGTCTTATCCACTGTGCCACCAGGGAAGTCCCCTATTTTTTTGTTGAACTACCAAACAAAACCCATTAAGTTCCAGAATAAAAGCAGAACGCAATCTGACAAATTATTAGAACTGAGTAGGAAGCCCATAGATGAAGCCAGACATCCAGGGTCAACTGATATTCAACAAATCACAATGGTAAATTAGTGCAAAAATGATTTTTTTTTCAATGAAAGGTGCAGGAATAATTGGATAATCATATGCCAAAAAAAAAAAGAACTTTGATTCGCATCTCATGCCATTAAAAAATATTCCCTCAAACAGATCATCAGCCTATGTAAGACATAAGACTATAAAACTTCTAAAAGAAAACTTCCATGAGAAAATATTAGTGACGTTAGATTGGGCAAACATTTCTTAGATATGGTCATAAGAGAAAAAATGATAAGTTGGACTTGGTTACAATTAGGAACTTCTGCTCTTTGAAAGACATCATTACAAAAATTTTAAAAACGAACCACAAACTGGGAGAAAACATTTGTAAATCACATGTCTGATAAAGGTTTTGGATCCAGAAAACATAAAGAACTCTCAAAACTCAATAAGAAAACAAACAATTCAATTTTTTAAAATGGGCAAAAGAGTTGAACAGACATGTCATCAAAGATAAACGAATGCTAAACAAATATGTGAAAGACATTCAAATCATGAGTCACTGGCAAAATGGAAATTAAAACCACTATGTGGCCATGAGAATAGCTAAAATTAACAATACTGAGCACAGCAAGTGTTGGAGAGGACGCGTATTAAACGCAACTCTCAATACTGAGCACAGCAAGTGTTGGAGAGGACGCGTATTAAATGCAACTCTCATACACTGCTAGTGAGGATGCAAAATGGTACCGTACGGCTCCACTTATATAAAATTCTAGGAAATGTAAATTATAGTGACTCAGAAGCAGATCAGTGGTTGCCTGGGGATGGGAAGTGAGGAGACAGGGTGGGAGGCAGGGATCATAAGAGGATGCGAGGGAACTTTTGAGGGTAATGGATATATTCATTATCTTAATTGTGGTGAAGGTTTTATGGATGGATACATAGGTCAGAAGTTATCAGATTTCCTAGAATTTTACATTACTTGAGCCATACAGTATATACTCTCAGTCAGCATAATTATTTTGAGATTCATCCATGTTGCCGTGTGTATCAACAGTTCATTCCTTTGAAATGTACACTCTGAAATGTGTTGTTTATTGATTAAACCTCCATTAAACTGCAACTTTTATAAAGCCAGAGTACTTTTTAACATCATCCTATTTAATTCATCTAGAAAAGAGTGTCTGCTCTTTAACTGTAATTTGCAATTTGTTTAATAGTCTTTAGTGAAAGTTTGTATATTCCTGATTTATTTGACTTATTTTTGTTCATATGTAGTAAATGTCTTTAATCATTATAATTAATTGATGCTGAAATATCACTGATTTCCCTATACTCTTCTGTATCTCTCTCTTATATTCTTGAATAAAGTAAATCTTTATTCCATATATTCATTCATAATTTATGAAGAGCCTGTTATGTGCTGGATCCTAGCAATGCCTGAGAATACAAAGGTAGGTGGGTCCAACAATGATTCTTAGGATTTACTGCCAGCATTATGTTATGCAAATATCTGCTAATTTCAAACTATTTTATTTAGGTATTTTCTTGGAAGATGACACCATATATTATTTTATTTTTATACTTTTCCTAGTCTAGAGACAATTCCTATGAAGTTGAGGAATGTATTAGACTTTCCACTGCAGGTAAAAGGACAATTGTGCAAAGAGAATTTGGGGACTTCCCTGGTGGCGCGGTGGTTAAGAATCTGCCTACCAACGCAGGGGACACCGGTTGGATCCCTGGTCTGGGAAGATCCCACATGCCGCAGAGCAACTAAGCCTGTGAGCCACAACTACTGAGCCCGCGTGCCACAACTACTGAAGCCTGCGCACCTAGAGCCTGTGCTCCGCAACAAGAGAAGCCCGCGCACTGCAACGATGGGTAGCCCCCGCTCGCCGCAACCAGAGGAAGCCCGTGTGCAGCAACAAAGACCCGATGTAGCCAAAAATAAATAGAAAGAAAAAAAAGAGAGAGAATTAGGAATGTTTACCTGGACCAACAGAATGCTGAGGGCCTTCAGGATTCAGTTAGCCTGTGGTCTCACTGGATCCTGCACTGCTAGGGCCCAGTACAGACAGGCCCCGTGAGTAAATGAAGAAGAGTGGTGGTCCCATCTGTATCAGTCAGGGCTCTCCAGAGAACCAACAGGATAAGGTATGCATACAGTTATAGATTTAGATACAGATTCGATAGAGTATAATATATATTACATATCACATATATGTATAAGGAGCATTATTATAGGAACTGGCTCATGTAATCATGGAGGCCAAGAAGTCCCACCATCTGCTGTCTGCAACCCAGAGGACCAGGAAAGCTGCGTATAATTCAGTCTGAGTCCAAAGGCCTGAGAGCCCAGAGCACCCACGTCCAAGGGCAGGAGAAGATGATGTCCCAAGCCCAACAGAGAGAAAATTTGCCCTTCCTCCATCTTTCTGTTCCACTCAGGCCCTCAAGGGCTTGGCTGTCCACCCACATTGGGAAGGGCCATCTGTTTACTCACGAATTCAAAGGCTAATCTCTTCTGGAAACACCCGCACAGACACACCCAGAAGTCATGGTTTATCCACTCTCTGGGCATCCCTTAGCCCGGCCATGCTGACACATGAAATGAACCGTCACACCATCCAAGGCAGGGATATGGAGGACTGTAAACAAGACATGGGCAAGGGGCTACTCAGGCAGCCATAAAAAGATGGGGGAACATCGAACTCAGGACCAGCATTTCCTGTAGGCAAAGGAGCTGGCTGTCCCATAATTTGGGTGAGAGGGCACTGCCACAAGAGTACTAACATATTCCAAAAGAATAAAATAAAATGTGCTGTCATTCAACTACTAACATCATCAAATAATTTTTTAAAATTATGACTAATTAGCCAACTTAATGATTAGAATTAAGAATTTTTTTCTAATACAGAGGCTGCTGTGATGGTCTATTATACCAATTATTTTGAAAAACTTAAAAAAAAAACTAATGATAACCTATAAGGGAAAAGAATCTGAAAAAGAATATGTATATATATGTATAACCAAATCACTCTGCTGTAATCTGCAACTAACACAATATTGTAAACCAACTATACTTCAGTTAGAAGAAAGAAACTAATGAAAAAAATGTAAAAGGTAGGGTAAAACCTAAGTCCACCCATAAGTGTGAAGCTACCATGCATATTTGTAACCTTAGCCTCGATTTTGAAATAATACTGAAATATTTATAAGCCAAAAATTCTTAAATTACTTTTAATAACTGTTATGACAGTGTAATTTTTTAAAAAAATTCTAATGCAAGAGGATTACATGGAGACATTAAAATAGGTTTTATCCTATGCATTTCCTCGGGCCCCTGTAAATGTTTAGAAAGCCTCAGTTGTTGCTACCACATGAACCAAAGTGGCTTTGTATCTCTTTCCAGTCTCAGGTTGTATGACATGAAATCCAGAACTTTCTCTTACTATCTACAGCTGGGGGGTGGGAGTGGAGGGTGGAATTTTGGAAGAAAGGGAGTCTAAAGGAGAAAATAAGGAAAGAGAATAATAAGAAGAAAGATACACAAGGAAGGAGATGGAGAAGAAAATAAAACAGGATGAGGAAAATAGAAGAGAAAAAAAAATTGGATGAAGGAGAAAGAGAGGGATGAAAACAATGTAAAAGGGAACTGAAAAATGAGCTGCTTATGCAGATAGACTGTTCACAACGTAATTTGCTTCTCTCTTTACAGATCAGGGCACGCGACCCAGTGGTTTTCAAGGTGTGCTTTTACTGTTACTGCTAAAAAGCTAGAAACTCTTATTTTCTTTTACTTCCCAGCCTCTTCTCACCCATCCACAACGCTGATGTAGAAAAAGCGGAAAAAGAGAAAGGAGCAGATGGGCATCTAGTCACGAATGGCTTGTGGTTGTTACAGAGGACACTTGCTGGAGAACATCTGCCTGGAAAAAGAGAGCCTGACGGAAACCGCCCGTGATGGACGCAGCTGAGACCACTGCCCGCTTCTAAAGTGCGGGGCAAAGGGACAGAGATGTGGCCTCTTCTGTACTCGCTTTCTGGGCGGTTGTCACCTATCTGCTCCTGACAGATAGGGTTTCCTTTGGAGAGTCAAACCTCTTGCCAAGCTGTCTTTCAGCCAAAACTCCTGTTCCTCTAATTTACAGGAAAAAGAGGAAGGCAGAATCCCACCCATCCTTTTCTGAGCTGATTATTTTCCATTTGAAATTAACGAACTTTCCACAGTGAGGCCAAGTTGCTTTGCCCAGATAACGAAGTTGGACTTTTGCTTCACAGGAAGCCGTTCAAACTGGCGTGGATCTCGGCCATTAAGGGACAGAGTCCTTCCCATGGCCGAAAGGAAGGAATGCAGCTGTTTGATGGAGATCAAAGTTAGACCCAAGTTTCTCTCGAAATGTATCTGCCCCTTGTTAACAGGCCAATTTACAGTGAAGAGGTTAATAGTCAGTCAGGGTTTTTCACATGGGGATCTATAGTTTATGTGTCTTCCAGGGGTGGCCAAGTGTTTCCAAATATAAGCTGAAGACGGTAAAGAGTGGTGATCCTGGCCCGGGAATCCGACACCATCCCGTACCACACAGAACGCTAACCTCGCGGGAAGAGCCACATCCCTGTGGTGTGGCATCAAGGAGCCTGATCGTCAAAGACTCACAGCTTCTCACAAGGAGCAACTGACAGAAAAATATACAGCGAGAGTCTCCGTGGTATAAATTCTTCTATAGACCTCCCACCTCCTGGGCGTCCTTAAAGTCAGGAGACTTCAAAGGCGGGGCTACAAGTCACTCCTGTGCACAGACAGAAACTACCGAGTCAGAGGATCAGAAGATGGGGCGATCTGTCTACTCAGGCTCACATTTAATGTAAATACCCAAACCATAGGGGCTAGAATGGCTTCAGCTTCTGAGAAAAGAAAGGAGATGGCGAGCGTCTGCTTCTGGCCCACCTGCAGGGCTCCCCAGACCTGGGCTGAAGGGCAGGGGTTTGTCAAGAAGGTTCAGAGAGACAGGAATAGGGCCAGTGGGGGAAAGATCGTGGCGGGTCAAGGTCAGGGGCGAGACTGGCTCTTTTCCACATATTGACTTGGGCTCTTGGAATGAAAACTTAAGAGATTAGTTTTCAGATGATTGAATTAATGCAAAATGCCAGCATTTTTCATTGCTAAGCATGAGTTTTAATCTGAAGAATTTGTTTTTTTGCGAGTGAAGATGAAAAAGGCAGGAAGTAGACATTTTTACATTGATGAATTTTACGCGAAAGGGGTTTATTTTAATACATTTATTTTATTTATTTTTGGCTGTGTTGTGTCTTCTTTGCCGCGCCCGGGCTTTCTCTAGTCGCGGCGAATGGGGACTACTCTCTGGTGCGCGGGCTTCTCGTTGCAGTGGCTTCTCTTGTTGCGGAGCACGGGCTCTAGGCGCACAGGCTTCAGTAGTTGTGGCTCGCGGGCTCCAGAGCACAGGCTCAGTAGTTGTGGTGCATGGGCTTAGTTGCTCCGTGGCATGTGGTATCTTCCCAGACCAGGGCTCGAACCTGTGTCCCTTGCATTCGCAGGCAGACTCTTAACCACTGCGCCACCAGGGAATCCCAAAAGATTTCATTTTTTTGTATGCCTCACTATGCCCTGGTCATGTCCTTAAAGATGGTGACACCAGGAAGAAGGGGACCAGGAGAAATTCTGAAGTGACACACTAGTCACCCTCACCTTCACCTCCATGCAGGCCAGGGAGTAAAATTACAAAAAAAAAACCCAAAACAAAAAACCATGAAACACCTAAGCACCTTATTGTGGAAGGCATCTTTAACATGAAGAGAGAAGTTCACTCATTCAACAAATATTTATTGAACACCTACTATGTGCTTTAGGCAGTGGATACCGAAGGTGCAGCAGCTAACGACACAATGTTCTTGTACTTCTAGGCCTTTGTTCTAGTCAGGGAGACAGAGAGCAAACAAATAAACAGTACGGTGTTGGTAAGAAGTAACAGGAATAAAATTAAGCAGAGTGGGTATGAAAGTATAAGCATGATGGTCTTATATAGAATGGTCAGTGAAGGAGGCCCTCTCTGAATAAATGCCTTTCCAGCCAAGACCTACAAGAAAGGAGAAGATAGACATGTGCGGGTGAAGGAAACAGTGTGTGCAAAGGCCCTGAGGTGGCAGATATAGGCTTGAGGGGAGAAGCATATGCAGGATACAATATGCTCGTGCAGGGCTGGAGAGGAGCTGGTGAGGGTGAGTTCATTCATCTGAGGTCCCCCTTCTGTAGTGAAGGAATTGAATGGCAAAGCGCTTAATTCCCTAATTAATTGTCGTTTCTATCCAAAAGGATTACTGGTAACAAACCTGAAGAGTGAAGTGACTTATGTGAGTTCACCTCATTGGTTCTTGGCAGAATCAGGATCAGTCTTCTGGAACTGCTGCTGGTCTGGGACCTTTGGGCAAATTCGGAAAAGGTGTCTCTTCCTCTCGGAAATGCCACCCATGCCAGGGTGAGCTCCCTGGCAGGTTGGTCTGGCCAGGATCGCAGCTCTCACTCACCTCCTTGGGTGTTGTGTAACTGGGCCCAGTCTGAACAAGGACACACAGTGGTCCAGGACCAATAGTTTCTTCCTATCCCACAATACCTCCCCTACTAATGATCCTACAGGCTCCAGGTCATTGGTTTCGTGTTTGAACTCGTGTTAATTCTGATTACACAGCTCACTCTGCAGTAGCGGTGCAGCAGGACGCTCCTTTGAGCCCCTGGGTCTGTGTTGGAAATGGTGGGCTGGCGGGAGAGACGGGGAAGCTTGGCCACAGACGGAGTGTAGAGGGATATCAGTTTCTGGTTGCTGCTGTAACAGATTGCCACAAACCTGGTGGCTTAAGGCAACACAGACTCACTGTCCTCCAGTTCTGGAGCTCAGAGCCCTAAAATCGAGGTGTGGGCAGAGCCACACCCCTTCTGGAGGCTCTAGGGCAGAATCGACTTCCCTGGCCTCTCCAGCTTTCAGAGGCCGCCGGCATTCCTCGGCTTGCGGCTCCTTCCTACCCTCAAAGCAGTAGGATGGTGTCGTCAAATCCCTCTCTTTCTGTCCCCTCGCCTCTGCTTCCGTTGTCACCACTCCTCCTCTGACTCTGACCCTCTTCCAAGGGCCCTCGTGACTGCACTGGGTCTGCCTGAAAAATCCAGCATAACCTCCCCATCTCAGGATCCTACATCTAACCACATTTACAAGATTCCTTTTGCCGCGTTAAGTGACATGGCAGCTTCCTGGGACGTGGACGTGCTTGCAGGGGCGTCACTCCATCTAGCACCAGATGTAATAAGAAAGTGCACTCGTGGAAAAGGCCCTTGCTCAGCACTGTCCCTGGCCTTGAAATTTCTTTCAGAGGCTCATTCTTCACCCCTTGAAGACTTCCTGATTTTTCAAGAAGTCACTGATGAAATATAAATGCCTGCTGGGAGATAGGACATGTTAAACCTTACCTGCAGAGATTTTAGCAGGAGGAGAAAGACCCTGGGAAATAATTAGAGAACATGAGGAGGGGCGTTTGAGAAGTATAAGCTGGAAAACCCATATTTCCCAGTTTTTGCTAAGAGCTAAGTTACTCTTTAGAAAGAGCACATGACTAGGGATCTCAAATTCTAGTCCTTATTAGCTATAAACCATGGAAATTGTGTTTGTGTCTCATTTTCCTCATGATCTGGAGGAATCATAGCCGCCCTACCTAAACCACAGGGCAGTGTGGATGACATCAAGTGTAACAGACTAGATCAGCTAATATTCCTCCAGTGAGAAATCTCTGACATGCATCACCTCCTTTCATGCTCACAGCTGCTCTATGAGGAGGTGCTTTGATTACCCACAGTTAACACATGAGGAGACTGAGGCTTGGGTCAAATAAGGTGACCACGGTCCCATGGTGAGGCGGCAGCAGGGCTGGGAGGTGAACCCTGATCCCTGGAGTCCAGGGTCTCTGCCCTTCATCACTACAGACTACCCTGCCTGAAGAACATCCGTGGGAAAAGCGCACACCAGCCCAGGGTCAGTACCGGGCATGGCATCAGCGTGAGGGTCCAGAAAGGAGGCAGAGAAAATAAAGCCAGGCTGCCTTTAAAATTACGAAAGGCAGTAATTTCAAGGCAAGTGAGATCTGTGAAGGAAATGATCATGGTTTCAGGGTGGACATTAGGAGCCACTTTAAAATTCCGGCAACTGAGATGCAAATTGGCAAAGGCCGGCCCTTCATTCTGTCCCTCTGACCCTCCCTGGCCCTGAACCTCCAGCTGGGGGAGACCCAAACAAGGCTGGTTTCAGGAACCACACAGCTACTTTGTTCTTAAAGTATTAAACACTAACCTCAATACTTTAGAAGAAGAAGGAAAGAAAAACATAACATCCTAACGACATGAGAAGGAGAAAAGCAAGGTGGTTTAAGAATGAACAAGTTAGGGCTTCCCTGGTGGCGCAGTGGTTGAGAGTCCGCCTGCCGATGCAGGGGACGTGGGTTCGTGCCCCGGTCCGGGAAGATCCCACATGCTGAGGAGAGGCTGGGCCCGTGAGCCATGGTTGCTGAGCCTGCGCGTCCGGAGCCTGTGCTCCGCAACAGGAGAGGCCACAACAATGAGAGGCCCGCGTACAGCAAAAAAAAAAAAAAAAAAAAAAAAAATGAACAAGTTAGAAACGAGGGAGTAACTTAGGTTTATAACCCCATTCCAGTGGGGTTCCTTTCATAAGAAAACTGCCCACCAAAATAGATAAATCCTGAAATGTTCTTTGAGAAAAACACAAATGAAAGAAGAAAAGGAATAAGAAAAGCTACGGAATAGATGAAATAAATGAGACCGTTATAAACACTTGAATATATATTTTCACTTAGACAAATGTTCTTTCCCTAAAATTGACAACAGAAGTGCTGCAAAATGGGAACAGACCAAACAGGAATGCACTTCCTGGCCTGGGTCCCATTAAGTCCTCCCGTGAACACTGGAGAATGCTGTTTGCATCTCTGCACCCTGAACTCCTACCCTCTGCTTCCTCCTTCCTTTCATCTGCCCCGTCCCCCCGCCCAGACCCCTTCCTGGGTCACCACCCCTGTTCCATCCGCTCCTCCCCGGCCGCTCCTGTGCCTTGAGGAGTCAGGCTCAGTTCTGAACAAGCTTCCCTACGAGCTAATGTATTTCTCATTAGTTAGTTACTTATGCAATTATTGTGTTAATTGTGAACAAAACAGACCGAAATCTCTGTTCTCTGAGAACTTACATTTTTAGTGGAGGAAGGCTGACAGTCCGCAGAGGCAATAAGGGGAAAAAAGAAAAGTGAAGCAGGCCCTGAACTTCCCGGTACAGAATGTCTGCCTTGATCGCCGTCATCACTTGCAAGACGGGTTTTCTTCTGCCCCCGTCACTAGATTTTCCCAAGATTATCTGACGCACCTTGGTCCGATTATCTAGACCAAAAAGAGTTAACACATAGCCTCAGTCATGCATTTAATCCTCAGAGCAAGGCTACCAGGTAATACACAATATCATCAACACTTTTATTTTTTACAGATGCAGAAACTGAGATGCAGAGAGATCAGGGAACTATCTCCCAGCTCGGAAGGGGCTGAGCTGGTATCTGAACCAGAGCGTCTGTCCCCGGAGCTCGTGCCTTTATCGCTACAGGTCTGTCTACACTTCAGACCAAAGTCGTCTCACAGGGACTCCTCCAGGATCCTTCTTGACGATTCCAAATTTCTATGTATTTGCAGTCTTCTCCATATTTGTTCAAAAGTTGTCCGTCCTCTTGCCAAGCCTCCCCACTGCGGCTGCCCCCTTCTTGCACCTTCAGAGACCTTTCACACCTCCAGTGGTACCCCCCTGCCCCGTGACCTTTGTAAAACAAGGAACAGAGCATGAGTGTGAATGAACGCGCCTCCTTTCTGTACTGCTCAGGACACAGACCTTCTCAATGTTGTTCGGAGGCATCAGTGAACCAGGAAGGAGATTGTGCTTGTTACTGAAGGAATGGCAGCAGTTCCTAAAGGGGCGGCGTGATCATCTTATGACACACAAAATAGTAGCATTCTTCCTGATTCCTCCCCACCTCCATCACTGCCTTTAACCAGCGGGGTTCCACGCGGTCACCTCTTCAAGTTCTCCTGTTGTGTGGGGGCGGGGGGGGGACCCCAGTCGGAGGAGGCTTGGCAGGGCTCCAGGGAGGCAGAGTCAGAGAATGATATCACCATTCTTTGTGGATTTCCCTCGTTTCCATTTTGAAGGAAAATCCTCAAAACGTCTCGCAAATGTTTGCAGTAACTTTGTTTAGTACCTAACACATGTAATGATTACTGTGTGCTGGATATTAAGGGCTTCCCATAAGCTAACTCATTTAATCCTCCCAACGACCCTATGAAATTGCTATTATTATCACTACATTTTATGGCTATGGACACTGAGGCAGAGAGGTTAAGGTCACACAGCTAGTATATAGCAGATGTTGGGATTTGAACCCAAGCAGCCAGCTCTGGAGTCTGTACTCTTAACCACTATCCTATATAAAACTTCTCACTAGACAGTAAGTGAAAAACTGATAGAAAGCTGTCTGTATCACGTAATCACAGGTCAAACATGCGATGTCAAACAAACAAGCAAATAAACAATCTAAGTAACTAGGTAGAGAAAAAAGACTAGAAGGAAATACACCAAGAGATCACTAGTGATTATTCTGGGTGCAGAAAGGGCTGAGCAATTTTATTTTCTACCCTCTACTGTTTTGATTTTCCACATTTCCTCTTATAATGTTTATAATGAAAACTAATACATTTCACGTTTCAGTTTTAAATGCCTGCAATCCATTGAAACATGGAAAATACAATTGCAGTGTACTTCCTTCGCCCCAGCAGAAAGATAATTTACACAGCTAAATCTTCCATCCCATTTCCCCATCCTGGCCCCCTATCTCCCACCTACATATTGACTTTTATTTGTATAACCATCCTACATGCCAGACCAATCTTCTTAAGGCAATATTTTCTTTATATCACTTCCCTATTAAGAGGATTCTGTCTTCCTGTTACTCGTGGAGTTCAATTAAACTCTTTAGCCTGGACTTAAATTTGTCCACGATCTGGCCCTAACCTTCTCTGGAGGCTTTTCTTCCATTTTTTCCCCCTGTGTGTTCCCTGTGACTCACGCGGTCCCATTTCGATCCTCTACCTGGCTCTTTCCTTGCTCCAGGCAGCTCCAGTGAGCCTGACAGAGCGGACCAGCAGCGTGAGCCCGGCTTCTGCACCGGTTTGCAATTAGCAGCTCCTGCCTCCTGTAGATGACGTCCCGGGCTGCTGAGCCTTGCCCTGCCCGGGCTCCTAGCACCGGGAGCCAGGGAGCCCGAGGAGGTCTCAGCATGCCCAGCCCTCCCTCTAGATGAGCACTCAGCCTGGCGCGTGGGCCTCTTCTGCTCTGCATTTGCCGCTGTCCGCCGATGAGCCGGTGTCCTGCCCAACCCCGGCTGGATTTAAGCTGGACCGCACCCGGCCCTCTTGACTTCTTACTGGACTGACGGCTACTGCTCTGCTCGCTGAATTAGACCTCCTTGAATCACCTGACCCCCCGCCTGAGTACCCTGGGTCCTGGAGGTGACCAACTCCTTGGCGGTCCACGCTGACCCCAGACTCTCCTGCCTCACCCTCTCTCCCAGACCTGTTCCGTCATCAGCCTGTGGGCCTTGTGTTGCCAAACGTCACATGAGGTACCTGGAAGTGTTTGAGATTTGACAGTTTCTGCCCAAGAAAAATCTCCCTCAATCTTTTCTGCCCTTTAGCCTTTGGTTATACTGTTCCTTTTGCCCAGAACCTCTGGTCAACACGAAGTTCCTACCCATCTTTTTTTTTTTTTTTTTTTTTTTTAGTGTGGTAAAATATTTATAACATAAAATTGACCGTTCTAACCATTTTTTAAGTGTCCAATTCAGTGGCATTTAGTACATTCACAGTGTTGGACAACCATCACTGTATCCGTCTCCAGAGCTTTTCATCACCCCAAACTGGAAACTCTGTCCCCATTAAACAGGAACTCCCTGTCCCTCCTTCCTCCCAGCCCTGGAAACCAACAGTCTACTTTCTGACTATGAATTTGCCTTTTCTAGGCTCCCCAGACAAGTGCAACTGATAGGGATAGAGTAGGATAATTAGTTCGTTTAGAAATCCCACTAGGCGGTTAAAAACAGAAGAGGAATTTTAAGGGAGTCTGGGAGACTGTTGTAAGCTCGTGACCACTCAGGAAAAGAATCCAGTAACCTAGCAACAATCTACTCTACCTTGAAGGAGGACCAGGTACATCCAAGTGCCAGGCACACTCAAGCCACAAGTCCTGAGAGTTAAAACACAAGACAATAGATACAGGGCCTGAATCTTGTTACATGAAGCCAGGGAGTTAATGGTCCTTGACAAGTAGCATATCTGCATGTAGCCAACAGCAATATAGGTGAAAGGGGACATTATACAGAAAGCTGAGACAAATTACCATATTTTAGTATATGTTACCACCCTTTTGCTAATATACATATGATTTAAATAGCACCATGACAGTCCCAGTTAAACCAAATAGGGTCAAAGGAGGAACCAATGCTGTAAGCTTTGATGTCTGCCCAAGAATGAGGAAGAAGGTGGTCTTCTCCTCTCTCCACTCTTTCTTTGGTTATAAAAATGTAGCCCCCTTTGTTCTCGGAGCTGCGCTCCCTTGCTGGCCCACTTGTATCTCTCACCAGCGTCCTATGCTAATAAACTCACTCTTTGCCTTTCGCTTTGCCTCACACTGAATTCTTTCTGTGACAAGAAAAAAGAAACTGAGCTTCAGTAAGTCCTGAGACCAGGCAAGCAGTTTCAATTAAAAGACATTGGATTTGAGTCTCGGCCCGAGGGTTCAAGTCCCATCCAAGCAGGAGTGCGCTTTCAGAATCATATCGTATTTGTCTTTTTGTGTCTTGCTTCTTTCACTTAGCAGAATGTTTTCAAGGTTCATCCATTTCATAGCAGACTCTCCTTCCTTTCTATGGCTGAATAATATTCCTTTTAGTGGATCTACCACATTTTATTTATCCATTTGTCTATTAATGGATTTCAAAGATCCACTTTTTAAATTGTTATTGAAGTATAGTTGATTTACAATATTTACAATATTGTGTTAGTTTCAGGTGTACTGAACAGTGATTCAGTATTTTGCAGATTATATTCCATTATAGGTTATTACAAGATAATGGGTATAATTCCCTGTGCTTGTTATATACTTGCTGCTTACCTATTTTATAGGTAAATTTAATGTGTTTGTGTCTCATTTCCTCTATTAATCACATACCCCTAATTTGTCCCTTCCCCCCTCTTTTCCCCCTTGGGTGACCACAAGTTTGTTTTCTATAAAGATCCATCCTAAATGCCACATCCTCCGGTGGACCCCACTATACAGGAAGCATCTGAGAAAGGACCATCTTTCTATCCCCAGGATACCCAGCACAGTGCCTTTCACCTGATAGATACCCAGCAGATACTTAACGTGTTGAATACAAGAATGAGAAGTTAATAAGGGAATATAGTAAACACAACTAAGAATCCTTCATTTTTTCTACCTTTCTGTTGAAAATAACTAGTGTTTACTTACCAATTTCCACAATTTTATTATTTAAAGAAAAACTCTCTAAGGAAGCACACATACACTATCTATATATCATCTTACCAAAAATAATGATCCCTTGTAATCATCTAATTATCTAACTATTATGTAAATGTTCTATTAAGTTGAACTAAGCCAATGATTTTGACAGGAGAGAGAACTGACCCTGCCAGTATTTATTTCCAGAGTGTTACTTGACTGTGTGATCAGATATCTGATCTTTGATAAGGGGTGGCTTTAATTCTCAGACAGCCTCCTGAAAAGTCACACTCTCGGCAAAGTTATTTAATTATGGAAAAAGAAGCAGCCACGGGTTTACTGCATGGAATTCAAAACCCTGCCTAATGTGAATGCTGCTCTACAAAGTTTCAGATTTCACAGAGCAAGTGTTCCCCAGAAACACACTACACACCTTAAACATTTTTTAAAAGCTTATCAGAGAGCAAATGGTGCGGAAGAAAGAGGAAAAAGACAGTGACTATTTCCGCTGGAAATAGACAACATTCCCTGTGCATTTGAACCCCATGATTCAAATTATGTCAACTGTCTTTTGAGCTGAAAAGGTAAATGTGAAAAAGAATCCCAAAAGCAGTTTAAAAGATCTTAAGAGAAAAAAAAATCTTAAGTGAAGACAGAGAAGAGAGAATTATGTTGGAATGTCCACCTCTGCCTTAACTGTAACGTCGCAATCCTGTAAGTATCTCAGGAACTCCAGGCAAAGACCAGGCACCGGCCACTGCCTGTCTCAGCAGACACAGGGGACTGATGTTTCCTGCACCTCTTCCCTGGGCAGAAACTGACTGTATAAGGTACTAGGCTGCCATCTGCTGGTTTCCCACCAATACTGATGGGAAAGAAAGGGTGACATTTGCAGAGGCCCCCTTCACTTTCTACCTCCTTCTCTTTGGTGGACCATCTCCCAGAAGAGACCACGGTAAACCTGAACACGGAAGTGCAGAGCCCTTTTCTCTCGGTACCCGGCAGTGGACTTCAGCCTCTGAATTCTAGAAGGAGCTCTTGAGTGAACAAACAGGACGCTTTAATTCTAGTGAGGGGCAACAAAAGTCCTCTGCGGCCTAGAGAATTCAGAAAACAAACCAATCCCGTGCTGGTTTCACAGCCCTGACAGTAGAGTTTCCCGGGAGGGGCCGTGGAGCATGGGGCACAGGAGGCAAAACAGACAATTGCTTCGCCCTTGAGTTCAGCAGTGCTTCACAGGCTGTTCTGGGAAATGGGACCACCAGCAGGACACGGACAGGCGTTCCCGGCTGGAATCGGGAATGTGCGCTGCCGAGCAGGAGCTGTGTGCCGTTCCATCCGGGTCATTCTCTGGGATTCAGGCCCAGCAGCTGGACCTGCACTGGGCAACGCAGTGGCCACCAGCCATGGATGGAGACTATGCACTGGAAATACGGTCCGTCTGAACTGACTTTTGCTGTAGGTATAAAATACTCACTGAATTTCAGAGACTTAGTATGAAAAAAGAATGTAAAATATCTTGCTAATTATCTACATTGATTACATATTGAAGTGATAACATTTTGGATATATTGAATTAAATATTAAAATGAATTTCACCTGTTTAATTTTTTCAATGTGGCTACTAGAAAAAATTTAAATTACACACGTGGCTCATGTTATTTTTCTCCTGGACAGTGCTGAGCTCGGCCAACAATTATGGCCAATGTTTTCTGAGAGCTTACTGGGTCCTACGCGTTACTTCACATGTGTATTATGCTAAGGGTTGTGTGGACTCTGGTTTTTCATCTATTCTTCATAATAGCAGTATTAGAAGTTTTACAGGTTAGGAAACTGAGACTCAGAGACAATTAGGAACAAGGCTACATAGTTGGTGTGACTGTCCCTGGACTTGAAGCTGGACGATTAAGAAGCCAAATGCAGACGGGTCTTACCCACAAGGCACAGACCCTGCATCTGGGATCTCCTTGGTCTTGGCTCTGATGAAGGCCATTCCTTGCTCTCATTCCCTGATCTGTCCTGTGGCCTTTGTCGTAAAGCTTCTTTTCCCCTCTGTCAGACCACCTTACTATAAATTCTGTAGTCAGGTAAAGAGAGGTTTCCCTCCTTAACAGGTTTTCCTAGCCCCATATTAAATAAAAAATTTAGAGGCGGAATGGTATATAAAGGTAACTTCTTTCCAACGACTCCTAATTTTTGACCATCTTGGCTTTCCATGTCTCGAGGTATAAAATTTCTCAGACATTATAAATCCTTGAGAAAGTGCTCTAAGAGGTTTGAGACACAAACAGATTTTCCAGATTTGCCTGGAATTCTAGCTTTTTGCAAAGAGAGAAAATTCTGTTTATGCCAAAGCACTAGGCAGAATTTCTATAAGCCTCAAATCCTTCCGTTACTTGTGTACATGGAGGCCACACACACACACACACACACACACCTGCAGAAGGTCATTTATAATCTCTCCTGCACGGAAATTAGGCTTTGATTTTTTGTTTTTGTAAAGCAAATCTGAAATTTCTGAGATAAGTAAGAGCTATTATTTCTGGAGTAATTATTCAGGAATGGATAAATGTAACTTCTTCCCCTTGTCCAAATACTTCTTGCACTGTCTCTAATTGTTTTGCTTCTTTCTGATTGTGAAGTACCAAGAACTTTTTAGCAGTGTCCAGCAGAGAAAAATCCAATTAAATCCTACATGAAGTAAGATAGTTTTCAAGTGCAAGCAGTGAGAGCAAAGACCAGATTTTGTAAGACTTATCCATCCACCCCTCCATCCACCCATACACCCCTCCATCCATCCATCCACCCACCCATCCATTCATCAATCCATCCATCTGTCCATCCATCCATCCTTCCACCAATCCACCCACACATCCATTCATCCATCCACTCACCCATCCGTCCATCCATCCACCAATCCACCCACCCATCTATCCACCAATCCACCCACCCATCCATTCATCCATCCACCCATCCATCCATCCACCAATCCACCCACCCATCCATTCATCCATCCACCCACCCATCCATTCATCCATCCATCCGTCCATCCATCCATCCACCAATCCACCCACCCATCCATTCATCCATCCATCCACCCATCCATCCATCCATCTACCCACCCATCCATTCATCCATCCATCCATCTGTTCATCCATCCATCCATCTATCCACCAATCCACCTACCCATCCATTCATCTGTCCACTCATCCATCCATCCATCCATCTACCCACCCATCCATTCATCCATCCACTCACCCATCCATCCACCCACCCATGCCAGGCACGGAGAATAGAGATTCAACAATAAACAAAACAGAACTCAACCCTGACCTCATGGAGCTTATACTCTTATGGGAAAGGCAGACCATAAACAAGTAAACAAGCTAATAAAAACTACAAACTGAGACAGGCCCTATGAAGGAAGCAAATAAGGAGCAGAGATAGAGGGCAGCTGGTCAAGGGAGGCCCCTGCTCTGTGGGAGCCGGTGGGGGAAACGGTGCAGTGTCCTGGCAGAAGGAACTCCAACGCTGTCAAGAGCGTGCAGTTTTAGGAAAGTGGTGTGAATGCTAACGATGCAGTGAGTGAAGGCCAGTGATAGGCGCTAAGGTAGCAGCAGCAGGTGTGGGAGAGCTCACCCAGGGAATTCAGAGCGAGTGAGGAGGTCGGGTTTTATTCAAAGCCCTGCGGGAAGCTACTGAGAGTTTTCAGGTATATGAGGGACACTATCAGACGTGCAGTTTGTAAAGAGTACTCTTTAAAATAGTGGCAGAAAGTAAACAGAAGAGGCAGGAAGGCGACTGTTCCTGACCTGGAGCATCCTTTTCCCTCCTGACATCACTCTTCCCGAGGTTTGCACTGGTAACAATTGTGTTCCACCAAATTCTCAAATTGCTCCACTTTTCTTTCCAGGTTAAAACCTTTTCATTTTCCTTCTTGCTGTTTTTGTTTGCTTTCTGTCTGCACATCTAGAATCTCTGAACTCCTAAAAGAATACTGTTTCTTTCCTGGGGCCCATTAAACATCTGGATGTGATGTAACGGAGAATGCAGCCCTGGTCCCAGGTGTGCCCAGGGTACCGAGGACCAGGCACTGGCCCAGCATCCGCTTGGAGCCTTGGAAACTCTCCCTGCAGCATTTCAGGGCTTCTTACCACTAAGCACTCTAGCTTGTCAGCAAAGGTCTTTTCACGATGATGACGAAATAGCGCTGTGGTCCTGACAGAAGCTTTGGAGGACACCCCCTGCCTCCGGCACAGGTTCTGCTCCAGGGGGACCCGTCAAGACACAAGACCCGTCAACTGTCCCAGTGTGCTCCCCACTCGTCATCCCCGGGATTGTCACGCTCCCGTCACCTCCTTAGGGTGCTGGTTCACAGGGTGGACGGCGGTGACACCTTTCTCAAGGACCGGAAATACCTCTCACCCTGGAGATCTTCCACTCACCCATCTCAGCCCTGCTCTGAGCCCCAGGGGCCGTCCTGCAGGCACCTACCGCCCGGGGCTCCTCTGGCTTCCAGCTGGGTTTAGGCCATCGAGCCCGGCAGGAGGGGAGAGGGAGGAGAATGGGGTCAGCGTTCTTCCTTGGCCACTTCCTCCCAGGAGGGGGCCCAGAGCAGACTGTTCCCCATCCTGCCCCCCACCCAGCCCGTGGCCCCTCCGTCTGAAGGACAGTCATGGCAGCCCTGCTGTTACGGGTCCTAGGACCCTCCACCTGCTCACTTTTGTCCCTTTATTAAAGGCTCCTAAAATTACCCCAGGTGGAGTGCACTGCCTCTTTCCTGACAGATACGACGTTCTCCTTGAGGGTCCCTCTTGCCCTCCTACTGACAGGATGTAATGGCTCTGACCTCTGACCTTCAAGGGAGTGACCAACATCTCACACCACCCTCTCCCTCCTTTCAGCTGGACAGCCCTTCCCAGCAGGACCACACCCTACCCTCCTGGCCTGTGAGACCTCCAAAGTCATCCCCACTGAGCACCAGTGCCACAGAGAAACAAAGCAGCCCCACCAGAGACCACAGGCTACACGTGCTGTTCATTCTCCTTCACTCTTAGTGAAGACAGAAATTAGGGTGTGTGCATTAACCCATAAAAGCACAGCAGTAATACACAAAGAGATGCAAATATGGTGAACACATCACCGTTCCAGGATAGTAATGACAGCTAATGAGCAGGTGCTGCTCTAAGTGCTTCACACAGATTAATGCCTGCAATCCGCACAGTGGCCTTAAGAGACGGGGACTACTGTCACCCTCGTTTTATAGGACAGAAAATCCAGACATGGAGCGGTTACATAGCTTACCCAAGGTTACACAGCCTGTAAGTGGCCGATGTGGAATTTGCACCAAGGCTGGTTGGCTACAGAGTTGATGCTCTTAGCCACAGTACTGTAAACAATGAAAGTCGGCTGTGAAATCTGAGCAGGGAACCCTACATCCCATCGCTTTATCCCTTGTTATTAAAATATTGGTAAAGAGAAAATAAAATAGGGACTTCCCTGGTGGTCCAGTGGTGAAGAATCTGCCTTGCCATGCAGGGCACGCAGTTTCAATCCCTGGTCAGGGAACTAAGATCCCACATGCCATGGCACGGGCAACTAAGCCCGCGTGCTGCGACTACTGAGCCCTTGAGCTCTGGAGCCCGCCTGCCACCACTAGAGAGAAGCCCGAGCGCTGCCATGAAAGATCGCACGTGCGGTAACTAAGACCTGACATAGCCAAAAATAAATAAATAAATTTTAAAAAAGAAAAGAAATACAAGTAGCCTATATAAGAAGAAAAGGTAGAAGATAGACTGCTTAGAGTGCTGAAAACAAAGTAAGAGATTTTAAAATACTGTCAAATAATCTGACATTAGAACACAGGGTTAAGGCAAAAGGCATACTTTACGTTCCTTTAATTGTTCACTTTGGTAGAACAAATTTAGATTTAAAATAGGTTGCTGAGGAAGGTAATTAGACCCCCTCAGATGCTTGCTTTTTATAAAAGGGAGTGTATTCATTTATAGTAACGGTTCAACTATAGTGTAACCACAGCGGTGTGGGGGGGGGGGCGGTCAGACATGAAGACCCTTGGGGCCCACATCAAACTTCTGAAGAGGAATCCCCGAGGCATCCTCGTAGGCAGGATGATGGCCTTCCAAAGGCACCCACATTCGAATCCCCTGAAACCCGTGAATACGCTTCCTTACATAACAAAGGGGACTTTGCAGATGTCATTGAACTAAGGTTCTTGAGATCAGAAGATGATCCTGGATTGTCTGAGGGGCCCAACCTGCTTGCAAGTGTCCTTATAAGTGAAAGAGGGAGGCCAAGAAAGAGCTGTGACAATAGAAGCAGAGGACTGAAAGAAGGGATGCCAGTGGCCTCTAGAAGTTGGAAAAGGCAAGGAGACATCTTCTCCCCTAGAACGTCCGCAAGTCACACGCCTGCCTGACCCCTCCTTCACTCCTGACCTTCAGACCTGGAAGATGATACATTTGTGTCCCGTTAAGTCTCGAGGCGTGTGGTCATTTGTGACAGCAGCAACAGGAAGCTCATGCAGGCGGTTCCTGACTCATCATGGTTCCACTTACGAATCGACTTATGATGGTGTGAGAGCAATACATATTCAGCAGACACCGTGGTACTTCCAATTTTGAATTCTGCTCTTCTCCCAGGTGAGCGGTATGTGGTAGGATACGCCCTCAGGATCGGAGCTCCCAGTCAGCCACGTGAGAAGGCGAACCACCCCTACATTTACAGCCGTTCTGCTTTTCACCCTCAGTACAGCGGTCAGTAAGTTACACGCGACGTTCAACACTTGACTGTAAAGCAGGCTTTGTTAGATGATTCTACCCAACTGTAGGCTAACATAAATGTTCTGAGCACGTTTACGGTAGGCAAGGCAAAGCCACAGTGTAGGTTAGGTGTTTAAAGGCGTTTCCAACTTAATGGCATTTTCAAATTATGATGGGTTTATCGGGATGTAAACCCATTGTAAGTCAAGGAAAAGCCGTACAAGGGTTAGCTCAGGAACCTGCATTTGTAACAAGTTCTGGGTGATTCTATTGTAGATGTTTTTTGAGGAACACTGCCTTATAGGAAGAGCCTAGGTACAGGTCTCTGGCAACAGGAGAGATCAATAGTTATCCAGCTTTTATTTTTTAAAAGGAGCACTCCCCCCACCTTTTAACATTTAAAATAATATTCTGGTCTTTTATTTTAAAAATATAGGTCGTTGGTTTACCGCGTGTATTAGTAACTGATCATGATATAGTCACGAAAGGGAGCGCGGTTACAGCAGAAAGAGGACGGCCCTTAGAGCTGGCCGCACCCGGGGCTTCTGAGCGGCTCAGTGGCGTGCAGGCCCCTTTGCCTCCCTGAGCCCCTGTGGTAAACTCTACGGCATAACATTACACGGCACAGACACAAGTCACACACAGACAAAACCAACCTCTCTCTCCTCCTCATTTTTTTTTTTTTGCAGTACGCGGGCCTCTCACTGCTGTGGCCTCACCCATTGCAGAGCACAGGCTCCGGACACGCATGCCCAGCGGCCATGGCTCACGGGCCCAGCCGCTCCGCGGCATGTGGGATCCTCCCGGACCGGGGCACGAAGCCGCGTCCCCTGCATGGGCAGGCGGACTCTCAACCACTGCGCCACCAGGGAAGCCCTCTCTTCTCCTTTTTCTCCCCCTCCTCCTCCCTTTCCTTCTCCCTCTCTGTCCCCAATCCCCCAATTCAAACTGTTGACATGAGAGACCCTGGCAGGCCCATTTGAGTTAAGGACCCACCCAGTCCAATAATCACCAGGATGCCATAAGTTCCCCTGCGGAATTGTGAGGGGATAGGCAGGTGGGAGCGTTTAATTTGGGAAAGGGCAGACATTCTAGAAGCTGTCTGCTGTAAGAGCAGAGTGACCTGGTTCTCTCGCTGTTCAATATTTTTTTATTGAGTTGGACCAAGAAGAGAGCTTTCACGAGTTTAATAATTCTTGCAATGATCTATTTTTGGAGTAAATGTCTTTTTGGACAGCTCTGTAATCGGAGTACCAATAACCAACATTCAGTGCGATTTAATCAGGTCATCATCTCGCCAGTCGTCATCCCAAGTTGTAACGAAACACTAATACAGTGGTAAGTGAAAGTCCGCGTGTTTCCTTAAGAAAAATATTCAGAATTCTGGACGAACTAAAGTAAATTTCTTAGTCCTTGGGGCAAAAAACACAAAGGCTTCGGAGTTTGTTAGGAAACTTGCAAGATTCTTGGCATTCAAATCACTTTTACAAAGCAATACTGGGATGAGTCAAGTGTAATTGAATCAGGAACATATGGATTAAATTCTCCCGTAAATACACATGGGTATAAATGCGAAGGGGAAGAGAATTTGCCAGATGGGTTACCAAAACAAAACACTTTCAAAATAACTCAAGATCGTCAACAGACCCCAAACACAGCTGTGTTCTCTTATGTCTAAAAAATGCATTTTCCCTTGGATGTCTTGATAGGTTAATTTAATTTTTGCTGAGTACCTACAGCACATTGGTTACCCTAGAAAGCTCACCACGTCTGCAGGAAGGGCTTCCTATTTGGAAACACGGATTCTTCATGAAATGATCAGCGTAATTCTCTTCCTGCTTTTCCACATCTGAATAATTGTTTACGTCTGTGCAGTAATGGACATCACTGACAGTGCCGTCTCTGCAATGGATTATTATGGCTTCGACCCACTTAACAGGAGTAAACTTCTTGGAGAGCGTGAACTTTGATTCGGTTTTTACTAGGGAAGTGCTGGATGGCAAGGGGCTGTGCCCTCAGGGCCAGAGGAAGGGCCAACACCAGTTCTTACAGACACCAAGTTCGCTGCGCTGTTTACTGCTGTGGCACGGTGATCAGAGCTCAGTTTATAAGTGTTGACTGTACTTTTTCTAAGACTAGAGTTTTCTCAGTGAGTCAGCAATTTTCTGAGGTTCAGAATTTTCCCATCATTTCCACGTTTGTCTTTCAACACAGTGAATTATAATTTGGGTCGTATCACACACAAGAACTCTCCAGCTCTCCTGAATTCTACACTGGGGACGTGCAGCCTGCCAGGCAGAGATTAGCCTGCTAAAGCAGGCTTCCAGAAGGCGTTGCTTACTTCACTCACCAGATTCCTGTGGCAACCAGTCATCAGGGTCCATCCAGAGGCCAGAGAAGTTTCAGTAACAGTATCTCAGGGTGTTCATTACTCCAGGACTTACAAAGGCAACGAAAGATAGGTTGGTCACAACTGATGCTATTCCATTGTCGTAAAAACTGATACAGTTTTTACTATGCAAGAATGGCAAGCTCACATATCTAACCAGACCTTGCCGGCAGTGAGACTACGATGTGAATTCCCAGCTCCACCTCACCAGGAATCCTCTGGAAACCCGGTCAGTATGGCTAAGAGAACTGTCTCTCCTCTAGGCCAAAATCCTTGGCCTGCTTTCTCCAGGTTCTGCTCACGTTCGTCTGTGTGTTCCTGAGTGAGTCTGCACAGGACGTTATACTCCCTGGTATCAGAGCCCTTACTACTCTTGGCACAAAACATCGCCCTCTGCCTGTACAGTTCCTCAAAACCTGCAGTTGACATAGACTTCGATCAGCAACGTTCCAGTGCTGACCTGAGAAGTCTGCTGTCTAGAAAGTGATCTACCGAAATCATTTAGGTGACCACATTCCTCCAGGACAGTCTCTCTCCATCGGCGAGGTCCTCCCCCGCCCCCGGCTGTGTGTGATCTATCTGCTCTATTCCGCACGACTTGTCCTGCTCTCTTGGGCTCCTCCAGCCTCCCGCACGACTTGTCCTGCTCTCTTGGGCTCCTCCAGCCTCATGCTGCTGGCCAGACGGTGGAGCAGAGACGAGTGTACCCATGAGGCAGCCCCGCAAGAAGATGGGGGGACAAATCTCAGATCCACCTCCCCTGAGGGCAGGGGCTCAGCGTATTTGTGGGAGGAAGCTGAGGCATGGAGAGCGTGGGGAAAGGTGACTGGAAATAAGAAAAAGGTGAGGTCATCGTCGTTCCACACAGATGCACCTAAGCGGTGGCTTCTTCACGGGTCGCGTGGTCAGAAAATGGTGGCGTTAGCAGGTTTCGAGGGTGGAGTTTGGGACCCTCTGACGTCAAATGTCACCGAGCGAACACTAGCCATGCCCAGTTAGAGGATCAGGGGTCCGAACCCGTCTTAACCGGCTGGAGCTTGAACTGGACACAGCTGACTGCAAGTTCCTGAAAAACAACTGGGCAAACGTCTTACTGTTTAGGCTACGTGCCACTGGAGTTCACGAAGTTTTCTGCAGCAACAACTAAAGGCGCCCCATCAGTGAAGGCAGGTTACAGGTGTGACAGATCTAAGGGATGCTTACGCGTGGTGTCACGAGAGCGATGAAAACTGTGTGAGCATAGGAAGAGTAACTTCTCCAGCTGAAAGTAGACTGTTCTCCCCATCACTCGCCTTGCTTTGCTTTTCACCCTGCGGGGAAGTTCAACTCAGTAAAGATTTATGGGGTGTCTGTTACGTCCCAGGCACTAGGCTGGGTGCCAGGGTTATAGCGAGGAACAGGACATGGTCTCTGCTTTCTGAGAGCACGTGACCCAGTGGGGACTTTAGAAATGGGGGGCGTGGTGCAGGGAAGAGTGCTCAGCCCTGGCGGGGCCGGTGAGAGCTGTGCTGGTTCTCTGTGGGCGCTGTAACAAATAACCACAAGCTTGGTAGCTGAAAGTGCCACGCATTTGTCCTCCTACAGTTCCGAGGTCAGAAGTCTGAGACGGGTCCCGTTGGGTGGAAACCCAGGCATGGAGAAGGCTGGCCTCCGGGGCTCTCCTTGCTTCGCCAGCTTCTAGGCCTATCCCCTTGCGTTCCTTCGCTCGTGGACCCTTCCTCTATCCCCAAGGACAGCATCGTAGCATCTTCAAGTCTCTGTCTGCTCCATCTTCACCTCACCTCCTCGTCTGTGTAGTAAAATCTTCTACTCCCTTCTTACGCAACTGTATTTAGGGACCACCCAGCTAACTCAGGATAATCTCTCTATCTCAAGACCCATAACTTAGTCACATCTGCAAAGTCTTAGAACCTGGATATCTTTGGGGGCCACCCTGCAGCCAGCCTCAGGAGGCAACCTCAGGAAGCTGGGAAAAGTATTCTGACAGCAGGAATGGCCTAAGAGGGCACATGGCCTGGCTCAGCTCGGAGCCGTGGGAGCCGTTCACAGTGTGCTGTTATTGGAGCCTCAGATGTAAGGTAGGAGGGAGGCGCCAGCTTGCGGAGAATGACAGGTGCCGTGCAAAGTCACTGAGTTTTATTTCGTAGGTTCTAGGAAGTCTTTGAAGGTTTTCAAGTAGGGCGATGATGTGGTCAGATTAGCAATTTAGAGAGATCATTCAGGCAGGCAGATACAGTGAGAGGTCATGAGAGTCTGAAACAACATGGGGATTAGGATGGGAAGATCTCCTGAAAAGGAGAGTTTTCCAGGTATAACATCAAGAGGAACAGTCACTAACTGAAAGGTGGGCTGAGGGAGACAGAGAAATCCGGGAAAAGCCCCAGGTTCTTTGCCCAGGTAGACAGTGGCACCATTAAATATGATAAGTAAGTACACAAGGAAAAAATATGTCCAAGGAAGGAAAAATTGGCATTTATCAATAGTTTGACAGTGTATAATTTGAAAATAATCCGTGAGCGGGACCAGTTTCAGGGGCTTGTGACCTGTGTGGTCACTCAAGGTCCCACACGTAGAGAAGCCTCATGCTTGGTTTAATGCCCGGCTGTTGCCATTTTGAAAGTCTTAAACACTTTAAAACAAAGGGCACCATATTTTTATTCTACACTGGGTCCCACATATTATTTAGCGAGTTCTTTTTTTTTTTTTTTTGCCACACCACACACGGCTTGCGGGATCTTAGTTTCCCGACCAGGGATTGAAACCAGGCCCCCATAGTGAAAGCGGCAAGCCCTGACCACCGGACCGCCAGGGAATGCCCTAGCCAGTTCTTCTTGTGTGCTAAGAGCCCAGTGTTAGAGCCACTGTCTGCAGGGAAAGATGTGAACAAGGGCAGAAACGTGTATTCCCTGTGTCTCCCGGGAGCACGGTCAGACTTTCTCATTCCCAGTTAACCACTTCAAGCCCAACAGAGTTGCTCCCCGAGAGAAAGCCAAGTACGCCAAAGTGAAGGGCTCTTGAGTCAAAACCCAGTGAGTAAAACCGGCCCTCGTTTGGGCTCTCTCTTCTCCAGCAGCCTCAGCCCAGAGGCTCAGGGAAGTTAAGTGTGGGAGGCTCTATGCGAGTAAAGCTGCTGAGCAGGAGAAAGAGCTCTCATGGAGCTTGTTAAGCCCTCTCCGCCGAGTAAGCGCTTACGACGCCCTCCTCGGCGACGGCAGGGCAGAATGAACATGCAGGGGAGAAGAGGCCTAGGTGAATTCTGGCGTCGCTGGAAAGCTCCAGAATCCGGGGAAGGGGTGCTGCCCCCACCCCCAGCTCTGCCCCCTCAGCCCTCCTTCCGCCCCGACTGGTGGGGCCCAGCTCACCTGCCCCTGCAGAGTCGGGCTTCCCCACAGAGTCAGTTCCAGCGTGGGAGAAACCTTTGCTTTAGAAGGCAGCTGCCTAAATGTCTTTGCTTTCCCTAGGCAGTAAGATCACGTCAGCCTCTTTTTTCCGGCTTTCAGATCTCGGGCTCCTGGCTTTAGTTCTGATCCTGCCTTAATTGATTTTCTGGGCTTAATCCTTTGCCTCCTGAAGGGCTCGGGCCTGCCCCACTCTGAGCTTCACTTTGCTTTTTTTTTTCTAATTCCATATCTTTGTTTATTTATTTCCAGCAATGCCTTTTTTCAACTTTTTATTTTATACTGGAGTATAGTTGATTAACAATGTTGTGTTAGCTTCAGGTATGCAGCAAAGTGATTCAGTTACACATACACGTGTCTGTTCTTTTTCAAATCCTTTTCCCATTTAGGTTGTTACATAATATTGAGAAGAGTCACTTTGCATTTTGAGTAGGTGACACCGAAAGGTTGACAGAGACCCATGGGACAGAAAAACAGTCACCTGGTCACCGTGTTTCAGGTCCCACTGGCTTCCAGGTCCAGAAACTCTATTTTGAGAGGAAACTCCATCTCAAAATTTACAGATGCGTGAACCAGAAAGAGAACTTATTTAAACAGTAGTGGCGAGAGAGAGAAGTAACCAATTCCTTTCTAGTGATAGGAGTGCTGGCAGCGTCTGACTCCTTTTGGATATCAGGGTAGGTAGGACATTAAATTATTTATTAGAAAGTTGTTTAGAGCAATGGGAGATAGATTTTCCTGAGGGATATTTTATCCTCCGGGACATGGTGAAGCTAAGATCCAACCTCGAACCATAAGCGAGTAAAAGACGGGCATCTGCCAGATTCAGTATCTTTCTTCCCTGGACAGTTGGCAGACACGGTGCTGTGGGGTTCCCTAAACCAGCTAAGCCTCCTTGTGGAAGATTCTGCAGAGACCCTGGGCTGGAACCACTTTTGGGAAGCCTGGATCCCTCAGTGACCACATGGGGAACCACCCCCACTCCCAACAGACTCCCAGTGGGACAGGGAAATCAAGCTTTATTGTGTTCAGTCACTATTTCAAGACTGTTGGTTACAGTTAACCTCTCTTGACTCAGACAGAAAATATCCAATAAGCTCAACGAAACATTTACTTTTAGGGGATCCGCTATGAAGATTGTGCCAGCAATTTCCATCTTATGAATATGTTCTTTTTCCAGACAAAGCAAAAAGCAACTGAATCATTTTATACGTTAGCCAATTTCCCATTTATTTACTACTAATAAAATTAATTGATGACTCCCTCTTGTGAGAGCACTGGAATCACAACTAACTGCTGAACAAGCATCGAGAGGAAGACACTGGAACTCACCAAAAAAGATACCCTCATCCGAAGACAAAGGAGAAGCCGCAATGAGACGGTAGGAGGGGCGCAATCACAATAAAATCAAATCCCAGAACTGCTGGGTGGGTGACTCACAGACTGGAGAACACTTATACCACAGAAGTCCACCCACTGGAGTGAAGGTTCTGAGCCCCACGTCAGGCTTCCCAACCTGGGGGTCCGGCAATGGGAGGAGGAATTCCCAGAGAATCAGACTTTGAAGGCTAGCGGGATTTGATTGCAGGACTTTGACAGGACTGGGGGAAACAGAGACTCCACTCGTGGAGGGACCACACAAAGTAGTGTGCTCATAGGCACCCAGGGGAAGGAGCAGCGTGGGACAGGATGGAGACCGAACCAGACCTACCTGTTAGTGTTGGAGGGTCTCCTGCAGAGGCAGGGGGTGGCTGTGTCTCACCATGGGGACAAGGACACTGGCAGCAGAAGTTCTGGGAAGTATTCCTTGGTGTGAGCCCTCCCAGAGTCCGCCATTAGCCCCACCAAAGAGCCTGTGGGCTCCAGTGCTGGGTCACCTCAGGCCAAACAACCAACAGTGAGGGAACCCAGCCCCATCCATCAGCAGACAAGTGGATTAAAGTTTTACTGAGCTCTGCCCACCAGAGCAACACCCAGCTCTACCCACCACCAGTCCCCCCCATCAGGAAACTTGCACAAGCCTCTTAGATAGCCTCATCCACCAGAGGGCAGACAGCAGAAGCAAGAAGAACTACAGTCCTGCAGCCTGTGGAACAGAAACCACATTCACAGAAAGATAGACAAAATGAAAAGGCAGAGGGCTATGTACCAGATGAAGGAACAAGATAAAACCCCAGAAAAAACAACTAAATGAAGTGGAGATAGGCAGCCTTCCAGAAAAAGAATTCAGGATAATGATACTGAAGATGATCTAGGACCTCGGGAAAAAAAATGGAGGCAAACATCAAGAAGATGCAAGAAATGTTTAACAAAGACCTAGAAGAATTCAAAAACAAATACCTAGAAGAATTAAAGAAAAAACAAACAGAGATGAACAGTACAATAACTGAAATGAAAAATACACTAGAAGGAATCAATAGCAGAAAAACTGAGGCAGAAGAAAGGATAAGTGACCTGGAAGACAGAATGGTGGAATTCACTGCCATGAAACAGAATAAAGAAAAAAGAATGAAAAGAAATGAAGACAGCCTAAGAGACCTCTGGGACAACATTAAACGCACCAGCATTTGCATTATAGGAGTCCCAGAAAGAGAAGAGAGAGAGAAAGGACCCAAGAAAATATCTGAAGAGATTGTAGTCAAAAACCTCCTTAACATGGGAAAGGAAATAGCCACCCAAGTCCAGGAAGTGCAGAGAGTTCCATGCAGGATAAACCTAAGGAGAAACACGCCGAGACACATAGTAATGAAATTGGCAAAAATTAAACACAAAGAAAAATTAAAAGCAACAAGGGAAATAACATACAAGGGAACACAAATAACATATACACATACAAATAACATACACATAACATACACATAACATACAAGTAACATATACACATACAAGGGAAAACAAATAACATACAAGGGAACTCCCATAAGGTTAACAGCTGATTTGTCAGCAGAAACTCTACAAGCCAGAAGGGAGTGGCATGATATACTTAAAGTGATGAAAGGGAAGAATCTACAGCCAAGATGACTCTACCCAGCAAGGATCTCATTCAGATTCTATGGAGAAATCAAAGCTTTACAGACAAGCAAAAGCTAAGAGAATTCAGCACCACCAAACCAGCTCTACAACAAATGCTAAAGGAACTTCTCTAAGTGGGAAACACAAGAGAATAAAGGGACCTACAATAACAAACCCAAAACAATTAAGAAAATGGTCATAGGAACATACATATCAATAATTACCTTAAACATGAATGGATTAAATGCTCCAACCAAAAGACACAGGCTCGCTGAATGGATACAAAAACAAGACCCATATATATGCTGTCTATAAGAAACCCACTTCAGACCTAGGGACACATACAGACCGAAAGTGAGGAGATGGAAAAAGATATTCCATGCAAACAGAAATCAAAAAAAGCTGGAGTAGCAATACTCATATCAGATAAAATAGCCTTTAAAATAAAGAATGTTACAAGAGACAAATAAGGAGATTACATAGTGATCAAGGGAAAAATCCAAGAAGAAGATATAACAATTATAAATATAAATGGACCCAACATAGGAGCACCTCAATACATAAGGCAAATGCTAACAGCTATAAAAGAGGAAATCAACAGTAACAAAATAATAGTGGGAGACTTTAACACCTCACCTACACCAATGGACAGATCATCCAGACAGAAAATTAATAAGGAAACACAAGCTTTAAATGACACAATAGACCAGATAGGTTTAATTGATGTTTATAGGACATCCCATCTGAAAACAGCAGAATACACTTTCTTCTCAAGTGCACATGGAATATTCTCCAGAATAGATCACATCTTGGGTCACAAATCAAGCCGGTAAATTTAAGGAAATTGAAATCATATCAAGCATCCTTTCTGACCGCAACACTGTAAGATTAGAAATAAATTACAGGGGAAAAAATGTAAAAACCACAAACACATGGAGGCTAAACAATACATTACTAAATAACCAAGAGATCACTGAAGAAATCAAAGAGGACATCAAAAAATACCTACAGACAAATGACAATGAAAACACTGTGATCCAAAACCTACGGGATGCAGCAAAAGAAATTCTAAGAGGGAAGTTTATAGCAACACAATCCTACCTCAAGAAACAACAAAAAATATCTCAAATAAACAATATAACCTTACACCTAAAGGAACTAGAGAAAGAAGAACAAAAATACCCAAAGTTAGTAGAGGGAAATAAATCACAAAGATCAAAGCAGAAATAAGTGAAAGAGAAGCAAAGAAAACAATAGCAAAGATCAATAAAACTAAAAGCTGGTTCTTTGAGAAGATAAACAAAATGGATAAACCTTTAGCCAGACTCATCAAGAAAAAGAGGGAGAAGACTGAAATCAATAAAATCAGAAACAAAAAAGGAGAAGTTACAACGGACACCACAGAAATACAAAAAGCCTCCTAAGAGACTACTACAAGCAAGTCTACACCAATAAAATGCACAACCTGGAAGAAATAGACAGATTCTTAGAAAGGTATAAGCTTCCAAGACTGAACCAGGAATAAATAGAAAATATGAACAGACCAGTCACAAGTAATTAAATTGAAACTGTGATTAAAAATCTCCCAACAGGGCTTCCCTGGTGGCGCAGTGGTTGAGAATCCGCTTGCCAATGCAGGGGACACGGGTTCGTGCCCCAGTCCGGGAAGATCCCACATGCCACGGAGCGGCTGGGCCCGTGGGCCATGGCCGCTGAGCCTGCGCGTCCGGAGCCTGTACGTCCAGAGCTTGCACGTCCGGAGCCTGTGCTCTGCAACGGGAGAAGCCACAACAGTGAGAGGGCCGCGTACCGCAAAAAAAAAAAAAAAAAAAACTCCCAACAAATGAAAGGCCAGGACCAGATGGCTTCACAGATGAATTGTATCAAACATTTGCAGAAGAGCTAACACCCATTCTTCTCAGACTCTTCCAAAAAATTGCAGAGGAAGGAACACTCCCAAACTCGTTCTACAGGGCCACCATCACCCTGATACCAAAACCAGACAAAGATACTACAAAAAAAAGACAATTACAGACCAATATCACTGATGAATATAGATGCAAAAATCCTCAACAAAATACTAGCAAACAGAATCCAACAACACATTAAAAGGATCATACACCATGATCAAGTGGGATTTATCCCAGGGATGCAAGGATTCTTCAATATATGCAAATCAATCAGTGTGATACACCATATTAACAAACTGAAGAATAAAAACCATATGATCATCTCAATAGATGCAGAATAAACTTTTGACAAAATTCAACACCGATTTATGATAAAAATTCTCCAGAAAGTGGACATAGAGGGAACCTACCTCAACATAATTAAGGCCATATATGACAAACCTACAACAAATATTCTCAATGGTGAAAAACTGAAAGCATTTCCTCTAAGATCAGGAACAAGATAAGGATGTCCACTCTCATCACTCTTATTCAACATAGTTTTGGAAGTCCTAACCATGGCAATCAGAGAAGAAAAAGAAATAAAAAGAATACAAATTGGAAAAGAAGAAGTAAAACTGTCACTGTTTGCAGATGACATGATACTATACATAGATAATCCTAAAGATGCTGCCAGAGAACTACTAGAGCTAATCAATGAATTTCATAAAGTTGCAGGATACAAAATTAATGCACAGAAATCTCTTGCATTCCTATACACTAATGATGAAAAATCTGAAAGAGAAATTAAGGAAACACTCCCATTTACCATTGCAACAAAAAGAATAAAATACATAGGAATAAACCTACCTAGGGAGACAAAAGACCTGTATGCAGAAAACGATAAGACACTGATAAAGAAATTAAAGATGAAACAAACAGATGGAGAGATATACCATGTTCTTGGATTGGAAGAATCAATATTGTGAAAATGACTATGCTACCCAAAGCAATCTACAGATTCAATGCAATCCCTATCAAACTACCAATGGCATTTTTTTACAGAACTAGAACAAAAAATCTTAAAATTTGTATGGAGACACAAAAGACCCCGAATAGCCAAAGCAATCTTGAGGGGGAAGAAAAGGAGCTGGAGGAATCAGACTCCCTGACTTCAGACTATACTACAAAGCTACAGTCATCAAGACAATATGGTACTGGCACAAAAACAGAAATATAGATGAATGGAACAGGATAGAAAGCCCAGAGATAAACCCACGCACCTATGGTCAACTAATCTATGACAAAGGAGGCAAGGGTATACAATGGAGAAAAGACAGTCTCTTCAATAAGTGGTGCTGGGAAAACTGGGCAGCTACATGTCAAAGAATGAAATTAGAACACTCCCTAACACCATACACAAAAACAAACTCAAAAAGGATTAGAGACCTAAATGTAAGACCAGACACTATAAAACTCTTAGAGGAAAACATAGGAAGAACACGCTTTGAAATAAATCACGGCAAGATCTTTTTTGACCCAGCTCCTAGAGTAACAGAAATAAAAACAAAAACAAACGGGACCTAACGAAACTTAAAAGCATTTGCAGAGCAATGGAAACTATAAACATGACGAAAAGACAACCCTCAGAGTGGGAGAAAATATTTGCAAACAAATCAATGGACAAAGGACTAACCTCCAAAATATATAAACAGCTCATGCAGCTCAATATTAAAAAAACAAACAACACAATCAAAAAATGGGCAGAAGACCTACATAGACATTTCTCCAAAGAGGACATACAGACGGCCAAGAGGCACATGAAAAGTTGCTCAGCACCACTAATTATTAGAGAAATGCAAATCAAAACTGCAGTGAGGTATCACCTCACATGGGTCAGAATGGTCATCATCAAAAAATCTACAAACAAGAAGTGCTGGAGAGGGTGTGGAGAAAAGGGAACCCTCTTGCACTGTTGGTGGGAATGTAAATTGACACAGCCATTATGGAGAACAGTATGGAGGTTCCTTAAAAAACTAAAAATAAAATTACCATATGACCCAGCAATCTCACTACTGGGCATATACCCAGGGAAAACTGTAATTCAAAATAAGTCATGTACCACAATGTTCATTGCAGGTCTATTTACAATAGCCAGGACATGGAAGCAACCTAAATGTCCATCGACAGATGAATGGATAAAGAAGATGTGGTACATATATACAATGGAATATTACTCAGTCATAAAAAGGAACGAAATTGGGTCATTTGTAGAGACATGGATGGACCTAGAGACTGTCATACAGAGTGAAGTAAGTCAGAAGGAGAAAAACAAATATTGCATATTAACGCATATATGCAGAATCTAGAAAAATAGTACAGATGAACCGGTTTGCAAGGCATAAATAGAGACACAGATGTAGAGGAAAGCGGGGTGGTGGTGGTGTGATGAATTGGGAGATTGGGATTGCCATATATACACTAATATGTATAAAATAGATACCTAATAAGAACCTGCTGTATTAACAAAAGTAATAATAAAATTCAAAACAAAAATTGATTGAGCTGAGGCTTTGTGCTTATTGGTACAGCCCCCTAGTCACCCACTGGGAATCTTGGCTCTGGAATTAGCTCAGCTCTCTGGTCTCTGGGGTTTCAAGGGTTTTTTTTTTCCAAAATTAAAAAAAAATAACTTCTTTTTGAAATTAAATAAGTTTTTAAGGAATAGAATATATAAAAACATGAAGAAAATGAAAGTCATTCATAAATCCATAACCCAATATTTTAGTGAATGTTTTCTTTCTCCTTCATATACATGCATGCATACCAATGGATATATGTGAATACATACACATATCTACATACATATATTTACGTATATACGTACACACAAATATGGTGACTATGTATTGTGTGTATGTGTGTGTAGTTTTATTTTTTAAATAAAGTGGGCTCTTACTACTGCTTTATAACCTGCTCTGCCACTACTGCTGCCCTCAACATTGCCCTGTGGATATGCATGTGGGTATCTTTCCTCGTAGTGAACACGCCTCTATACCATACTTTTCCAAGGGTGAATAATATTTCATTTTATGTGCCTGTCATTTATTTAACATTTAAACTATTTTTGTTTGTTTATTTGTTTTCATTTTGCTATTGCAAACAATACTACACTGAATACCCTTACACTTCATCTTTGCATAACTGTGGGGTTATCTTCTAGTGATAAATTTTTGAAAGTGGGAATGATGTATCAGAGGATATGCATGTTTTATATTCTGATAGATATTGCCAAGCTGCCCTATAAAAATGGAACAGTTTGTAGTACCATCAATATTCTATGGTACTGTACACTTTACCACATATTTGCCAACAATGGGTTTTATCAAAAGTATCATGACAAATCTGATAGGGAAATGCTATCCCGACTTCATTTTCATTTCTTTGATCTTCAGGGAGTTAGAACATTTTTCATATTTTTGTTGGTAAATTTCCTATTCATATCCTTTGCCTATATTGCTCTTGTTCTGTCTTATTAATTTGAACGAGCTCTTTGTATGGAAGAGAGAGTAACCCTTTGTCTCACATATCTGTTGCAGGTATTTTTTCCCATTTTGTTATTTTTTAACTTTGTGGGTTTTTTCCATATTAAAGATGGAACAAATGTATTAAACATGCAAACAAATGTATCACTTTTCTTGGGCTTCTGGATATCATGTGATGCTTTCAACCTCAACTCTGTGCTTTTTTCTTAATTCTTTTATTTTCATGTTTTACATATGATTTAATCTCTTTGAAATTTTTTCTGGTATAAAGTAAGACAATAGGTTGGTTTTTCCCACAAGTCATCATTAATTAATGTTATTACAATTTGTTGGGCATTTACTCTGAGCCCAGCACTGTTCTAAGTGCTTTGAATGAAACAGATTATTCAATCCTCATAAACAATACTGTGAGAGAGGCTTTACTATTATCTCCATTTTAGATGTGAGGAAACTGAGTCAAAATAAAGTCAGTAACAGGGTCACTTCTAGTGACAGTAGGGCCATGATTCAAATCTAACTGCCTTTAGGGCCTCATGGTCTTAACCCACCTCCCCATTCCACATCTCTAGTGCCAAATCCTGTTTAAAGAAAAAATATATATATACATATATATATATAAAATACTTTTTCTAGTTTGTCCATTTGCTTATTAATTTTTGTATTGGGGTAATTGACAGGGAAGTTTAATTTTTTTTAATTAAAAAATAGATTGATAGCCAACTCTATAATCTATTTCCTTTACAATTTCTTCTTTCTATTTCGGATGGAAAACAAACACAAACAAAAAACCTCAGATAAAGGGAATGATTAATAGAGTGAACATTTCTTTTTAAAAAAAAAATCCAAAAATCAACTTGAAGAATTCTATCAGAATTCTGATCAAGACACAAAGAGAGAGAAATTATCAGAGAATTACCATGGAAAAGAAAAGAGGACATGGGACTTCCCTGGCAGTCCAGTGGTTAAGACTCCACGCTTCCACTGCAGGGGACACAAGTTTGATCCTTGGCTGGGGAACTAAGATCCCCCGCGCCAAAAGGCAAGGTCAAAAAAAAAAGAGAGAGAAGAGGATATATGCTTAGTGAGAGGAGAGGTTGTCGGGGGTTGGCGAAGACCCGGGCTGAGCCCCCAGAAGCCCACACCTCTCTACAGCGGCCACGGTCAGGGTCAGGGCACGTCCGAGTGGCCGGGGGCTAGCTGAGGGCAGGTGGTCCCAGTGGGTGACGGCCCTCCATGGGTACACGGCCTGTCCTCCACCCTTGCTGGGACCAGCTCGGCAAAGCCTAAACTTCTATCTCCAGGAGAAGGACAGTTTTTCTGGGATAGAGTTGTGAAAGGTTTTTTCCTGGCTACGTGGATTGAGCTACATCAGTGGGGAACTAGGAGAGAGAAACTAAAGTATTAACACCTTTTTAGAATTCTTTATCAATTTTTGACCCTCCCTGAAAATTCTGGAGGTATCTTTCTGTCCTCTCCATTTAAAATATTTATCGAAATCGCACAGTACAGACATACAGACCCATAATTACTACTGATACTTTAGAAACATCCATGTTTGCTGACTATACTTCCCAAGTCTTGCTCGACATCATCTACTTTATTCCTCCGATGCCTTTCACTTTGAGGAGAGGAAAAAAATATAAAAATAAAGAATACAAGGGAAATATAAAGGAAAGTCATCAGAAGTCAGGGCCAGAAGACGAGCCTCCTGCATACGCCCCCTGCCCCCTCCGAGGCTCCAGCCCTCCAGATAAGCTGGGTGTGTCTTTGTGATACTGAACAGGTACAAAGAGAGCGCAAAGGGTAGGGTTCAGGGTTCAGTGTGAGAGCGGTCTGTGCCTGATCCCACATCAATGTTCTTTAGGAAAGAACACTGTAGGAGCAAATTATGATGTGGGGAAAGCTGGCTCTGTCTCTGTGTCTGTCTCTTATCTCTCACCTCCCAACCTGTCCCCTTCCTGCAGCAACTTGTTCTCAGCTAGCTGCTAGGAAACAACGCCCAAGAATTCCTCTGGTAACAGCTTGAGCATGTATTCTCTCTCTGGAGGTACTTTCAGAATTAAAAATACACATCAGGACCGACTGGTGAGAGACTGAGCAGCGCAGCCTGCTCTGTGCCTGTAACATCACTCACTTTGAGAGCCACTTTCTCCAAGGGGAAAGAATAGCTAGAAAAATCACTGTATAAAGTTTTACGTCCAGCATGATTGGTGCACGAGAATTAATCTTTACTAAAAGAATCATGCCCAGAAACCGGGGCTTGGATATTTCTCGTTTTCTGAATATGACATCTCAGTAGTGGTAACGAAGGTTTCCTGGTTATGTCGATGGGGAGAGGGAAATGAATTTGGGCAAAAGCTAGGAGTCTGCGGGGGCAGGGGTACTGTGGATTCTAAAAAGCAGAAAGTGGAACATAACAGAGTTATGAAGACACCAGGAGGTGCATTGATGGAAATTATGGGGTCTGTTTTGCAGAGGTAAAAACAGAAAGAGCAAAAAAGATAATGGAGAAATTTTTCTGTGCGATTTCAAGTGGCTGGCTGGGGTATATTTAACTGAAGCTAAAGGTTGGGTCTTGGATTAAAAGAGAGGAGGAAAGGGTGACCCACCCAGAGAGGTCAGGATCAGAGCAGGGCCCAAGGCGGGGGATGGGGGAGGGGGGAGGGATGGACCGGGTGTTTGGGATGAGCCGATGCAAACTAGTATATATAAGATGGATAAACAACAAGGTCCTACTGTGTAGCACAGGGAATTATATTCAATGTCTGTGATAAACCATAATGGAAAAGAATATGAAAAAGTATATAACAGTCACTTTGCTGTACAGCAGAAATTAACACAGCATTGTAAATCAACTAGACTTCAATAAAAATTAAAAAAAAAAAAAAAAAAAATCCAAGCAGGGCCGAGGCTCCCAGGCCTAAAAGTCTGCACTTACAGGACAAGCCTACACTGCTCAACACAGCTGGCAGGGGCCATCATAATTTGGTCCCTGGTTGATTTCCACCCCACTCACCGTATTTCAGCTGCATCTACCTTTTCAAAGATTTCTAAACACAGCACGTGGCTATGCCTCATTGTCTGCATAACCCATTCTCCTGCCTCAGCAGGTCTAAGCACCCTTCAGGACGTAACCGAAACATCTCCACCACTGAGGCTCCTCCGTGACTGCACCTTCCTGCAGGGATTCACCCTGGGCCGTGCTTATGAAATACTGGGTGTGTGGGTTGATTAATATTTACCACTTTTTATTACACTCGTTTGATATGAACCCCTCAAGGGCAGGGAGCACACCTGCTGTATCTGAGTGCCCAGCCCTGCTACAATGCCTGGAAAGCAGTAGGTGTCAATACAGTCAAGATAAATGAGGGGGCTTGGGAACAGGAAGATTCCGGAAGAGGAAGGGGAATATCCCGTGACATGCTTTGATGAAACTTGTGATACATACCGTTGACTTAATTTTCTTTTTCTCTTCTTCGAGGTGGTGACAGTGAGAAGCGACTTAAAGGAAGGATTGGCCAGTGGGTGACCTGGTTTTGGCGGGGGGACACGCGCACGCTGGCACCTGGGGCGGGCGTGGCGCTGAGAGCGTGGCCTGGCTTCCCGGGACCTTCCCTCCCTCCGCGCGCGCAGGCAGGGCGCCCGGGAGCAGGGCCTCCAGCACCGTCCTGAGAAGCGCCCGGCTTGTGGGCATGAAGTCTAGCTCGAAATCAATCGGTGGTTCTGACCCAGAGGAGATCTTGCTCCCTTCTCCCAAGAGATACTTGAAAATGTCTGGAGATGCTGTCGGTTGAAATAACTAGTTTGGGCGGTGTTCCCGGCGCCCAGTGGGTGGAGGCCAGGAGGGATGCTGTTAAACGTCACAGCGCACAGGCCACTGCCCAGCACGGGAGTTCTCTGACCCCAGGTGTTAGTGATACTGAGCCGGAGAAGCCTGCTTTCCTGATGATGTCATGGGAGAGCTCTGTCATCCTCGGAAACACCAGGCCTGCCTCTCGGCTCAAGGGCACCCCGCCGGGTGACTCGGGCTCCCCACGCCCTGAGACGCACAGCAGCCTCTTCGGCAGGTGCCGCTCAGGCGAAGAGGCGCAGTGGCCGCACCGTGCGCTGTCGCTCACTCTCAGGGGGCCTGACGCCCCGTCACCGGCCACCCAGCCCAGTCCCTCTGGGCTTTCTTCCCCCTCCCTCCACCTGCAGCAGCACCTGGTCTGGCCCGGCCGCCCTCCGTCTCCGCGGCTGAGGTCCCCGCCTGGACCTGCAGCCCAGCCCCTCCAGACTCCATCAAGATCTTCCCCCACGTCCCAGCCCCCTTATGCCCAACCTCTTCAGAATTTCTGGCTCCTTCCCCAAGTCCATAAATATATGTAAGATTCTGCATCCTTTAAAAAAAATTAAAGTTTTCTTAATCCAAACTCTCTCAAGTTTTTACCTTATGTTCCTCCATCCTTTTACCACCTGTTATTTCATTTACCTGAATACATACTCTCATTGTAAAAAATTACCAAAAATTTGAATAAAACTCATCTGCCGGGCTTCCCTGGTGGCGCAGTGGTTGGGAGTCCGCCTGCCGATGCAGGGGACACGGATTCGTGCCCCGGTCCGGGAAGATCCCACGTGCCGCGTAGTGGCTGGGCCCGTGAGCCATGGCCGCTGAGCCTGTGCGTCCTGAGTCTGTGCTCCGCAACGGGAGAGGCCACAACGGTGAGAGGCCCGCATACCGCAAAAAAAACAAAAACAAAAACAAAAACAAAAACAAAACCTCATCTGCCTGTGATTCAACCCATACCAGCCCGCCACAAAGTAAGTTTGGTGCTTCCCTCTAGACTCTATTTCTTCAACTTTATAATTAGATTTATTTTGTGAAGATTTTATTCTCCCCTAAATGGCATTATTTTATGCATATTGTTCCACGACTGCTTTTTGTTGGTTTGGTTTTTTATCCTTTTTTTTTTTTTTTTTTTTTTTTTTTTTTTTTTTTGCGGTACGTGGGCCTCTCACTGCGGCCTCTCCCGTTGCGGAGCACAGGCTCCAGACGCGCAGGCTCAGCGGCCATGGCTCACGGGCCCAGCCGCTCCGCGGCATGTGGGATCTTCCCGGACCGGGGCACGAACCCGCGTCCCCTGCACCGGCAGGCGGACTCTCAACCACTGCGCCACCAGGGAAGCCCCTGGTTTTTTTGGCTTTTCTGTAGATTGACTGTTATCTCAGTTCCTTCCTATGCTCTTCCGGCATTGCAGGGGCTGGAAACCGGCAAAGTGTGCTTCCCAGGCTCCCTTGCCCCATGTTTCCAGTTTAGCTTCCATTAATTTCCTGCCCTTGCTTGAGATTTGGAAGGTGGAAGAGAAGCAGAGGCCATTACTGCTTTAGAAACAAGGCTGGACTAGTGGGCCTCTGTGGATGCAAGCACAGATTCTGGACATGATGTGGTTCCTCCTGGGAATCACCTGTCTGGACACTGCAGGCAGCTGGGATCATCACGGCCATTTTCCTGTGATTCCTGAACTTCCTGATTCCCCAAGTGCTAGCACTGCCTCTCCTGACTTTTGCTCCTGTAGTCCTGTCAGCAGTTGTGTGAGCCCCCAATCCCCTGAGTTAAGTGTTTTCTGGTTGAAATCACCTGAATGATGTGTTTTCCTGACTGAACCCTGGCTGGTAGAGTGTTTTGTCCAGAAATGGTATCGGGAAAGAGATCCACAAGGATGGGGCTCCAGGATTAGGTTTGATCTGGTAGATTCAAAGGCTGTGGAAAATGGAATACTATAGTCCATGGCTTGGAGTAGCAAGTGCATTTTAAAACTATCACCTGAAGTTGTTTGGAATGAAGAACATCTTGAAAGGGAGGCTGCTGCGATACAGTAATGATAGAAGAGACGACTAAGGCATTGAAAGTGGGCTGGTCCCTTGGACTGCCCTGCAGAGGAAAAGAAAGGAAAAGGCAGGCTCAGGGCTTGGAACTGTCAACTAACGTCTGGTCAGAGGACCAGGGAGCTTCTGTGATGGACCTAAGGGGTCTCTGGTCTCTCATAACCGTGAAGCCAGGGTGTGTGAAAAACAGACTCAATGTCTGAGACTAGAGATTGCAAAATTACAACATCCGCTGAATTCACAGCTTCTCTGGGTCTTTTTTATGCTAAAATTATGGACCTGGTTTGGAAAGAGTGGGATCCTAATGATTACAGAGAACCTGAACAGAGTTGACACCCCTCGTCAAGGAAGCGGCTCCTTCCTGTCTGAAGAGAAACCTCCTCTTGCTTGAAGACCTGGCAGAGCCCTCATCTGAGACAGTTTTCTTACAAAGAGATGCCACATTATCCTTGAAACTCACTCTTCCACCTCTTATGACCTCTAGACCCAAACTAGAATCAGATCCCCACAAATCTTGGAGGGCAAGTGCAGACAGTAAGCGTGGAAAAGGCAAGCAACGCTCCGGAGGAATCAGACTTTGGCAACAAATATCCAGGGAAGCTGGGGGTAAGGGTGCAGGCATGGATTCTAACAGCCTTTGGGCACAGACTGTTCACCAAGTTCATTGCTCGGTCTCCTTCCTCACAACTAGACTACATTCCCAGCTACCCTTGCAACTAGATGAGGCTGTGTGACTGAATTCTGGCCAATGAAATATGGGCAGAAGTGATGGGTGTCAATCTAGGACTGATACCATAAAAAGTCCCTCCAAGGATTTCTTCTGTTTTCCTCCAACTGTTGGCTGGACAAATGCCCAGGGAGACCTGAGAAACTCTGGGTGAAGGTTGAGACAGTCTGTCAGCCTGAAGCCCTGAATGACTGCATGGGGCAGACCCACCCTCTGCTCTCTGCTGTTCACTGTAGTTTGTATGAGGAAAGAAAACAACTTCCATTGTTAAACCACTGAGATTTTGGAATTTACCTCTAAGAGAATTTAGCACTTCTTGAACTAATACATTCACCTGAGAATATATCTTGGAGATATTTCCTAGCCAGTACAAACAGATTTACCTCATTTTTTTAAACTACTACCTAATATTCCACAATACAGGCATACCATCATATACATTATTATTTTTCTATTTTCAATCTTTTTGCTATTAAAATGTTGCAATGAACACCTTGTGTATGCCTCTTTGAACACATGTGTTTCTTCATATCGTGAACGGATACAAAGAAACGGAATTGCTTAGACAAAGAGTAGACTCATGGTTGTTTTTTTTTTGTTGTTTTTCTTTGGTCAGTGCTGCCAATGTAATCTGCCCATATAATCTATCCTACCATCAGCAGTGCATGAGAGTAACTGCTCCCCTGGCTTCTTGCAAACTTCAGTAATAGGGATAATATTTTGAAAATATCAAGCAAATGTTTTTCGTCAAATTTCTTCCTTAAATCATATTCCCTTGCAGACTTCCACCTCTAAGGCTGATGCATGGGGCTTAATGCCCTAGGAAAGGAAGGCAGGTGTGCTGGACAAAAGGTTTTAATCAAGTCCGAATCTCATATCTGACTTTCTGATTCAGAATCAAGTCCCAAAGCCAGTCTTTGGCAAGAGAGTTCCTTAAATCCTATTAATAGATTAGGAGCAAAGCCTAGACAGCTGCGTTGTCAGTTAGCTTTCACTGCTCCAGCACTTACTGGTTTCAAACAACAAGCATTCATTTGCTCTTGGTTCTAAAGGCTGGGGATTTGAGTGGGCCTCAGCTGGGACGGCCTGCCTCTGCTCCATGTCACGTCAGTGGGGCTCACTCATGCATTTGGACCTTGGCTGACGGCGGTGGGCTGCTGGCGGTTCTTTCCATGTGCTCTCATCCTCCAAGAGACTGGGCCAAGCTTTTCCCATAAGTGGCAGAAGAGTTCCCAGAAGCAAGAGAGGGCGAGCCCCAATGCCCCGGCATGTTCGAAGCCTATACTTGCATCCTTTTGCTGTTGTTCTATTGGCCAAAGTCACATGGCCTAACCCAGATTTAAGAGTTGGAGAGACAGACCCACGTCTTGATGGCGGGAACTGCAAGGACACATAGGAAAGGCCATTACACTTGCCCTGGATGTCCTTTCCCACGCCTCCAGCCCATGCTTCCTTGTCTCCCACCTGTCAGTCCTTTTCTTTCAGGCTCTCGATCAGCCAGTCGGGCGGTTCACCGCTGCCTATGAGCTCATGTAAATTCTCACCTTGGACTGCTTTCTTTCTACATAAAGTGGATGAAAAGGTGATGACTCAAAGTTCTACCCATTGGAAAGATTTTTCCCTCAACACTCTCTTTTAACGTTACCCCTGAGTGAGTGTAATGCATCTGCTATCCATTTTAAGCTTGCACCCACATAACAAGACAATCCAATTCAATCCATCCATAAACCAAATTCAAGCTTTCCCCCTCTTTCAGCATCTCTTACTTTGCCCTATATGTTCAAATGTGCCATATAGGAAATATGCTTTTATAACTCCGATGGGGAGAAGGGGAGTCTGGGCTTAAGAGTGCATCTTTTTTTTAAAAAAAAATATTTATTTATTTATTTAGCTGTGCTGGGTCTCAGTTGCAGCACGCGGGATCTTTTTTTTTGTGTGTGTGGTACGCAGGCTTCTCACTGCTGTGGCCTCTCCCGTTGCGGAGCACAGGCTACGGACGCGCAGGCTCAGCAGCCATGGCTCACGGGCCCAGCCGCTCCGCAGCATGTGGGATCTTCCCGGACCGGGGCATGAACTCATGTCCCCTGCATCGGCAGGCGGACTCTCGACCACTGCGCCACCAGGGAAGCCCAGCATGCAGGATCTTCATTGAGGCACCCAGGATCTTTTAGTTGCGGCCCGCGAACACTTAGTTGTGGCATGTGGAATCAAGCTCCCTGACCAGGGATCGAACCTGGGCCCCCTGCCTTGGAAGCATGGAGTCTTAGCCACTGGACCACCAGGGAAGTCCCAATAGTACATCTTAATAGTACTTGTCAAACTCAATCACTGAGATGATACAGCACTCCCACCTTATTATGGATGGTTGCTGGGACTCCCAGACTTAATGATTGGTAGATTCAAGAGAACCCAGCCCACAATGAGCAGTTTCAGACATATGGGTCTCTCAGTGCTCCGTGGTAAAGCATTCTGCCTCTACCGGGGTCCTGTGACACACCAGGAATTATTTCTAGAAAGATAAAAGAGCTATTCCTCTTGAACTTGCCTTAAACTCGTCGTTATAGCGTCTTTTCTCCCCACCCATCCTTCCAACACTGCAGGGCCTGCCATATTGAATGGCCAAATGCCAGGACTCCTGTGGTGCAGCCTGGACCTGCTACCGAGCCCTTTCCTGTTGCAGAGTTGACTCAAGGCTGCCAGAATTTCAGACCACTCAGTACATGACTGGGAGCTGTGTGCCTAGGCATGGAATGGGAAGAGCCCTCCCTGAGAGAGGCAGTATTTTCTTCTTAGTGGGAGGAGACGCAAGATGAAACAATTTGTCTTTTAACCCTGAAGGGATGTCCTGGTTTGCCTCAACCCCGAGACACTCAATTTTTTTTACCAAAGTGGCAGGTTTGTGAATCTTCATAGCAATTATCTCCTGTTCCACGGAGCGCATGGGTCTTGCCAAGTTCTCTGCTGCCAGCATCTCTTGTTCACCCTATCCAATGAGCAGATATCATCAGTGTAATAGGTCAGTTTGTAATAGGTCAGTATGTGCCACAGGATGTCCAGGTGATCCAGATATCTTCTGATTGTATTATGACAGTCAGCGGGTAAGTTAAGTTAGCCCCAGGGAAAAACCGTAAATGTATCGCTATATGGTTGATTCCACATAATTGCAAACTGTTTCAGATCCTCTGACTGGGACGGAAAAGACATCTGCCAAACCGACGGCTGCTTAACATGAGCCATGTTAACCTTCTCTAACCAAGATGTGAGAGGAGCCCCCCAGCTGTACGCTTAAGGTCCTTAAAGGGGCACTAACGTATCTCAGCTAATATAGTGATTGTATCAATAGTATGCTGATGTGCATGTAAGAGAATGCAATGACTCATGTGAGATGACATCTATATAGTGTTAATAATAGTGTACAGATGGATTATTTAATGATGATTATGTATAACAGTGTGATTATATTAACTGTATTAGTATTTACAAAAATATCAGTTGATACTTTATTAATATAATTATTTTATTTTATTTAATATAACTAATAATAACCTATTAATGTGTTATTTTAAGTAGAATTATATTGATATATTATTAATGTCATGAATATTTATTGATTTTCTGTTGTATATGTTGCTGAACTTTTTTTAATAAATTTTAATTAATTTATTACTTTATTTATTTTTGGCTGCGTTGGGTCTTCATTACTGCACAGGGGCTTTCTCTAGTTGCGGTGAGCGGGGGCTACTTTTTGTTGCGGTGTGCAGGTTTCTCACTGCGGTGGCTTTTCTTGCTGCAGAGCACGGGCTCTAGGTGTGCAGGCTCCAGTAGCTGCAGCGTGAGGGCTCTCAAGAGCGCAGGCTCAGTAGTTGTGGCACATGAGCTCAGCTGCTCCGCGGCATGTGGGATCTTCCCGGACCAGGGCTCGAACCCGTGTTCCCTGCGTTGGCAGGCGGATTGCTAACCACTGCGCCACCAGGGAAGTCCCTAAACTTCTTTCAATAGAAGTGAATGTTGAATTACAATGTTGTACCCCTGAAACTTATATAAAAAAATGAAGTCAATGTTCATTGCTTTCATTACCTAACTTCTCAATATTTCAACAAACCTCTTATGATCTGGCTTCTAACTCTAATATCCTACAGAAATTCCTTTCGCTAAAGTCTTAAATGATCTTCAGTTAAATCCAAAGATTCATTTTCAGTCTTGATCTGACTTATGTGCAGCATCTTGCTCGTCCTGAAACACTCCTTTCTCAGTGTCTAGCGCCTGCTCTCCGGGTTCTGCTCCCAAGTCTCCAGCAATCACGCATCAGTCTCTTAGACTCCGCCCCCTTTGACTTCCCCTAAGTGTCTGCATTCTTCTCGTGTCTTTGTTTCTGTCCCTGTGGTTGTCCCTCACAGTCTTCCTTGGTAGTCTTGTCTAGCCTCAGGTTTCAATAACCACTGAAAGATGGTTGCAAACCAAACATATTTTTTACATTCAAGACATGTCCCTCCAGCTACCCCTTTTTGTATCTGATTCTTCTGGAAATCTCCACTTCAACACCACACAGGCATACCCAGTTCAATCCGTCCAAAATGGAAATCTCACCCCTTCTCAGCCAATCTTCTCGAATTGCCTACTTTCACAGTTAAAGTTGTGATGAATGTAACAGTTTGTTATCGTTGTGACGAGTGTGATAAAGGCAACGCTAACTGGCACCAGGAGACCATGTATTGGTGAGCCCTAACCTGGCTGAGAGAGTGGCAGTGGCTTTCCTGAAGAAAGGGACTTTCCTGAAGAAAGTGGGCTCTGAAGAATGGGTAGAAATTTTCTACAGAGTGGAGAGTATTTCAAGCACAGGAAAGAGCACGTGTGAAAGCCACAAAGCAGCAGAGAACTTAGTGGGATAAATGGACTGAAAGGAGTTGAGTGAGCAAAGAGAGAAGGTGTGAGAAGAGGATGGAGCAGTGGGCAGGTGGGGAGGGATCATACATAGCACGGAAGGACTAAAACACTGGTCTTCCCAAAGCCAAAGTCAATCCTTCCCAAAGTTAATTCTCATCATTTGCAGATCCTGTTTTTGCAAATTCGCCTACTTGCTGAAATGTATTTGTGACCATGATACTGATACTGACAGCACTTTTGCCATCATTTGAGGACACGTACAGTCATCCTGTGCACACATTTCCAGCTGAGACTGAACGAGGCAACACTGCCTTCTTGTTTGAGCTCACACTGAACAAGTGTCCTTTCTGCAGCCTTTTTAGTGCCATGTCTTTCACATTTCTGTGCTTCTGCTTGGTGATTGTTCTGTTTGAAATGGCCCCCAAGCAGAGTGCTGTCTGGTGTTCCGAGCGCAAGAAGGTCATGATGTGCTTTTTGAAGAAAATGCACGTGTTTAATAAGCTTTGTTCAGGCATTAGTTACAGTGCTGTGTCTGTAGGTTTAAAGTTAAGGAATCAATCACATGGGACATCCAGGAAAAGGAAGAAGAAATTCTCTGATCTGTGCATTGGGCCACTCCAGGAAGTGCTCACATAGCATCTGTAATGTGTGATGAACCTATGGAAGAGATGGAAAAGGGGCTAACCTTGCGAATTTGTAGCAGAGGAAGAACAGAACTACCACCATGTTGGAAGTGCCTCCCTCGTACTTCAGCCTATGTGCTCTATTACTTTAGCTCTGCACATAAAGAGTTAAATACTAGAGAAATGTTGCTCGTACTCAAACAGCTCATTAAGGTCCCTGAAGAAAGTTCCCGTAACACGGGCCAGGCTTAGTTATGGCTGCTACATGTAGGTAAGTTTGCTTTCAGCCCAGAAGCCTTGCTAATAAGCAGAGATAAGAGTGTACAGTAAAACTAAGTGCTGACAACTTGAAGTTTTTGTGGGAGCCTTGTGATCCAGCCTATATGAGCAAGTGGAAGAACAGAGAAATGTTATGCTTCCCTTGAAGGCCAGGTGTCTCCAGGAAGTCTGCAATCTGCTTTTACCCTTTAATCTTGAACCCTCCTGCTTCCCCTTTTCCCTTAGCATAAAAGAAGCCTGGATGCTATTCAGCGCTAGGATGGTTCTTTAGGACATTAGTCCACCACCTTCTCAGCTTGCTGGCTTTCCAAATAAAGTCGCTATTCCTTGCCCCAACAGCTTGTCTCTTGAGTTACTGCCCTGTTGTGGGGCAAGCAGTACGAGCTTAGATTTGATAACAGATTCAAAAATGAGGACTGATTTAAAAAAAAATAAAAAGCATAGTGCACACCATTGCTGTGAGGCTGAAAGCTGAAGAAATTTACAATCACACTACCCAGGGTCAGGAGAACGTTAATTAAACTCTTCTGGGCCAGTGCTGGCTCACACATTTCAAAAGCCAGTACAGCATGAAAAATGTGAAACTTGCCGGCAAGGCAGGTTCTGCAGGTCAGAAGGCTGTGGTAGTTGTTTTTAAATGCCTGCTAAGTGTTCTGTGGATGAGAAGGTTTTCAGGACTGATGAGATGGGCTCGTTTTACAAGGATGTTGGGAAATATAGAATAAGCGTGGTATACTGATGACAACACTGAGGCCAGAAGCTTGTAGGAACCTGACCCTGTTTTCCTCCCTGGAGCAGCAACTCAGTATTAGTGGATTCCGTGTTAGTGGTGACTTTATAGAACATTATTACACTGGAGAATGAAGCATGTGTAGATGAGAAAAGTGAGATTAGCATCTCCATTTTTATACCTAAGAATCCCCTCAATATTTTTGCTACAATCTTCATGATTCTAGGTACTGATGGTTTAGGAGTCAAACACCCAAGGAATGAATTTTTCTGCCCGGAGATACAATGACGGTCTCTCAATTTTTTTTTAAATACTTTATCAGTCACTGCTACGGGTACTGTGGTGAGTGTGTGTGTGTGTGTGTGTGTGTGTGTGTGTGCAGTGAGGGTAACGAGTCTCCCATGAACTCACAAGGTCATCTACGCTGCTGGTCACTGCCATTCCCCCTTAACCTCTGAACTAGTGTTCACACCTCTTACTCCACTGAAAATGCTTGTCAGCTTCACCAACGCGCTCCTTATTGCCAAACCCAATGTGTCTCTGACCTCAAATTTCTCCAACTCTCAGTAGCTTCTGACTTAGTTGCCCACTATCCTCTTTCGAAACTCTTCTTTCCAATTCATTCTATGATACCTTATTCTCACTCTGCTCTACCAGTCTCTCCTTTTAGGTCTCATTTGTTAAGTTCTCCTTCTCTACTCAATCATTAAAATTTGAACCTCCTCAAAACTTGGTCCTGGACCTTCTTCTCTTCACTGTCTTCTATACCTAATATTCTCATCCACTACAATATCTTCCCTTACATTATACACGTCATGACTCCTAAATGGATACCTTCAGCTAAATCTCTCTCCCCAGCTCCAAAGTCACACATCCAACTGCACATGTAGCATCTCCACTGGGTGTCCCACAGATGCCTCCAGGCCCATGGACTCCTGTCACGCCACAGCTCTGGTTTCTTCCCCAATCCCCCTCCTGGTTCTCCCCCTATATTAACAAATGCTAACACGTTCATCCAGGAACCAAAATCAGAAATCGAGAAGTTATTCTTGGCTATCCTCTTGCTCATCTCTTACCTCCAGCTCAATCTTTCAGAGATTCTGCTTCCAAATATATTTCAGCTCCATCTCTCTCCCTCCACATTTACTCTCCTGGGTGTCCACCATGACACGGGTGGCAGAGAAACGATCGTGGAGAGGGTCAGGTTCTTAATCCCTAGAGGAAGGAGAGAGCTTCTCTCTCCCAGAATTTACACATAAAATCCCAGGGAAGTGGCTAGGTTTGGGTCCTCTGCCCATCATTTTGACCAGGGAGGTGTGATATGGTGATTTTTCAGGCCTTGCTTCTGTGTCCAACCCTGTGGCCAGGGACCCAAGGTACGTGATTAGAACCCCCTGGAATCACATGGAGGCGGAAGGGCAGTTTCCCAAAGGGATAGTGGTGCTGTTATCAGAAGAAGACAAAGAAGACGATGTCTGTGAAGAGTGGAGGCCAGTGGTGGAGACCGTCACCTCCCTTGTTAGTGCTTTGCTGTCCTGTCTACGTTTCCCAGGTGCGCCAGAACACTGGAAGTACTTGACTCTTAAATGAACGGGTATCACTGTAATGCTTACGAGCCTGAGGATTTCCTGGAACGGTGTTGTGTAGAGCTTACAAGTCAAACGGGAGCTTTGGGACTCTGAAAGCACTCTACAACACTTTGAGTGAATGGGTCTGGTAAGAAGTGGAAGCTGTCTACTTCTGTGTTCTTTTTCAGTCTCTCAGGATGCTTACAGCTCTGGGTTCCCCAGATTGGCAGAAGACATTCATGTCCATTCTACTCCTTGCATTTGTGATGTAACTACAGATATACATGTGAGAAAATCCATAGCTGAAGAGCCAAACAGTAAAACATATATAAAAACAGGTCAAGCTGCTTTTCTTCCACCCGCAAGCCTTATATCCAAACACCCTCAGTAATTCAAATTGACCTAACCCACTAAAACGCACATTTTCTTTTAACATTTTTAGAATTAGGGAGTGCAACTGGAATTTTGATTTCCCAAGACAGAAACAAGTTAAGAGAAATCTCGCAGGGTCAGAGTAGTTCTCATCATTCATGTTCTTTTTCCAAACAACCAGCAGAGGGCGAACAAGATGACAAATAAAACGAGAAATGGACAAAGCTGAGGAGGGCTTTTTGTGAGTTTACTGAGTTCACACAGAACCCAAATGTAAACAGGATCCCTAACTCAAGAGCTGGGAAAAGAGTAAACACAGTCTTGAACAGTAATCTGACTTAACCCTGGCATTTTCAAGTTGTTTCTAGAAGATTTATCTGTGGTAAAGACTAAATCCTTTGCAGCCGGGACCCACTCAGATCACAGTCTCCTGGAGACCAGTCTGGGGAAGATGTATCGTGTGGAGAATACCAACATATTTCTATTCTAATGACAGGACTTTGCATGCTTGTAGCAACTAGAACCTAACCTCCCCAGAACGCTCGAGTAAATCACAGTGTCCTCAGATTTGAAAAGGAAAGAAATTGATTTTCATATACCCTAGGCTCCAAATGAAGGCACACAGAAGCATTATGGAAAGAAAAGAAAAGAATTTCATAAATCTTGATGTTAGATAAAGGTGAAAACATTCTATTTAAAAAATTAAGTGTATAATGTATGGCGTCTGCTAAGTTTGGTTGCCTTGTGGGTTTTCTGGGTAAAGTATTCATTATACTGTAATCCAGTGTGTTAAAGATCAGTTATATTCACCTATTAGAAGAAAATTTTTTTATTATAAAGTTCAGTTTGGGGACTTCCCTGGTGGCACAGTGGTTAAGAATCCACCTGCCAATGCAGGGGACATGAGTTCGAGCCCTGGTCCCCGAAGATACCACATGCCGCAGAGCAACTAAGCCCGTGCGCCACAACTACTGAGCCTGCGCTCTAGAGCCCGCGAGCCACAACTACTGAGCCCGTGTGCCACAACTACTGAAGCCCGCGTGCCTAGAGCCGGTGCTCCTCAACAAGAGAAGCCACCGCAATGAGAAGCCCGCGCACCGCAACGAAGAGTAGCCCCTGCTCACCGCAACTAGAGAAAAGCCCGCACGCAGCAACAAAGACCCAACACAGCCAAAAAAGTAAATTAAAAAAAAGAAAATCCCGTTTGGGCAAAAGTCTGGAGAAATGAGTCGTCCTATATACACTGTTGGCTGGAGTGTAAAATTGGTACAACTTTTCAAGAGCGGTTAGGTAAACATAACTCTGTGTGGACTTCCTACATAATCCCTCATTCTCACTTCTGTAAAAACACTAGTGAGTGTTCAAAAATACGTGTGCAAGAATGTTGATCATAGCACTCCCTGTACTAGTCACACTTCAGAAAGAGCTGACAGCACTCCACTGAGGAAATGATGGAGGAGGTGATAGATACAGTGTACTTGCTGGCGGGTCTTCTTGTCTCACCTGCATTAATTCATTTAATCCCCACTGAAAGCATTTTATTACAACACACTTCACATTTGTTCACGCTCTTACTCCCCGCACTCTACTGCTCCTCTCACTGTGCTGTTGTAAAAATAATGAGGAAAACGTGTATTTACTGATGTGACAACGTATCCACAATACACTGTTAAGATTTTTTAAAAATCAGCTGTTGACTGATTGGAGCCAAAGCTCATTTCCATGGAAGTGCAGCGGGTCAACTGAAAGTTTTACTCAATTACTCTTCAGATCTGGATCTGAATTAGCAACACAGAGTGACTAATTGACCTGACACTCCCTTGAATCAACTAATTTTATATCAAATGCTGATTTGAAATCAGATAGTTGGGAAGGGGTGTATCCACATGTAATTGCTAAGAAGTGAAAACAGCATAATCCCGATCTGATCGAGTACATTATGCGACCCATGAGGCTTGTTTTCTAAATGGCATTGGAATTCCTTAATTAATATAAACGTGAAAGAAATACTGTACATTCATAATTGACCTTTTCTTTTTTCCTTTTCCCATTCATGTGGCCACTGTGATGATGACAACTGCCATTTGAAAAACTGTCTTTGAAAGACAAATGCCATATGATATCACTTATATGTGGCATCTGAAATATGACACAAATGAACCTAACTGTGAAACAGAAACAGAATCATGGACACAGAGAATGGATACACAACAAGGTCCTACTGCAGAACACAGAGAACTATATTCAATTTCCTGTGATAAACCAGAATGGAAAAGAATATTTCAAAAAGAAAACAATGTATATATACATGTATAACTGAATCACTTTGCTGCATGACAGTAACTAACACAACACTGTAAATCAACTATACTGCAATTCTCTTAAATCGACGGGAAAAGATCGCTAAAAAAAGAACAAGAAAAGAAAAATTCTCTTTGCTGCAGCATGAAAAATGGCAGCTAACCGACTAGTTACGGTTCATCCTCGGCCCTCGAAAGGGGTCATTCTCAGGGGAAGTTCTGGTCGGCCCTCCTGTTGGCAGCCCTCACAATACATCTTCCTTCTGCTTCTGCGGGATGCTGTGAAGTAAAAGTCTTTCTCTTTCTACATATTCACCTCCTGCTTTGCAGCTAACAAGCCATGGAAGTGGGGCATGTGCTGTGTGCCAGGTACTGGGTGAGGTGCTTGTCATACATTTGTCACCTCGTTCTAACGACACTTCAAGACAGGTCCTAGGACCCTCCTTCTCCCAGTGAAAGAACAGATTCAGAGAAGCTGAAAGCGGGCCTCGGGTCACGCCACCTGTGAGTGTGTTTGGCCCTGGGTCTGCTGGCCTCCAAAGTCTACACCTTTTCCAATAATCCATACTTCAGCCAAAAATGTATTTTCTGTTTATATCACTCACTGTCTGAATCTTTCCATAGCAAATGCTTAGAATTTACAGAGCAATGAAGTCCTGTGGGCAAATGTTAATCTAACCCCACTGCCTTTGACTCCACTTCTGTCCAAACAGAAAGCTGAAAAGTTTCCTGAACTGGAGGACTCTCCAATACGAAGACCACAGGTTTATCCTGTTCCAGTAAAAGAACACTCGTGCCACAGGATGAATTCTAAAGCAGAGACATTTGGGGACTTCCCCGGTGGCCCGCTGGTTAAGACTCCACGCTTCCAATGCAGGGGAAGTGGGTTCCATCCCTGGTCCCAGAACTAAGATCCCGCATGCCCCAGGGCACTGCCAAAAATAAATAAGTAAATAAAGCAGGAACGTTGAAGGCTGTGGTGGCTGAAGGCAGAGGGGGAGGGGCACTGACTTCTCAGCCCCAACCTGGTAGCTAACCTTCCAGAAACTCTCGCTTTGGTCCTTCCACTTCCTTGGAATGCGAATGATTTCTAACCTGAGGCTGGAATTCTGTCTCAGGAAGGGAAGAGCCACCAACACATTCTTAACCAGGACGCGATAATATAAACAGAAGGACAGCGGTGTTTTGATGCCGCTGACACTGCCGATACGTACACTACTAGATTTGCTCGAGTTTAGCACTGAAGTCCAAGAAAGGAGCAGTGTATTTCCCAAGTTTAACAGGAGCGTACAGGCATGCTTAAATGGAAAGCAAGTACAGCTCTTGAAAATACCAACTCTCAGTAAAATCACCGTGTTTTTCAAGGTCTGGATTAAACAGTCACGACTTCATTCAAGCACAAATACGAGACCGTTGTTTGCAGCTCTGCTTTTATTGATGAATTCAAGGATCCCCAGTTTTCTGCTGGGGTATAACCTTGACCGAGAACTCACAGTAATGATGAGTGAAGAGACTAGATTGTTTTATTCCAAGACATTTTTTCTTTGTCTTTTCCTTAAAAATAACTTCTACTGCCTTCGTTGTTGTTAATCTGGAGATGGTGCATGTCCATTGAGAAGAGTTTGAAAAATATCAAAGAGAATCAAGACAAACACAAAAATCGCACTCACTAGTACCCACAAGTGACTGCTCAGCATTCTGGTGTCATCTTCCTAGGTCAATGTGTGTATAAATATACTCATGGCTTGCTTTTTAAAATCTGGATTATGCTGAGAATGCTATTTTGTTAGTAGCCCTTTCCACCTAACTTGTTTTGAAAGGTTTCTTATGTTATTAAGTACTCTCTCCCATACTAAGATCAATGAAAAAATGGAGAAATAAAACAAAATGTTTTATTTTTATGATGTAAACATCACTCATACAGAAACGAACCTTCTTCTGAAGCAGCATCTCAGGTCCATCCATCCTGAGTGCTATAATTTGACCACAAGCCACAAGGTAACTGAGCTGTGTCCCGTATCAGCAGCCTCAGGTCCAAGAGGAGAGCAAATCTCTCTCAGTGGTCTAATCAAATTTCTCTGAAAACCCATCTCACCAGTTGAAGAATTTTTTCTTCTCTTCAGGGGTCTTCTCTCCCATGATAACACAAAGAACCCCAAGAATGCTTTAGGCAGGCGATCAGTCTGCTGCCTCAAGTAATGAAAAGCGGAAAGCTCGGCATTAGCCAGGGATTGGCACCTGCTGTAATAAACCCACCATCTCAGTGGCTGAACCCAATACAAGGTTATTTCTCATTCACTTAGGAGTTCAAATGTGTCTTCCTTGTTCGGGGGTCAGGTGATGGAGAGCAGCTCTGTCTTCGGTCACCTCCCAAGGTGACCTTGACATCCAGCCAGCAGAAGGGCAAATGCTCTCAAGGGAGACCCTCAGTCAGAAGTCGTGACATGGTCACAACTCGCCACCAGGCAGGCTGGGAAATGTGGTCTGATCGTGTGCCCGGAGAGAAGAGAACAGGGCTTTGTTGAGCGCTACCGGTCTCTGCCACCTGCTCCTCTTGGCACCAAATAATCACTTGTAGCCCCCTTCCTACCCCATAGAGCACAGCCTCCCGTCCGTCCCCCCAAAGCTGTTAGTGGAAAGCGCCACCCAGCTCCGCATGCAGCCCACGCTCCAGAACCTCTCTCTGATGCAGTTTCCTCCCTCAGATTCGGATGCGGCTGTCTGTGGTCTGGTGAGCCATGAACTAATGTAAAATTATCCCACCCCGTCCCTCCCATATACACACTGGACATACAGCGCTAGAGCAGGGTCATGTCAGCCACCACAAAAGCTCCCACTTGGGAGTGGGCAGGATGGCAGACAACCGTGAGTCACTGATTCACAGCGATGATGACGTGCGTTGGGCAAGACCCCTGTGCCGGTGGTGGAGGAAGCTCCCTGCTTCGGCCCGGGGCTGCCAGTGGGGAGGAGCTGCCTCGCCCCTCGTTCTGCACCTAAGGGGCACAGGGGTGCGCATCTCCTTCAGAGGCTGTAGCAATGACGGCCCTTCCACTTCAGGGCAGCCAAGGGTCGTTTTAAAGCGCAAGGCTCTGTTTCGGTGAGGCTCTTGGTGTGCCTGAATCTGTAATTTCCTCGGAAAATGTAGCAAACCTCTGGTCTATTTCTTTCTCAAGACTTAATCCTCGGGACTCTTACTGACTTCCTTCCTTGTGTCCATGTCTTCTGCAGCCCTGTCCGCACCTAACAGGGGCTACCTTGAAAATATGAAATAATAACCGGATCTTCACAGCAGGGTTGAGCCCCTCTGTTCAATTAGGAAGTCTTAGGGCCTTTGTCTCTCGAAATCTTTTTCTGTCTTATTTCCTCCTGTTGGTGTCCAGAGACAGGTGGCTTTTCAATCGACATCTTCCTTTTGCTGTCATCAAAGCTCTCCTTCACGCTCAACGTTCAAACTCCCTCGACTACGGTGTCTTCTTCGTTCTTGTCTCACACAGGCAAGTGCACTGGGATGGGGCATCTTCCTGTAATCACGTTTTCATTTATTTGGCCAAAATACTTGAAGCAACCGCTCTGCGCCAGGCACTGGACACGAAGACAAACACGATACAGGGCCTGACTGAGAGGCCCGAGAACACACCGTTCTCCTAAACGCATGTGCAGGGCTGAATGGGAGCCCGGGGAAGGAAACACAGGGCTCTGGGAAGGTCAGAGAAGGTTTTCTGGAGGAAATGATGTTGAAGTTAAGTTGAAGACTGAGTCAAGGTTTTCCAGAGGTTCACAGATGCAAAGGACTTTCCAGTCTAAATAAACAGTGCGTACAAGGTAGTACCAGCTAATCACACACAGCTTTTCTCTCTCTCTTGGTAACTGCTCAAAGCTCAGATTTTAGGTACTGAGGGTCTATAAATTATCCTTCGACAGGGAGGCTACCTCAGTTCAGCATGGTCGTGTCTAATACCTTAGAAGCTTTCCCCACTCACACCCTTTCGTGCAGGCACCGCTAGAGTATACTTGAAGGTCCTGGCAGGGGCACAGACACCGATGCACGTCGGCGGAGAAGCGTCTGCCTGTCTGGGAAGGTCCGCCCGCTCCTTCAAGCAGCCATGTGGGGAAGGAGGCATGTGCCCTGGGGGCATGCAGAGGGTGCCCACCCCGATGCGCAGCAGCCGCCCCGGCCATGAGCGGAGAGACGGACGTTGAGGTCGCATCACCCTCCCACCAGCAGCCTGCTCTGGCTCTAGCTGTTCCCACTCTTAATGGCACAAAAGTTGAGGAGGCCTGTCTTCTAGAATATTCTGCAAAATGCCTGTTGCCTGGTAGGTTAGCTATCGCTGCCCTCAGTGGAAGACCTTTCGCGCCCGTCTCTGCCCCTATCCTGGTACCGCAGTGAGAACGGTGCTGTGCGGCTCTTTTTTTTTTTTTTTTTTTTTTTTTTGCGGTATGTGGGCCTCTCACTGTTGTGGCCTCTCCCATGGTGGAGCACAGGCTCCAGATGTGCAGGCTCAGCGGCCATGGCTCACGGGCCCAGCCGCTCCGCGGCATGTGGGATCTTCCCGGACTGGGGCACGAACCCGTGTCCCCTGCATCGGCAGGCGGACGGGAGATACGATCCTGCAGACGGGGGACTCTCCCCATTTTTGCCCCTCCTGCTGGTGTCGGCTGAGGTTTTGACTCCTAAGCTTTCACTTGTGAATGTTGCCCGTGCACATCACCCCATGAATTTCTGCTTATTCTTTAATTGACAGATGGGAAAACTAGAGGGTTAATGTTCACCTAGCATTACCAAAGTATTTTATTCATTTTTCAATGGATCTGGACAAATTCTTAGAAGGAAGTACATTATTGAGCTGAAGTCAGGATCACTTGGGTACAAAGAACAGAGACTAAGTCACCTCAGGAATAGGGGGGCTTAATGACGGGCCCCAGATTGCAGGGGCCTGGGGACAGTCTCAAGGGCGGGAACGAGGGGTCCCCTTATCTCCCCAAATCAACGTCCGTTTCCCCGTTCCAAGTTCCCAGGAGAGGAACTAGGTCAGCTCAATTCACTTTTCCCACCAGGTCACAGGCCTGCCCTGCCAGGTCTCCTCCCCTGGACAATTAGCTGCGGCCGGGGGCATGGGAGCCAAAGGCCGACCCCCCCACACACAAGGGGAGCTGGGGGAGCCACCCCCAGACACATCTGATGCACCACAGGACTGAGGGCGGCCGTTAGGAGCTGTATACTGGACCCAGAGGGCCTGGTTTGAGGTTGGCTCCACCTCTTACCAGCTGTGTGACCTTGAACAAGTTACTTAATCTCTCTGTTCCTCAGTTTCCTTATCCTTAAAAGAGGGCATATAAATGGTATGTCCTCATGGGATTGTGGTAAAGGACTAAGTGAGACAAAGCAAAAACAGCATTCGAATCTGTAAACGGCACACAGGGAAAATTCAATGAGTATCGCTAGGATCATGTTTTCCCCCAAACAAACGCCCCTTCCTCAGTTTTCTGTTAACGGCACCATCATTTTCCCACACATCAAGACGACAGTCACATGTCCACCTCCATGTCCTGTGTCCTCTTCCTATGGTAAGCTCTTTATTTTATTTGCTGATTCATTTATTTATCCAATTTTTAGGTTTTGAGCATCTGTTTGCTACATAAAAATAATTTTTTCCTTCCCAGTCTAGCTGGCATCTCTCCATCTTAAGCCCTCAACACCTCTCACGTGGACCGTTACAGTTAGTGTTCCAACTGGTCCTGCATCCCACAGCCAGATTCACTTTGCTAACCTGTATTCTGATCCCGTTATTTCCCCTCTCGACACTTTCCCTCTTGTGGGACACAGTTCACATTTGAAAACTCAACATTCAAAACACTCTACAGTTTGCAACAGACTTGTGGTTGCCAAGGGGGAGGGGATGTGGGGGAGGAGCAGATGCAAACTATTACATACAGGATGGATAAACAACAAGGTCCTACTGCAGAGCACAGGGAACTGTATTCAATATCCTGAGATAAACCATCGTGGAAAAGAATATGAAAAAGAATATATGTGTGTGTAACTGAGTCACTTTGCTGTACAGCAGAAATTAACACAACACTGTAAGTCAACTATGCTTCAATTTAAAAAAGAAAACACTCTACGGTTTGGATCTGACCTGCCTTGTAGCTTTACTTCACATAGCTTCCCAAATACAATCACACTCTGGTTAACTGGGCCGTTCTTACTTCTGGGAAAGTGTTATACTCTTTCCCGTCTCGGAGCCTCACCCGTGTGGCTCCATCCACCTGCAAAGCCTAACCCCTTGCTCCATGGACCAGAGCTTCAGCATCATCTGCCAGCTTGTTAGAAATGTCACACCCAAAACCTACTGAATCAGAATCTATATTTTAACAGGAGCCCCAGATGGTTCATACACCTGTATTTTTCTTATATTTTATAAGACAAACTATCTTATTTATTAATTTACTAATATCTTGTAAGTTATAGGTTGATCCATTCCATCTCTCTTCCTATTAAAATGGTACCCTTGTCTCAAAGCCTGGCTCAAATAATGTTGCCTCATCCAGACATTTCTAACTGCTAGAGCTGAAAATCATCTCTTTCTTCTCTGAATTCCCATTGCTGCTTTCTGAATTCTCTGAATTTCCCACAACTGAATTTTTTATACCTGCTTATGGGAATCAGCACATACTTTTTTTTGAGTATGGATTAATGATTCTGTAATGTCCTTTTTAAGTTGAGATACAATTGACAGGTAAGTTTCAGGTGTACAGCGTAACGATTTCACATTTGGATGTACTGTGAAATGATCACCACAATAATTCTAGTTAACATCCACACACAAACATTTTTCTTGTGATGAGAACTTTTTTTTTACATCTTTATTGGAGTGTAACTGCTCTACAAGGGTGTGTTAGTTTCTGCTGTATAACAAAGTGAATCAGCTACACGTATACATCTATCCCCGTATCTCCTCCCTCTTGTGTCTCCCTCCCACCCGCCCTATCCCACCCCTCTAGGTGGTCACAAAGCACAGAGCTGATCTCCCTGTGCCATGCGGCTGCTTCCCACTAGCTATCTATTTTACGTTTGGTAGTGTATATATGTCCATTCCATTCTCTCACTTCGTCCCAGCTTCCCCTTCCCCTTCCCCGATGAGAACTTTTAAGGTCTACTCTCTTAGTAACTTTCAATCATACAGCTCGATCTTAGTACATCCCTAGAACTTACTCATTTCAGAATGGAAATTTGTACCTTGGACCTCTTTGCCCATTTTACTCACCCTCCACCCCCTGACTCTGGCAGCTGCCTATCTGTTCTCTGTATCAAGGAGGTTTTTTTTTTATTTTTGTAGATTCCACATGTGTATGTGTATATGTACATATATATGTATATGTGTATGTGTATACATATTCCTGTATGTACGATCTCACATGAGATCATACAGTATGCACTCAAAGTCCATCCATGTTGTCACAATTGGCAAGATTTCATTTTTATGGCTGAACAATATTCCATTGATATATATATATACCACAACTTCCTTATCCATTCCTCCATGGATGGACACTTGGATTGCTCCATGTCTTGGCTATTGTAAATAATGCTGCAGTGAACATGGGGGTACGTTTATCTTTGAGTTAGTGTTTTTGTTTCCATCAGATACATACTCAGAGGTGGAATTGCTGGATCATATGATAGTTCTATTTTTAATTTTATGAGGAACCTTCATACTGTTTTCCATAATGGCTGCACCAATTTACATTCCACCAACAGTGCAGGAGGGTTCTCTTTTCTCCACATCCTCACAAACACTTGTTATTTCTTGTTTTTTTGATAATAGCCATTCTAACAGGTGTGAGGTGATATTGTGGTTTTGATTTGCATTTCCTGATGATTAGTGATGTTGAGTACCTTTTAATGTACATGTTGGCCATCTGTATGTCTTCTTTGGAAAAATGTCTATTCAGATCCTTTGTCCATTTTAAAATCAGAGCGTTTTTTTGATATTGAGTTGTGTGAGTTCTTTGTATATTTTGGATATTAACTCATCAGATAAATGATTTGCAAATATTTTCTCCCATTTTTTTTGTTGCCTTTTCATATAGTTGATGGTTTTCTTTGCTGTGCAGAAGCTTTTTAGTTTGAGGTAGTCCCATTTGTTTATTTTCACTTTTGTTGCCTTTGTTTTTGGTGTCAGATCCAAAAAACCATCGCCAAGACCTGTATCAAGGAGCTTGTGATTTCAGGTTTCAGGTCTTACATCAAGTCTTTAATCCATTTTGAGCTAATTTTCATGTATGATATTAGATAGGGGTCCAGTTTTCCCAACACCATTTATTGAAGAGACTGTCCCTTTCCCTATTGTATATTCTTGGAGCCTTTAATTGACCATATGTGCGTGGATTTATTTCTGGGCTCTCTATGCTGTTCCACTGATCTATGTACCTGCTTTTGTGACAATGCCATACTGGGGTGTTTTTTAGTGTTAGTTTCAGGTGTACAGCAAATTGACTCAGTTATACATATACATATACTCATTCTTTTTCAGATTGTTTTCCCATATAGGTTATCACAGAATATTGAGTTGAATTCCCTGTGCTATACAGTAGGTCCTTGTTGATTACCTATTTTATATATAGTAGTGTGTGTATGTTAATCTCAAACTCCTAATTTATCCCTCCCACATTTCCCCTTTGGTAACCATAAGTTTGTTTTCTATGTCTGTGAGTCTGTTTCTATTTTGTAAATAAGTTCATTTGTATCATCTTTTTAGATTCCACATATAAGTGATATCATATGATATTTGTCTTTCTCTGTCTGACTTGTTTCACTTAGTATGATAATCTCTAGGTCCATCCATGTTGCTGCAAATGGCATTATTTCATTCTTTATTATGGCTGAATAATATTCCATTGTATACTTGTACCACATCTTCTTTATTTATTCATCTGTCGATAGACATTTAGGTTGCTTCCATGTCTCAGCTATTATAAATAGTGCTGCAATGAACATTGGGGTGCATGTACCTTTCTGAATTATGGTTTTGTCCGGATATATGCCCAGGACTGGGATTGCTGGATCATATGGTAGCTCTATTTTTAGTTTTTTAAGGAACCTCTATACTGTTCTCCATAGTGCCTGTACCAATTTACATTCCCACCAACAGTGTAGGAAGGTTCCTTTTTCTCCACAATAATGCCATACTGTTTTGATTACTCTAGCTTTGTAATACAGTTTGAAATCAGGGAGCATGGTGCCTCCAGCTTTGTTCTTATTTTTCAAGATTGCTTTGGCTCTTTAGGGTTTTTTGGGTGTATGTGTGGTTTCATACACATTTTAAAATTGTTTGTTCTATTTCTGTCAAAAAATGTCATTGGAATTTTGATAGGGTTTGCAATGAATTTGTAGGTTGATTTGGTAGTATGGACATTTTAACAATATTGATTCTTCTTTTCTTGACTAACTGCTTTGAATTGGAGTCCCAATACTATGTCCAATAAAAGTGGTGAGAGTGGGCATCCTTGTCTTGCTCCTGATCTCAGAGGAAAAGCTTTCAGCTTTTCACTGTTGAGTATGATGTCAGCATTGAGCTTGTCATGTATGGCCTGTATTATGTTCAGGTACATTTCCTCTACACTTACTTTGTTGAGAGTGTTTATCATAAATGGATGTTGAATGTTGTCAAATGCTTTTTCTGCATCTGTTGAGATGATCATATGATTTTTATTCATTTGTTGATGTGGTGTATAATGGTTGACTGATTAACAGATGATGAATCATTCTTGCATTCCTGGAATAAATCCTGCTTGATCATGATTTATGATCTTTTTTACATAGTGTTGAATTTGGCTTACTGATATTTGAGGATTTTTGCATCTATGTTTTATCAGGAACATTGGCTGGTACTTTTCTTGTGACGTCCTTGTCTGGTTTAGGTGTTAGAATGCTGGCTTCATAAGATGAGTTTGGAGGTGTTCTCTCCTTTTGCTGGGGAAGATATTGAGAAGTACTGTTTTAATTCTTCTCTGAATGTCTGGTAGAACTCACCAGTGAAGCCATCAGGTCCTGGACTTCTGTTTCCTGGCAGGTGTTTGATTCTAATTCAATCTCCTTTCTAGTAATTGCTCTGTTCAGATTTTCTATTTCTTCATCAACCAGTCTTGTTAGGTTGAATGCTTCTAAGAATTTACCCATTTCTTCTAGCTTACCCAATTTGTTAGTGTATAACTGTTCATAGTAGTCGTTTATGATTCTTTGTATTTCTGTGTTATCAGTTGTAATGTCTCCTCTTTCATTTCTAATTTTGTGTCTTGTCTTGGTGAGTCTAGTTAAAAGTTTAGTCAATTTTGTTTATCTTTTCAAAAAAACATATCTCAATTTGATTTTTTTCTATTGTCTTTTTAGTATCTATTTCTGCTGTGGTCTTTGTTATTTCCTTCCTTCCACTAACTTTGGGCTCCACTTGTTCTTTACCAGTTCCTTGTGCTGTAAAGTTAGGTTGTTTGAGATTTGTCACGTTTCTTGAATTGGGGATTTATCTCTATGAACTGCTTTCTTACATCTGCATTTGCTACATTCCATATGGTTTGGTATGTTGCATTTCCATTTTCTTTTTTATCTCAAGGTATTTTTAAAAAATTTCTTCTTTGACCCATTGGTTGCTCAGTAACATGCTGTTTTATCCACAAATTTGTGAATTTTCCAGTTTTCTTGTAATTGATTTCTAGTTTCATACCACTGCAGTCAGAAAAAAACGCTTGATATGATTTCAATCCTCTTAAATTTATCAAGACTTGTTTTGTGGCTTAACATACAATCTATCCTGGAGGATGCTCCTTGTGCACTTCAAAATGTATAGTTTGTTGCTTTGGGATGGATTGTTCTGTATATATATGTTAAGTTAATCTGATTTAATGTGTCATTTAAAGCTGATGTTTCCTTATTGATTTTTGATTCCTGACACGTTACAACATGGACGAACCTTGAGGACGTTAGGCTAAGTGAAATAAGCCAGTCACACACAAAAAGTGGAGTATATGATTCCACTTATATGGGGCATGCAATCAATTTCATTGAGAAGGAATGGTGGTTTCCAGGGACTGGGGGGAGGGGAAATGGGATGCTGTTTCATGGGTATAGAGTTTCAATTTTGCAAGATCAAAGAGTCTGGAGATTGGCTGCACAAAGATGTAAATGTACTTAACACTACTGAAATGCACACTTAAAATTTTACTATTTTAACCATTTTTACGTTACGCATATTTTATCACAATTAAAAAAAAATTTTAATCACTGTGTGGAGAACAGTTTGTAGACCAGAAAAATTAGAAGCAAGCTGGCCAGCTGGGATGCTATTGCAGTGGTCCAGGTGAGACAATAATGGCCTGGATTAGAGTGACAGAGGCAGAGGTGGATGAGAAGAAATCAGATTTGGGGGCCATTTTAAAAGTAGAAACAGTAGTACCTGCTGGCAGATTGGATGTTGAGTGTGAAGGAAAATGACGGAGAACTCTGAGGATTTTAACCTGATCGACTGAGTGACCAGCGGTGCCGTTTAGTGCAGTGAGGAACTCTGGGGCAGGGGCCAGCTGCCAGGTGGCAGGCTGATTGCATTGGGCACTTTCCATTAGGGAAAGGGTGACTGTTCCCTTTGGAACAGGCACCTGTTCCCGATTTGGGTTTGGTTCCCTGCCTGTCATCACGCTGCTGCCAGCACTCTCTCTACGGACTTGCTGAATGGCTTATACTCTGTCATATTCTCCCACACGACATCACTTCTGACCATGGAACTCATTTTACAGAGAAAAAGCAGGCCATAGGCTAATGCCCATGAGACTCCCTAACCTTATTAGGCATCCCAACACCAGAAGCAGACAGCTCAGTAGTACAGAGGGATGGTCTGTTGGCAGCCAGTCCCCACACCAGCTGGAGAAACACCGTACAGGGATGCAGCATATGCTCTCCCCAGTGTTGCTGTTTCTCCCTTTAGGGACACTCCCAGAATACATTTGGCCAGGGACCCAGGGAGTGGAAGTGGTGACGGTTAAAATTATACCTACTGACTTACCCAAAACCATTTGCCTCCTTTACCCAAAGATTCTCTCTGGCAGATTTTGGTACCTGGAGTAGAAATGCTTTTGCCTGGTGACAGTCTTCCAAAAATGACTGACTGGGACATCCTGTCGGCCAAGCTAATGAACTCTGAGCCAGATTTGATTTTATGTAGAAAAGTAAAGAAAAGGATTTTCTTATACCTAAGTATCATGGAGCTCTTCACACTCATCATACGTAACCTGCATTTCCAGGTTCCACGTCTACCCAGAGTCCTTGAAACGTGACCCTGCACGGCACCCACGGCCGAGTCTGCCTGCTGATGTGCCCCTCCTTCCCAGCCCCTCGCTCCTGTCTGATATCTACTGCCCACCAGGCTGCCCAGAGGAGCCCATCTGCTGCCCTTGCGTGAGGTCACCAGTATCCCTGCTGGCTGCCCTTTAACACAACACCCCAAGGGACCGGGGAGGGGCTGGGACCCACCCTTGCACTGTCGCCTGAGCCACTGCAGCACTGCATGTCCCTACCGCTCTCCCAGAGTCTCTCTCAAAGCAGACACTTCTGTATTTTATTTTGTTTCTTGCCTGCAAACAGCAATCAAAATGCTAATAAAAACCCTTTTCCACAGGAACTTGCACCAACTTCATTCCCACAGAGCCAAGCCTCTCTACCCTCACACTCTAAATCAAGACAAACGCCACTCACCCAAATGCACCAAACATCACTAAACCAGAGCACTTTTCATCACCTTCCAGGGAATGGTGACGTCCCTGTTTCTTCAAGAGTAACAGGGCTCCTTTAGTAGTAGGAAAGGGTCTGTTCTAGTACACTTCCTAAAACAGAGTGGGTACCAGTTACTCAGGCCTTAAAGTCAGGTGTACAGGAAACGTAAAATCTTATAGCAATGATGTTTTTGTCTCCAACAGTCGCCACTGACCACCACTCCTCGTTCCGTAGGGTGGTAGAAATGAGGTCTTAGTCAATTCAGATCATGATTTCTCAACAGTTCATATACGCCCGCCCCTCCTGGGGCTGCATCTCAATTCTGGGAATTGGGGATGGGTGGGACTTGCAATCCGCGGTAGGAGAAGCCTGATCCCCCCGGAGCCTCATCCGAGGCATCCCCAGTCCTCCAGGCTGGGCCGCAGCACCCTCTCGCTGGCCTCTGGCCCTCCCGGCTGCAGGCACACTGCCCTCAGCCACACAGGGAAAGGCTCAGCTGCTCCAGCATCTTTTGGGACCCTCTCCCTTTCACCGCTCCCGAGCCACGCTGCGTGGAGGCTCCCAAGGCTGCCGCCCCACGCCACCCCCAGATCCACGGCCTCCCGGCCAGGTCTCCTCACTTACCTGGGAGTTACTACTGGCGAGTTTGGAGTGTGGAGCTGCGAGTAACTGCCTTTCCTTAAGGGGAGCACTGATGCAGGTGGATTCCTCAGCCTGATGCCCAGCAGTGCCTTCTCCCCTCCCCCTCCTTCTGGGCCTTGGCTGTGGCAGGACAGGGAGAGGGGGCTGAGCCTGGACCCCTGCAGTCTTCGGGGTTCCTTCCAGTTTGCAGAAGTCCCCACACCCACCTTCGTTTCTGTATGACAGTCCACCGCCCGATGTTCTGTTTGCCACTGACAAAATCAAGAGAAGCAGAGAAGGCATTTGTTCTTCTGGAAACGTTTAGAGGTTGTCTCAAAACAAAAAGAAAAACCTCATCCCCTTTAGGATGGGGAATGCTTTTCCCTTCTGGTGTTGGAAACTGGGATCATCCTTCAAAGCGCAGCTTGTCTGCAGTGGCTTCATGGCAGGTTAAAGGGGGCCAGTGTGCCTGCAGTCTGGGGTCCTCTACCTGGGTGGTCGGAGCTGGGGTCCTGGAGGTGGAACTATGAGCTACAAGGTACAAAACTCATCCCTTTCTGGGACAAAGTTCAGTTCACTCAGGAATTCACAGAATAGCCTTTATGTGCTCCTTTTCTCCCCTCTAAATTTCTTTTTGCCGACCATACTGCATAGACTCAGAAACAACAGCACTTTGTTCAAAAGCATGCTCACCCCGGCCCACTAATACTCTAAGTCAACAAACTTCTGAGAAGTTCGCCTCATCTCCGCACACCAGTTTTCTCACGTGCCGGGGTGACCCGTCCCAAATTCCATTCCAGGGTTTGTCATCAGTCTGTAAGGCCAATGTGTCCCTTGACCTTGGACAATCCTTTAATCTCCTATGTGACTCAACTGTCTTCTGTAAAATGGGGTGAATCGTATCTATAACATCACATGTAAAGCCCTTAGGACAGAGCCTGGTACATAGTATGCCATCGATAAATGCTACTATTATTATGACTATGTCAATCCCACATGAATCCCGACATGCAGCGGGGTGAATCTCAGGTCACAGCTCGGATATGCAAAAAATGTAACTGGCTTTATTTTCCCCTAAGTCTACTTACTTTTTAATGTTTTGTGCCCATTGCACTAGGTAGCAGAAACTTCCCTCCAATTAATTCAGGGTGATCTCACTCAGTGTAGAGTCTCCCTCTTTCCAGGAGTGTCCAACTCCTGGGCCTTTGTGGGACGCTAATGATCTGGCATCTGGCCAGCTGCTGGCTGAAGTCATCCTAGACGGTCCTGGCCCAGTGCCCCACCCGGGTCCCTGCAGTGGAACTGACTCCCCAGGGAAGCCAGCTTCACACAGGTTACTTCCTGGGGAGGGGGTAGCAGAGAACAGCTCTGAGAGCAGTCAGCTTCCTCTAGGGGTTCGGGGGGAGTGACACAAGGGAGGGTGTCACAAGGGGACACAAGGGGAATGACGCAAGGGTGGGTATGTGTCTAGATTCCTATACCATGTGTTTCTCATTACCATAGTTTATTTTTACCCAATGCCCTTTACCAGTCAGAGTCCACTGTGAGGCGACCGTCAGACATCCCAGGGAAGGGTTAGTACATCAGAGAAGCAGAGGAAATGCTTTTTGGAGGTTCATACATCTTGGCTTTTCAGTATCAAGAGCCTGGCCTTGAAAGAGTCACGGCATCAGTTTTACACCAAAAACACTAGACTGGAAAGAATATGAGGTGATGGTGAAAGTCAGGGTTTCCAAGCTGAGATGAGACACACATTCTCTAGGTTGGAGGAGGGGAGAGAGGTGAGATAGAAAGGAAACAGGGAAATGAGATTCTGGGGTTGGGGGCGGGGACGGTGACCCTATAGATCAACAGCCAAACTGGGACACTTGGGAAAGTGAGAGAGAGTGCTACGGATAGTGATGCTGGGGCCGCAGGCACCAACCAGGACTGTCCCAGGGAAGCCGCACAGACGGACCTGTATTCACCCTACACAGGGTCCAGCTCCCCGCTCGGAGCCCAGGAGCAAGCCGAGAAACCACAGGCGTGCTGGGGGAGCCGGGGGGGCCCCTCCTCTTCCTTCGAAGAAAGCGCCCAGGTGCCCACTACGACTCTGCCTACGCTGCCAGGCAGAGGGGACCTGACAGAGAAGTGAAATGGTTGTGAAGACGGTGACGGATCTTGCACACCTTGAGACGGTGAGCTGAGGTGAGCACCCGCCTTACAGTGAATCAGAGGACCCGAGTCAGAGTTCCAGGTTCTTGCAACTCGTAACTAAAAGTCCCTCTTTTTGAAAAGACTGCCTTGTGGCTAGTCTTCCAGGGCGTCCATCATATATACATGTGTATCTACACGCAGGACAAGGGGGAGACACTTCCATGGTGTACATTAGAACAATACCCGCAAATGTGCTGAAGCTTCTCCAGGGTTTGAATTCACAGCATCTGTCTTAGGAAACTAATGGTCCATGCACATTAAAAGGGGTGTATACAGATTTTTTAGTTATGTTGTTTATAAGAGTGGAAAATTGGAAATACCCAGAATGTCAGTCAATAGGGGAGGGATTAAATAAATAGTTGCATCTCCACACTACAAAGTACTAGGCAGCAGGTTTTTTTAAATGTGTTACAGTTTATATTGCTCTGAAGCAGAAAAATCCTCATATATCAATTTTAAATAGCAAAATACAGAACAATATATACAGTATGATATCACTTATGTAAACACACATATACTCACACACCCCAAATCTATGCATGAGAATCTGTATTTGTCCATATATTCTTATGCGTAAGTAAATGCAAGAAATAAAAATCTGGAAAGATATTCACCGAATTGAAATCAACAGTTACCTCTGAGGAGAGGATTCCAATTAGGAGACTGAAAGTTAAGATAGATGTTTTCACTTCATGGGTATTGTTCAGTTTTTTTTTTTCTTACAGCACAAATATATTCAGGTATTACTTGTGTTACCCGTTTTTTAAAATTGCCCCCCTTGTAGCAGCCAGGAAACGGATGGTATGACCTAGAATGATTTGAGGAGGGTTTAATGAAGGGACAGTTATAAAGTTACGGGTTCAGGAAGACCACTTAGGACAGTGATGTTACCGCCCCAAACCCAAAGGGATGAGTGGGAGGGAGTCCTGGGGACCCAGATGGAGAGAGTCATGCAGAAAGGTTTCCCGGAGGAGCACTTGGGACGCAACAATGAATCTGGGGAGTTAGGAATCCACTTCCCTGACCTCATTCCCTCCCCCCTCCCGCCAGTCATCTGCTGGAGTCCCCACTGGCCAAATCCAACAGGAAGCCTGAGAGTAAGGGAACTTGATGTTGTTCATACAAGGGGGCTCCTGGGACAGAGACTTGAGAGCACAGTGGCAGAGGGTGGATTTGGAGGAGTAAAAGGAAGGTAACAGGCGTAAAACCATCCTCCCTGGACTCCTGTTGAAAAAAGGGGGGGACGTCTACAACAATATACACCACAAGGTCATCTCTGAGTTTGGGGGATAATGAATGTTTTCAACTTCTTCCTCTTGCTTATTTATATTTTCTAATTTTTCTATATTAAACACTTAACTGCTTTAAGTTTTTTAAAGTTATTTGGGACATTGCTAGTAGTCAGGTGATGGTGCAAACATGAAAGACAAACATGAAGGTGGAGGTACCTCTGATTAACTGAAGAATGTAGGAGCAGGTACAGTTAATTAGTATCTCAAATTTGAGGTTCCTCTTGGGTATTAGGAAAAGATCTTTGATAAAAGGTTGGGGGCTTCCCTGATAGCGCAGTGGTTGAGAATCCGCCTGCCAACGCAGGGGACACGGGTTCGAGCCCTGGTCCGGGAAGATCCCACATGCCGCGGAGCAACTAAGCCTGTGCGCCACAACTACTGCAGCCCGTGCTCTAGAGCCCGCGAGCCACAACTACTGAGCCCACGAGCCACAACTACTGAGCCCATGTGCCACAACTACTGCAGCCCGTGCACCTAGAGCCCGTGCTCCGCAACAAGAGAGGACACTGCGGTGAGAAGCCCATGCACCGCAACGAAGAGTAGCCCCGCTCGTCACAACTGGAGAAAGACCAAGCCAAGCAACAAAGACCCAACGCAGCCAAAAATAAATAAATTTATTAAAAAGAAAAAAAGGAAAGGTTGGTTTTTAAAATAAACAGTGCTGGCCTAATTGACTATTCATCTGGAAAAACTAAAAAACTGGACCCCCTACTTCAAACTATGTGCAAAAATAAGCTTCAGATATATTAAAGATCAAAATATAAACATTGAAATGCTAAAAGAAAATTTAGGAGAATGTGTAACTTTTGTGTGGGAGAGGCCAAAAAAGAAAAGGCCAACATATTTGACTACACAGCAATTAGACACTTATGTAAAGGGAGAAAAACCATTAACAAAGTCATGACAAATAATATACTCTGAGGTACATGAGATAGAGTTATACCTAATAGAATTATACCTAATATACAAAGGGCTACCCTCACGGATAAAAAAGGACAACTCATTAAATGTAGAAATGTGTAAAATAAAGTTCACATTTTATAGCAAGAAAAATTTAAACATAAAACAATTTTTCTCTGCCCTTTGGCCTCCTCTCCCCCCACACTGTGCATTTTGTATCTGCCTTATGCATCGAAAAAACTCCCCCACTGGCAGGAATACCTGCTCGCACCAACAAGACAACTCCTTAAAGATAACATTCCTTCCTGATCTTGTCAGGGGGTCAGGATGACCCAATACTTTGTACTTACAGATCTGGATTGTGTGAACTGTCAATAATACGTCATCCAATGTCATCTCTGTCTCAAAAATTTTATGTAACTGTGTTTCGACTTCTAACAGACAGAACAGCTCTTGGAGGTTTCTGAGGGGCTGTTCCCCAGTTATAATCCTCCAATTTGTCTCTTATAATAAAAGTTTCCTTTGCTTTCATAGATTGACTATTAAGTTTTCATTAACACATGTCTGAATAAATGTTATCTCACCCCCTTTCTGACTTGAATTCTGAGCAAACTGAGATATATGACAAAAAGTAAGGCAGAAGGGTGCCAAACACCACCTTCAGGCTGGACCAGCCGGTCTGGTGGCAGACGTGGTCTAGCGTGAGAGAAGAACGTCCTCCTAATACTGGATATGCGAATCCTACAACACGTGACCGGTCAGAGCAGTGCGGCCCCAGCGCAGACCCCTCCCCACGAGAGAAGGGGGAGAAGATGCGCAAGGACCAGCTGAAGTCTCTTCATTCCATCAGACAGGTCACGTGGGCAGAGAAGCCACGAGAAAGAGAGAAGGTTCACACCCCTCGCACAGGCTGAACCATCCATCGCGAGGGGGAGGACGTGTTCCCCCCTAACAACTCAGAGGAACAAAAAATGTACCTCTAATGAAAGGAAGCTGACAAAGGGAGGGAGGGAGGAGGAGACCCTCTCACCGCGTGTGTTTCTGCGGCCGGAGACAACGCGGAAGCTTCCTCACGCCGAAAGCTTCACACCGGGCGAGCAAGAATGCTCACTTTTTCCTCATCAGTTTGTGCATCGTTTAATGTGTTCTGGAGAAAGTGGCTGTAATTTTTTAAAATCCCAAGAAGTGAAAACGCTGGAGTTCCTTTTCTAGAAAGATGGGGAGCGTTACCTTGGTCGAACGCCAGTGGCACTGAGCGCTCAGGATGGCAGGACAGCCTTGCCCGCCCCGCGGACCGTGGACCGGCGGTTCCAGCCTCAGCCTCGGCCTCAGCCTCAGCCTCAGCCGCAGCAGGGCGGCGGGCCCTCGTGGCCCCCAGCCCGGGGTCGCCGAGGCCAGGGACTCGGTAGGGAGGGAACGCGACGCTTTCCAGCAGCTGGCAACCGAAAGGGAAGCTGGCCTGGTATCCGGAGAGAAACAAGGCGTGTGCACAGGTTTTGCTTTACTTCGGAGGCGTGAGTCTATTCGCGCGCAGTTGACGAGGCGGTGGCCCAGGGAGAGAGCGGGGCCCGCAGACAAGGGCTCCCGTGACGCACACAGGCACGTCGCGGCCTCGGATTCGGTGGGAAGGAAACAGGTGTGCGCATGCGCAGGCGAGCGTGTGGGCGGGACGGGAAGACGGCTTCCGGTCAGGCGGAATGTGAGGGCGTCTCCTGCTCGAGAGGTGAGGAGCTTGACGGTCCCACTGAAGGTGGAGACTCCGTTTCTCCGTTTCGGTGGTACCCAAGGTAAGGTTAACACCTAACAGCCTCCGTTCGGTGGTGTAAGATATGAGGAGAGTGGAATCTAATCTGGAGAGGAAAAAAAAAGCCTCTTCATATACAGAGTGCTTTATACTATTGTAACAAGTGCCTATTTTCCACCACCAGCCCCATTAAAGTGTAAAGAATCACTTGCATCCTTGGTCTCTGAGAGATACAGCATGTGGTAATGATTTCGTAAATAACTGTCCACGGAATAACTAAAGGGAAAAAAAGAAGGGTTGACGGAATAGATCTCTCTCATAAGGTAAAGAAGAAAGCACAATGGGCTTCAATTTAATTAGATCCAACAAGTATGGGCATCTCTTCTATACTCTGGGCACTAGGCAAACCACAGTACATAGGCAGCTGCGGTCCTGACCCTCCAGAGCCTGGTCTGGATGAAGACGGTGGGCATGGAGGCTCTGATCAGAGGTTGACGTATGAACTTTAAGATGTGGAGGTGAGGCTGCTGTAGGACAGCTCTGTCCAATTATCTCTTCATTAGTGATAACTGCCCCAGCCAGATGGGGAAAGGAAGAAAATTCCAGATTATGGCGTACTTGGAGAAGAGTACGATGTACTTGGGGGCGGGGCGGGGGGAGGAATGCCGGCGGTGAAGGTGGGAAAAACAATGCAGCACATCATGGCTACAAGCATAAGCTTTGGTTCAGACTGGAATTCAAAATCAAACTCCTTCTCTACAATGAGACTTGGGTACGTTAACACCCAAGGCAGTGATGCTCAACTGAGGGTGACTTTGCCCCACAGGGAATACTTGGCAATGTCTGGAGACAGTTTTGGTTTTCCCAACTGGGTGGGAGGAGAGTGGGATGCTACTGACATCTAGTGGGTTGAGGCCAGGGATGCTACGCAACATCCTACAAGGCACAGGCCAACCCACGACAAAGAGTTACCCAGTCTCAAATATCAGTACTGCCTGTGAAACTCTGCTTCAAGACTTATCTGTAAATAGTTTTAATGATACCAACCTTACAGAGGTTTTATGAGAGTGAAATGATTTAATGTCTATTAAATACCCGTGTCACCGAACCAGGTTCATTTGCCCGTGGTGCAGCACGCACACCGGAATGCTGAGGCCCCGAGGTTTGCAGCAAAGAGAGAGCTATTCATAAGGCAGACAAGTCTCAAATCGCCCCTCCCCCGCCCCCCGAGGGCAAGGGGCTGGGATGCTTGTGGGAGGGAGAGTAAAGAAGCAGGGCGGGGCGGTCTGAGGCTTGGGGAGCGCAGGGAAAGGTGATTGGAAACAGCTGTGACAGCAGCCTTTCTGCACAGGCGTAGCTCCACTACTGGCCTCAGAAGGTGGCAGAGCAGATGCTCTCACCTGTGCAGGTGGAAGGTCAGTGGTCCCATCCGGTGTTAACCAGCCCAGCTCCCACTAGACACAGCTGACGCCAAGTTCCTAGACAACAACTCAGGCAAACCTCTTACTGTTCAGACGTGCTGCTTGGAGGACCCAAGTCTTTTGTAGCAACAATTAAAACAACTGTGATTATCTTACAGTTGAAATGGATTTAACTAGTGATTACGCACGGTTTCACCTGCCATAGAGAATGAGACTAAGGGAAAAAATGAGGAGTAATACTAAAATGAAGAGAGGAAGATGCTAAAGACAATTTCTCATTGCAATTTTGGATCAGACATTTGTTTGCAGGGCATGGAAAGCCATCTCTTGCTTTAATTGCTGATCCTATGACCAGACACTGGATTTACTGTAGATCTGAAGCTGAACCCCCACAGGGCAAAGTGATATCAGCTAAGACCCTAAAACCACCAGTGTTGGGAAGGCTCACCCCCATGAGAAGAGAGAGGAAACGTTTTCAGTTTCCACTCGGAAGAGCTGTGAAGGTGGAGGGGAGCCAGCGATACCTGCGTCCAACAAGAGGGTGGAGTCTGCTTGTGTTTAATGCTGGGGTTGGGAGAAGAGGAGGCGCCTCCAGTTTTTTCCCCCCTTTCATTTTAGTAGTTGCAAAATATAAACTCAAATCTGAGAGGATATAAAACTAAGACCATTTGTTGGCCAAATCAAAGTGCTTCACTTTTTATTTAACATTTTATTTATCTTTTAAACCTTTACATAAAGGTTATGTAAACCTTTATGTAAACCTTTACATAAACCTTTATGTAAGTCATTCCATGTTCATTGGTAGAAAAGAAAAACAGAAAACGAAGAAAGAAAAAAGGAAAGGATGGAAGGAAAGAAGGAAGGAACCTGACAAAAAGAAAAAAGTCACATATAATCCAACTACTCAAAAATAATTGCAATTTTTTCAGTATGCATTCCTTTAGATTTTTTCTATGCATATGTAACATTATGTATACCTCTAAAAATAAAATTGGATCATCTCAATCGAAAACTTTGTAACCTACTTTTAAAATTTACATCTTTAAATAATACATCTTAAAGAGTTTTCAGTATCTTTGTTTCCATATGTATTAACTTGTCAAAATATAAACAGCTTTTCCCCTAATTACAGAAAGAATAACCACTGAATGTAAAAGAAATGCAAGCAATATGGAAGCATATAGAAAAAAAAAAAGGAAAAAAAACAAAGTATTTGAGTTAGGAAACCATGACTTCAGTTGGCATAAACACGTAAACAACAGAAAGCTCAGAGCTAGGATGAGCTCAAAGATGTCATCAAGATCCCAGGGTCTTTCTATCTGTCTCCTCTGCTGTTTACTGACCTCATCTACAAGGTCATTCTCCTCATGGTCACAAGATGGCTGCCAGTGGCAACCAAGTGCACAGTCCCCCTGCCGTGGAATGTAAGCAGGTTCTTTCAGCCTCATTGCCTCAACCTGTGTCACATGCCCTCCCCAATCCATAGCGATCAGCAGGGCAATCCTATTCACTGATGAACCTGGAGTGGGGGGTATGTGGAGGAGCCACATGCATGGCTGAATGCATGGCAGAGTCTTCAGCCACCGCATACACTGTAAGTCCTGTGTCTCCGCGGCGCGCAGTCTTTTCCGGTTTTTTTGTTTTGTTTTGTTTTTGCGGTATGCGGGCCTCTCACTGTCGTGGCCTCTCCCATTGCGGAGGACAGGCTCCGGATGTGCAGGCTCAGCGGCCATGGCTCACGGGCCCAGCCGCTCGGCGGCATGTGGGATCCTCCCGGACCGGGGCACGAACCCACGTCCCCTGCATCGGCAGGCGGACTCTCAACCACTGCGCCACCAGGGAAGCCCCGTTATGTTATTTTGATCAAATATTTCTTTTTAACTTACTTAAGCATAGAAGCAATTTTCTGAAGTTTTCTTCCAATGTGAGCTTTTGCTTGTTCTTATGCATTTTGACCTCCTGAAACAGAGAAGAGCAAACCTGACTCCATACTGGATCTATTCCTTTAGCTCTAACCCTGTGCTGTTGCCTGTGCTTAGTGACGCTGGCTCTGCACCTTTTGTAAAAGAATGTTGCCTGTAGCCTGAAATATACATACAGGATAGCCCATTCTCAAGGCTCTGACCTTTAAAGGAATAACACTTTCCCATTCATACAGAGATAAAAAGCTGCAGAACAGAAAAAAACAATTGTCTTGTTGGTTTATAGGAACATCTTGACCAGACCTACATGGACAGCTGCAAAAACAAAGGATTCCAGCACTAAGAAGTTTGCAGCAGCCAGCCATACCCCCTTCCCTTTTCGTATAAGAGAAGCCCGAATTCTAACTCAGGTAATGTGGCTCTTTGGGACACTAGTCCGCCATCTTCTTGGTCTTCTGGCTCTCCAAGTAAAGTCGCTATTCCTTGCCCCAGCAACTGGTCTCTTGACTTTCTGACTTGTGCGGTGAGAGCAGTATGAGTGTAACACACTCCTTTCCTCCTCTTCCTTTTTTTTTTTTTTTTAAGGGGATGAGGGGTAGAATTATTGCACAGACCCCAAGCTGGGTTTCTTCTTGTTTAGTCATTTTGAAATAGTGCCCATTCTACGTGGGCTGCTTTTCACCCCAAAACAGTATCTACGTGGTCTTTTCACTCCCTGTTTACCTGAGCACAGTCTGCATCTTCCCTGTAGAGGGTGAGTGAGCTGGGGCTTTGATCAGCATCCTTTGTATCTGTTGGTCCCAAGCTGCCTGGGAAGAGTGGGGAGGGGCGTGTTTCCACGAGCCCTCAAAGCTGGGAACTGTTTTCACATTCATCTTATTTTTGATTCTGTTGAAACCCTCGTCTGGAGGCCCGGCCCGGTGAATAGAGCCTGCCCTGCCCCGTGGATGGTGGTGGGTCTGGAGGTCTGGGTTTGTCTCCCCTCTCTGGCTGCTGGAAGCTGTGGTCAGAGCCCAGCCGAGTGGTGTGAACGCCTTGCCTGGTGTGGCCTCAGGCACTGCCCCCCCCCCCACCGCCCAGCTTGCTCTGTCCGGAGCTGCTGGCCCCTCAGAGAGAATTGCTGCTGGAAGCTCATTTCTGGCCTCTCTCCCACCACTGTGACCTTCGGCTGATGTTTGGCTTTCACTTAGGAAGAAGGGCCCCGGGTGGAACATTCCAGATCTTTTCTCTCGCCAACTCAAGCCCCCATTTCCTGTCCCTCCAAAGTGAGAAAACTTTTTAGCGGGCCTCTTCTCACCACATCATGCAGCTCACTCCAAAAAGGGAGCTGTGGGTTGGTTCCCAGATTTTATATCCATTTGGGCTTGATTGTGTTGTATTTTGGATATATCAGATGTTTTGTATTTAGATTTGTGTTTCCTGAAGTCTGTGGTATGAGGTTGGGAAATTTGCCTAGATTTGTTGTTGGGTGGTGTTTTCTTTGGTGTATCTTGTTTTATTCATCCCAGTATTGGAAGGAGATTTTTGTAAGCCTGCTAATACAACCCAGTCTTTCCTGATTGCCCCAGAGCATTTTATTTTATTTATTTATTTATTTATATTTATTTAGTTTTTGGCTGTGTTGGGTCTTCGTTGCTGTGCATGGGCTTTCTCTAGTTGTGGCAAGCAGGGGCTACTCTCTGTTGTGGTGCGCGGGCTTCTCGCTATGGTGGCTTCTCTTGTTGCGGAGTACAGGCTCTAGGCGTGCAGGCTTCAGTAGTTGTGGCACGCGGGCTCAGTAGTTGTGGCGCACGGGCTTAGTTGCTCCGCGGCATGTGGGATCTTCCCAGACCAGGGCTCGAACCCGTGTCCCCTGCATTGGCAGGCAGATTCTTAACCACTGCGCCACCAGGGAAGTCCCGCCCCAGAAGCATTTTAATGGTTACATAGCATCCCAACCCCATGGATAAAGCCAAATGTTCTTAACTAATTTCCAACTGGCAAACAGGCGATTTCCAATTTTTTATCATTATAAAAATGTTGCAAAAACTATGTGCGTAATATGTGTACACATCTCTGGTGATCTCTTTAGTGGGTGATCACATTTTCAATAATGATAAGTTCAACTGTACTTTGCCCCTTCTTGGCGTTGTCTTCGTTCTGCAGTTTAGTGGTTCTAAATAAAACCATCATGAAAATCCTTTGCCATATTGTGGAACAGCCTCGGCACCTTCTCTTTCCGCCAGACCATATGTTGACCCAGATACACTAATCCCTCCATGGAGCGACATGATTGGTCCACCAGGGATGTGCATTATCCTCATTTCCTCTCTTCCTTTACACCCCCTCATGGTCCATGCATCCTCCACAGCTTCTCACAATGCACTTTCTACTTACTCTCTTTCATTTTTGGCTGTTTTTTTCCCACACACTTCTGAAGTTTGGGGATCCATTTCTACCAAGGCTTTTGTCTCGTAGAGATCAAAGCTAAGTAATAGGCACCTGCTTCCTAGTGTGCTACTCCTCAGAATCTCTGTCTCTGTCTCTCTCTCTCTCTCTCTCATGCATGCTGAAACCCTGATGTATCAATGTCAGAAGGCAGAAACCAATCATCTTGTGTTCATCAAACTATGAAGACCACCTGCAGAAAAACACTCAGGGGTGCTTTTGTTAAAATCCAAATTCCTGGACTGCCCCTCGGGTTTGCTGGATCACAAATCTCTAGGGATAGGGACGAAGAATCTCTGTTTTATTGAGCTGTCTAATGATTCTGGTACTTGTTAAGATGTATATCATTTTAAATGCTATATCAAAGCTCAACTCCATGTAAACTAACACAGTAACTCCCTTCCTATCATGCCTTTTAAATAAAGATTGTATTAATCGTGTTTCCAGATTGCTGGTAACACGGACGCACTGCACAGATCCGAAAACCACAGCGTGGTAGAGATGACAAGAGCACCACTTGTGGCCCTCCTCTCCTTCCTAGTTGCTTACTGTTAGGTTGGGGCCACGTGACCAGTTCTGGGCTGTGAGTAGGGTTTACTGAGTCCTCCACGGCGTGCCTTTGCTGTGGTGCCCGTGAAGCCATGTGCTGAGATGCAGCGTGATGAGCATGGAGCCAACGTCAGCTTGAGTCTCTGATGGTCTGTGGAGCAAAACTCCCGTCACCCTTCACTGGCTGTGCCACGTAGGCTAGGACTATAAGTCATGGAGATTTTAAGGTGACTCGTCACTGCAGCAAGACCTAGTGTCGTTCTGAATAATAAAACTAAAACCTCGATTTCTTGTTCATGCACCAATGTACCTGAGTATCTTCTGTTCGTGTTAAGTTATAAAAAGAATTCTCCAGTTCTACAAATCTGAGCTTTATTAGAATATTGACTTCCTAAAATCGACTCCTGTCTTCGTAACTAATTTTACCACATTTTAATCCGTGCAAATGGGAGGAAAAAAATTCTGTGCCTGAAAAAAGGAAACTAAATGCCCTGGGAAAAGTAAATGAGGTAAAATGAGTCAGTCAGTGGTTGACCTAGAGAAAGAACCCAGAACTTGCTCTGCTACCTGGCTGACAAATCCCTACCACTAAACCATGATGGGAAACCAAATTTCTCTTAAATCCAAAATGCACAAGTACTATAAACAATATCTACAGTTGGCCCTCCATATCCGCGAGTTCAGTATCAATTCTACTCAAACGGGATCCGAGGTTGGTTAAAGCCGCTGACCCGGACCCGCGGATACAGAGGACAGACCGTGTACCACGCCATCTATACAAAGCACTTGAGCGTCCAGAGGACTGTGGTTTTCCACAGGAGTCACAGATACCGAGGGAGGACTGTATTTAACCTGCCACATCATTTCTTGTTGAGTCCGAATGTCTTTTTAACTTCTCATTATCTTACTCAACTCTAGTTATGGTTCAGTTCAGTCATATCTGCCATGTAAACTTAGGCCCAGCCTTCAAAGCAGTGCCAACCCTTCCTAACCTCCTACCCCTACCCCCAGCTGTAGAGGACAGAGGAATGCGGACTGTATACACATAAAGCTGTATTTGATTCTAGCCAGACTAAAATGGCAGGGGTATGTTATTATTCAGTCCCCCAAACCCAAAATTTCAAATAACATATAAAGTAACATGCTATTCTGTAAATATCAACACGTCACAGAACCTCTAGTGTATTCTGATACACGTCTTTACCAAGCTCAACTCCAAAGGAGAACTTTGAAGGGAAATGCGAATGCATGCGCTTTCTGTAAAAGAGTGATTTCTCATGGTTTTGAAGAGGTTCTGCCTTGTTCTTCCACTTATGTGTGTGAGTTTAACACAAGGGACTCCAGAGGGTCAGAGAGTGGTGGGTACTTTCCGTCACCCCTCCCCCAGGACAGCACCGGGGGCGTCCTCAAGGGCCTTGCTGGGCGGGGACCAGAAGCCTGAGCGCCCCAGCCCAAGGGGAGGGCGTCCAGCACGGGGCTAACTGCACACAGCAGAGAAGGGAAGAGCACAGCAGGGGACGTGTCCTTCCAGAAAGAGCACCCCTTCCTCACCCTGGGCCATGTTTTCAGGTTTTCACAAAAGGACAGCAGATGGGACTTCGGTCCGGGAAAGGCGAAGAATTTGTGTGGCTGGAACTTGGGCGGGTGTGAGGATCCAGGCACAAGGCCGGGTGTGCCCTAGTCCAGCTGGAAAGCCAGTCCTGCCCTGCCCTGGGCGGGCGGCAGCCGAGGGTCACCGAGTCGCCACGGGAGACACCGGAAGGATGGAGAAGACGCGGGGGAGCGGGAGGGGAGCGCGGCTTCCTTCGCTGCCCTTCTCTCCCTGCCGCCCGTGCCAGAGCTCGCCTGGCAGCGGGGGACCAGCCCCGCGGCACGGCGGCCCCTGCGTGCAGGACAGACAGCGCCTCAGGACGGGGCCAGGTGAGCCCACCGTCAGGCTCGTGGCGTGGCGCGCGCTTCTAGCCCCTGCGGGAGTGAAGACCTCTGTTCCCCGGCGGCCGGTGGGAAGCAGCCTCGTCCAGGGTGACACACCGTTCCCTGCGTGGCCCACATCCAGCGACAGGCTGACCAAGCCTCCCTGTGAGACGGGACAGCTCCGAGGGTACCCTGGCCTCAGGGCCCGACTTCCGCCCAGTCCTATTTCCTTCCCCGGGTGCGGTGCTGGGAGCACCCCGCACGAATGCACGCTCGTCTCCAGCTCAGAGTTGGCTTCCTAGGGACCCAGGTCTCAGCACTGGCGTTTGTTTCACCGTCCAGAAAACAAGAGCACACACTTTCAGAATTTTGTACAAAACTCTCTCTTAGGTATGGTACAACTTCTGATTGTTGACGGTTCATATTGAGCTCATGTTAGAAGACAAACGATGAAACTGGAAATTATTGTTTAGTTTTGTTTCGAAAATGACAGCTTTTAAGAATTGAAGGCTTCATAATCTGGGGACACGACCTTGGAGTCTGAGGGGTTCAGCTGACTAGGACAAGACGCTCACATGCAGAGCAAGCTGTGATGTTGGGGAACAAACAACCCTGATCAAATGAGCCCCAGTTCATGGCCAGTAACTTTTAAAATTTTCAGTTGTTGCTTAGTTGAACCCCTGTCTTCTCCACTAGCTAGGGGGTGCAGAATACGCGTCAGCAAATCTCCCCCAAATGAAGCCCCCCAGCAAAGACAGAAGGAAGAGGCCTCCTGACCCAAGGCGCCTGCGCTTGTATAGAAATTGGGTAGTTACTGAGCAGCGGGGGTGGCCTTTAGGGGCAGACTGTGGGTGAGCGCCAGAAATGGAAATAGCAGGATGGACTCCTTTACCTCCAGGAGAGAAAGGGAGGGAGGGAGAGGGAGGGGGGAGAAATGGGGAGAAAGGGAGGGGAGGGATTCGGAGAAAAAAAAAAAGGATCTGGGGAAAGGCCATAGCAGGAAGCCCCTGGCACATCAAAATCCCCGTTTTGGTTAAAAATGGCCATAATGTATGTGTAACTCTTTTGATAAAGATCTGTGCTCTCCTGAAGGAGCTGTAACCACGGGCATGTCAAGTGACAAATAATAAGAAGCGAGAGAGAGGGGCTGATTTTTTTTTTTAAGTTTATTCTCTTCCTGATTTTTTTCCCCAGAAAGCAACTGTTTAAAATTAAGAAATAGCTGCAACCCTTCCGTAATACGCTCTGGGGAAAGAAAAGAGAAGAGGAAGGAAAGCAGCTACAATATCGCAAAAAAGCCTGTGCGGTGTCAGCTTAAGTTGGAAATGGTTTGGAAGCTCATCAGAAGGGAAAAAGAAACGTAGGAAGAAAAAGATGAATAATCAGAAACAAAAACAATAAAATTCTCATTATATACAGAAAAAATTAAGCTACTTGAGAGGACTTATTAAAAGCACATTTGTTAGCATATTCCTTTGGGAAAAAGTGGGAAATGCTGCCTTGTGAGTGTTCTCCATCTGATTTCTACCATGAGAAGAATTTTAAAGGCCTTAATACAGGAATCAGCAGAGGCATGTGTTTCTCTCCAGCCACGCCCCCTCCTGTGACCACCCCGCCCTTGACCTATGATCACCCCCATTCCATTCTGTGACTGAGAGGCCCAGGGTGATCATGGGGGAATCTATTAAGAAGCCTCTAGAATATGTTTTCATATACTCCTAACAATTCAACAAAATCGCAGATTGCAAACTTTGAATGTTGTCCTTGCAAATATTGTACCACTTCAAATGCAGTCCTTTAGGTAATTACATTTGATTTGAAATCATAAAAGGTAGAATTTTCTTTCTTTCTTTTTATTTTTAAAAGGTTGCTTTTTAAAAAAAATTTAATTGAAATATAGTTGACTTACAATGTTGTGTTAGTTTCAGGTGTACAGCAAAGTGATTCAGTTATATATATAAAGTTTTTATATACTGAATGAAGTCAGACAGAAAGAAAGATTGTATGATATCATTTATATGTGGAATCTAAAAATAATGATACAAATGAACTCATTTACAAAACAGAAACAGACTCACAGACTTAAGAGAACAAACTTATGGTTACCAGGGTGGGGAGGGAGAGTTTGGAACTAACATGTACACACTACTATATATAAAATAGATAACCAACAAGGACCTACTGTATAGCACAGGGAACTCTACTCAATATTGTGTAACAACCTAATTGGAAAAAGAATTTGAAAAAGAATAGATACATGTTTACGTATAACTGAATCACTTCGTTGTACACCTGAAACTAACAACATTGTTAATCAACTATACTCCAGTATAAAATAAAAAGTTTTTAAAAAGTTCCTATGTATATAAATCTTTATGTAAAACTTTATATATATAAAGTTTATATAAATGTAAAATATATATATAGATTCTTTTCCATTACAGATTATTACAAGATACTGAGTATAGTTCCCTGTGTTAAAGGTTTCTTTTCTTAGTGTTAACATTATATCAGCCAGAATAGGCCTTTAGCCTGTTTGCCTGACACTCTCAGGAGGTAGGGGTGGCACGTAATAGAGAAGAAAATGATTTATAGAGTTTTCTTTCTGAAAGAATCTTAACTCACTGAGTTTGGATACTAATCTCCTAATCAGTATTTTATTCTCAGTTTAGATGTCAAGTCCCACATGTGTGAAGAGATAATCTAAGTACAGGCCAAGGATGAACACTCATCCTTGACTTCTAGACCAGTCTGTGCATGAAGCCCACCCCCTGAAGTAATTTGTGATGTGTACTTTAAGGAGCTGGTGTGTCTTTCTGCTTTTCTACCAATTACGCCTGTTTGGGAATGGAAGCTTTTCCTAAGTGTGGGGTTTTAAATATACACCCACAAATCCTTTCTTTGTTGCTTCTCCCTCAGGAGGTGACACTTAATCCCTCTCTCCTTGAGTGTCGGCCAGATCTAGTCTTTCACTTCTAGCCAGGAGAATTTGGGAGAAATGATGAGATGTCATTCCTTTCTTCTTATTTATTTATTTATTTAAATTGTGGTAAAATATGCATAAAATTGACCATTTTAACCATTTTCAGTATACAGCTCAGTGTACAGTCCAGCCTTGTGAGAGGCCCTGACCAAGAACCGCCTAACTAAGCTGTTCCCAGATTCCTGACCCAAAGGAGCTGTGAGTGGTTGTCTTCAGTGCAAGGTTCGGTCCAGTGATATTCACATTGTCGTACAACCATCACCACCGTCTACCTCCAGAACAGTTTCTTCATCCCAGACTGACACTCGGCACCCATTAAACAACTCCCTGTTCCCCCTGCCCCACCCTCTGGCAGCCACCATTCTTCTTTCTCTATTGAGTTTGGTTATCCTAGGTACTTCCTGTAAGAGGAATCATACAGTATTTGTCTTTTGTGACTGGCTCGTTTCACTTAGCATAATATCCTCAAGGTTCATCCATGTTGTAGTGTGTGTCCGAATTTCCTTCCTTTTTAAGGCTGAATAATATTCCATTGTGTGTATATACCATATCTTGTTTATCCACTCATCTGTGGATGAACACTTGGGCTGCTTCCACTTTTGGCTATTATGAATAATGCCGCTATGAACATGGGTGTACAAGTCCCACTTTCAGTTCTTTGGGGTTTATATACTTGTGAGTGGAATTGCTCAATCATATGGTAATGCAAAGCTTCATTTTTTGGATGAATTGTCAAACAGTCTTACATGGCAGCTGAACCATTTTACATTCCCACCAGCAGTGCACGAGGGTTCCAATTTCTCTACATCCTCGCCCATGCCTGTTGCTTACTGTTTGTTGATAATAGTCACCTTAATAGGTGTGAGATGAGATGTCATCTCTAAGACTAGGTTCTTCAAAGACTGTGGCTTTGGTCTCTGATATGTGTGGTTCTCCTTCTCTGTCTTTCCCCCCCTTCAATCACTCACACTGGGGAAAATCAGCTGCCCTCTTGCAGGGGAGATATGGGGGAGAATCAGGCTGCCTGGCTGTGAGTACACTCTGGCAGCTGGAGCCACCTGCCCAGTGAAGAATGAGGACTCCTGCCAACAGCCTGGGGGCCGGGGGGCTTGGCAGGAGACCCTCCTTCAGGCCTTGAGATGGCCGCAGCCTGTGGGAGACCCCAGCCCAGAAGCATCCAGCCACACCGATCCCAGAGTCCTGACCCATAGAAACTGCGAGGCAACAAATGTTTGTTGTTTTCTGCCATTAAATGTGGGGTAGGGCTTCCCTGGTGGCGCGGTGGTTGAGAGTCTGCCTGCCGATGCAGGGGATATGGGTCCGTGCCCCGGTCCAGGAAGATCCCACATGCTGTGGAGCAGCTGGGCCCGTGAGCCATGGCCGCTGAGCCTGTGCGTCCGGAGCCTGTGCTCTGCAACGGGAGAGGCCACAACAGTGAGAGGCCTGCGTACCGCAAAAAAAAAAAAAAAAAAAAATGTGGGGTAATTTGTTACGCAGCAACAGGTAACTAATATGGGACCCGTAACTAATAAAGGGGAAATGTTACCAGTTTGTTCAACAGTTTCACAAATATTTCCTGGGCAGTTGTGCTGGGCTGTTCTGGGCAATGGGGAGACCACAGTGAGCAGAGAGGAAACATTAGGAGATAAATCCCACGGAGCTTATAGCCTCATGTACCACGTGACTTTTAGCGCTGAGCACGTGTCTGAGCCAGTTTCGGCCTTAAGTGGTAATGACTCCAGCACATTCAAGCAGAAAGGGATTCCACAGGGAATTGGGTCGACAAAAATCACTGCAAAGGCTGGATGAGAAGACCCTGGCGGAACTTTCAGAACTAACCCCAAGACCAGCACCGCAGAACTGGCCCCCAGGGAGGAACTGCCTTCTCAGTTACTGTGTGAATCTGGAGAGCCCTGGGTGAGCTCTGAGAGCGCAGGGCTTCTGCTGTGACCCCACTGCGAGGCGGGCGCCTTCAGCCCAGCCCTCTGCTGTTCCTGCCTCGTCCTCTGTACCCCCCTTCCACAAATAGCATGTGCGCAGCTGCTGGGTGGAAGCAGGGTGGGTGCGTGTGGGACCCAGGCTGTACACACAGTGGGACACATGGTCTCCACCTGGCTGGTCTGTAGAGTGAAGCTCATTCAGAGAGGCAGAGTGGGCCAGGCTCCGGCACCTCCTCCAACATGACCCATGGGGTCAACAAATACTCTCGGATGAGAATCCTGCTACAAAAGTAGAACTAGGATGGATCCACTGTATCGATGACTGTCATTCGAAGAGACCTGAAAACAGGGAGCTCAGGTATATTGAGTAGCTGCTATGTGGCTGGGACTAGATTATGAATTTGTGTTGTTATTTTATTTACTAATCACAACAACCCTGCAGGATAGGTATTATTAGCCCTATTTTCAGGTGGAGAAAGCAAGGCTCAGCCAGATTGAATCACTTAGGCAAGGTTCCATGATAAATAGAGGTTAAAAACAGAAAAAAAGAAAATTGAACCAGGCATTTCCTTCAAAGCCCAGGGCACTGCATTCTTAGTGCCACACAACATAATGATAGTAGTGATGGGAGAAGTTTTCACATATTGAGGTGTGGGGAAGTCATTTTGGCCTATTAAACATGCATTGTATACCTACTTTAACCGTTAAAGGAAAGAATGCATTTGAGAATCAAAATGGAGTAACTGTGGTTCAGGCATTAGAAATGGAGCCGGTGGCCGCTGAGGGTGTGGTTTCAGACACCTTCCTGCATCCCTGGGAACTTGAATTTTCTGAACTGTATCAGACTCAAGGACACCACCAGCTGTTCTCAAACCAGTGTCTGCTGGCAGCGGCCAGCTGCAATCTTATGGTCTCAGGGTCTCCCCCGGTAACTACACAACCATTTCAGACCCCAACCAATCCTTGCTTAACAAGCACCCTTACTTCTTCCAGCTCCAGTCCTAATTCTTGACAAACAACTTACGTGATTTTGCAGTTTTTGCCTTTATAAGCCTCCCCCATTTTGTAGTCCAGAGGAATACAATTCAAGCGCTTTTCGAATCTGGGTCTCTCCAGCTATTGTCCTAGGACAATGTGGGCGCCCCAATAATTGTGTTAGTACATTATAAGCCATTGGGAAAGTAGTAATCCACAAGTCCATAATAACAGTAATAATAATAACCAATAATAAGTGATAAGTATCTGGGGATGAGAGAAGACTCTTGATGAGGGCTCACTGACCAGTGTGAAGGGTGTGCTGGTGATGGACACTCACAGTAAAGCCTGGATCAGGCAAGAATCATCAAGATGCTCAATCCGGGTACTTTGATGAGGGGCTTGGTGTCTCCCCCGAGACTACTTATTGGTTGTAAGAGGGAAGAAAACAGCAAATTATATGATCTAAATCAACATCACCAGGGAGGAACAGAGGACTACCACGTGCCTCCAGAAGTGGTCCTGAGAAGGGTGCATTACCTGTGTAGTATTTTGGTCAAGAATGTATGCCTGCATCTCATCATGAGGAAACTAGGCAAAAGCAAAGGGAGGAATATTCTATTTTAAAAAGGGGGTGGGGAGCTGTATTTTTCAAACATTTCAAGGAAAGCTATAGAAATGTTCTAGATTAAAAGGAGACTGGGGGCTTCCCTGGAGGCACAGTGGTTGAGGGTCCGCCTGCCGATGCAGGGGACACGGGTTCGTGCCCCGGTCCGGGAAGATCCCACATGCCGCGGAGCGGCTGGGCCCGTGAGCCATGGCCGCTGAGCCTGCGCGTCTGGAGCCCGTGCTCCGCAACGGGAGAGGCCACAACAGTGAGAGGCCCGTGTGTCGCAAAATAAATAAATAAATAAAAGAGACTGAAAGAGACATGACAACTAAATTAAACTGTGTACTGGAGGGAAAAAAATTTCTGTAAGGGACATTATTGATTTAAATGACAAAACTGGAATACTGTTACCGATGATAGATTAGATTAGGTAAAAGCATTGCATGGTGTTAAATTTACTGAAGTTAGTAACTGTGCACTTGTTAGGAAATAAACAGTGAAGTATATGGAGATAAAGAGCCTTAATGTATGTAACTTACTCTCATATAATTCAGAAATAATATTTGGAAGAGATAGAGCAAATGATAAAGTGAATGAGGTAAAGTGTTAATAATAGGGGAACAGCGTGGATGTTCTTAGTACCATATACACTTTTTCTTTTTTAATAGATCTTTATTGGAGTATAATTGCTTCACAACACTGTGTTACTTTCTGTTGTACAGCAACGTGCACCAGCCTTATGCACACACATGTCCCCATATCCCCTCCCTCTTCAGCCTCCCTCCCAGCCTCCCTACCCCACCCCTCTAGGTGGTCGAAAAGCACCAAGCTGATCTCCCTGTGCTATGCGGCTGCTTCCCACCAGCCAACTATTTTATATTTGGTAGTGTATATATGTCCATGCCACTCTCTCACTTCGTCCCAGCTTACCCTTCCCACCCCATGTCCTCAAGTCCATTCTTTATGTCTGCCTCTTTATTCCTGCCCTACAACTAGATTCATCAGTACCGTATATATATATATTTTAGATTCCATATATATGCGTTCGCATACGGTGTTTTTCTCTTTCTGACTTACTTCACTTTGTATGACAGACTCTAGGTCCATCCACCTCACTACAAATAACTCAATTTCATTTCTTTTTATGGCTGAGTGATATTCCATTGTATATATGTGCCACATCTTCTTTATCCATTCATCTGTCGACGGACACTTAGGTTGTTTCCACGTCCTGGCTATTCTAAATAGAGCTGCAATGAACATTGTGGTACACGACTTTTTGAATTATGGTTTTCTCAGGGTATATGCCCAGGAGTGGGATTGCTGGGTCATATGGTAGTTCTAGTTTTAGTTTTTTAAGGAACCGCTCTCCATAGTGGCTGTATCAATTTACATTCCCACCAACAGTGCAAGAAGGTTCCCTTTTCTCCACATCCTCTCCAGAATTTATTGTTTCTAGATTTTTTGATAATGGCCATTCTGACCAGCGTGAGGTGATATCTCATTGTAGTTTTGATGTGCATTTCTCTATAATTAGTGATGTTGAGCATCTTTTCATGTGCCTCTTGGCCATCTGTATGTCTTCCTTGGTGAAATGTCTATTTAGGTCTTCTGCTCATTTTTTAACTGGATTGTTTGTGTTTTTGATATTGAGCTCCATGAGCTTTTATATATTTTGGAGATTAATCCTTTGTCTTTTGTTTCATTTGCAAATATTTTCTCCCATTCTGAGGGTTGTCTTTTTGTCTTGTTTATGGTTTCCTTTGCTGTGCAAAAGCTTTTAAGTTTAATTAAGTCCCATTTGTTTATTTTTGTTTTTATTTCCATTGCTCTAGGAGGTGGGTCAAAAAGATCTTGCTGTGGTGTATGTCATAGAATGTTCTGCCTATGTTTTCCTCTAAGAGTTTTATAGTGTCTGGCCTTATATTTAGGTCTTTAATCCATTTTGAGTTTATTTTTGTGTGTGGTGTTAGGGAGTGCTCTAATTTCATTCTTTTACATGTAGCTGTCCAGTTTTCCCAGCACCACTTATTGAAGAGGCTGTCTTTTCTCCATTGTACTTTCTTGCCTCCTTTATCAAAGATAAGGTGACCATATGTGTGTGGTTTTATCTCTGGTCTTTCTATCCTGTACCATTGATCTATATTTCTGTTTTTGTGCCAGTACCATACCATCTTGATTACTGTAGCTTTGTGGTATCGTTTGGAGCTGGGGAACCTGATTCCTCCAACTCCATTTTTCTTTCTCAAGATTGCTTTGGCTGTGCCACTAAGATCAGGAACAAGACAAGGATGTCCACTCTCACCACTCTTATTCAACACGGTTTTGGAAGTCCTAGCCATGGCAATCAGAGAAGAGAAAGAAATAAAAGGAATACAAATTGGAAAAGAAGAAGTAAAACTGTCACTGTTTGAAGATGACATGATACTATACATAGAAAATCCTAAAGATGCCACCAGGAAACTACTAGACCTAATCAAAAAATTTGGTAAAGTAGCAGGATACAAAATTAATGCACAGAAATCTCTCGCACTCCTATACACTAACAACAAAAGATCAGAAAGTATTATTTCAACTTTTCTGTAAGTGTGAAATTATTTCCACATAAAAAAGGGAAAACATTTTTTCAGTCTATGAGATCACTTTTCACTTTTACCTAATTTTAATATGACAAATTTCAAACAAACAGAAAAATATAAAGCAAACTCTAACCAAATCCCATATACTTACTTTTTACAAAGAAACTTTAACAACAGATAAAGGTCAAGTAGATTCCTGGATACTGTCTGCAAACTCAGGCATTCAGAAGGTAGACACATGGATGGACACCTGTGTTCCTGGTATTGACCACATATTTCTCCTGCAAAGATGGGTTTATTTGAGATCAGCAGAGAATTGCAATTCGAGATCTGTAACCATGGGGAACCACATGCAAGGCCCTGCACAGCAAGGGGAGGAGACCACTTTTATAGAGGGGAAGGGAAGATTTACTGAAGTAAACAGAGTCCAGGGCTTGTTGGCTGAGTACTCGCCAGGAAAGAGGGGGAGTTTGTCTTCTTCCTGCTGGCTTCTGCTGCCATCACAGTGCGTGAGAGTGCCCCCTGCTGGTCTCCTAACTCTGTTTAATTGAGGTTTCTGATTATTGATTTTTTTACACCAGCGGAAGGGAAATGGCAAAGTGATGAGTTGGAAAGGCCTGCCTCTATCATCCTTGAAGGCAAGCTCGTTGTGGAGCGGGTGCTGAGTGGACTTTGTTGTGTGGACGAGTGACTAGGTAATGAGGGACAGTGTGTCCCTCAGAGCCCTGTCCACTCCCAGCCAAGCCTTGAGGCAGTCTGTGCTTTCTCAGTTGTTACAGCACCTCCTCTACAAGTTCATTCCAGTGCACGTAGGATGGGGAGACTGCCTGGCCTCACCTCTTTCCTTGCGGCTCCTATGATAGCTCTTCAAGTCTAGGGCGCCTTGCTCTAGACATTTTAAGTTACTCAGAACTGAAATGCTTTCTACATGTTTAGGTCAACAGAGTTAATTGGTCAATATATGTAATTCACATTCTTTCATTACTAAGAATTCAGAAAGTATGTTTGGTTCCAAATTGCACATGCAAAATAAAATAGCTAAATAGTGATTTAGCTATTTAGGTCCTCTGAGAAGCAGATGCCAAGAAGGGATTAGATGTATTCACAAGAGGTGTACTGGCGCAAACACCTGTGAGGGATGGTGGAGAGGCAGCAGAAGGGGGTGGGAGGAGCCAGCAGACTTGATGCAGGTCTGATACCCATGAAGGGGGGCGGGGAGGAGGGATGGAGGGGAAGCGGACGGCGTGGGAGGAAAGGATGGGGAGTAAAGGTGTGGAGGAGAGCTGTAGACTGCCGTGCAGTTCTAAGAAAATCCCGCAAGGTTGAAAGGGTCTTTGAGCCAGAGTCACCCATGGGAGGAGGCCCTGCCTCCCAGTTGTGGGCCCCCTTGGCATCCCTGCCGTGCCCGGGCACCGCCCGGAGCAGCCCGTGGGAAGCTTGGCCTGGCTGCCAGCATGCCAGGGGCCGGGGCTGGAGGCCGGTTATACCTCCTGCACTAGGCGGTCTGAGAGGCTCATTCTCATGGCCGCCACACACAATACTTCGCATTATTTGGGCAGGGCGACCCCCGATTTTACCTGAAACAGCGGCTCGACCCAAGGCAAGTTGGGGGCTTAGTTTCTGCACCCTGGTCTCAGTTCCCCTTCACTGTGAACAGGACTTGCAGTCAGAGCATCGTTGAGTGGAGAGCAAATAAAGGATCCACGTCTTGCTGAAAACGTTAAGCCATAGCTCGGCCGCAGAGTAACTTCTGCTTTCACTTCAAAATGCAGTAGGTGCGTCACTTCCCTTCTGCCTCGGAAAGACACCGATCCAGGATGTTGGGTGTTGGATGCCTGTTTGACTCTCCAGAGCTAATGGCTGGTGCTCTGAAGGCTTATTTAATTATTTTTATAGACTGGTTTATAGGCTGAGAGAGCTTCAAGTTGGCCTTTGCTGCTGCATGAGAAGTCACCTTCTGATGGGCCATCCTTGCCCCCATGCCCCACACATCTCGGGACCTCTGCCACCACTGGGCTAGGGAGCTGGCTTTTGCCCACATGGTGACGGTTCGGAAGCCTGTGTTCTTAGGAGGGCTTCTCTGCAGAGCCCCCGCTACCAGATCTCTCATTTGGGGAACGCTGTAAAGATGTCAGGATAGGTAGTGGTCGGATCCAGTGCAGACAAGCACAGTCCTTGGAGGTGATGAACCTTAGCTCTGCCAGGCTGCGGTCAGTGAGGCAGGTGGGTGTCCAAATCCCAGGCGGTTGGAAAAGCTCCAAAAGAAAGAGGAGGTCTAGGGATACTAGTCACTGAACAGTGATGTTCAGAGGCGCAAACCATTCACTTGGCTGGATGCGACGGGGATGGGGGAGTACCCAGTGTGCAGGGGGTGAGGCAGTGAAGCACAGGGAGAAAAGCAGCAATGAAGTTTCCCACCTTCAAAGAAGGCAGCGAGCTGTAAATGAGGAAGCGATCCCCTGGAAATACTGGGGTAAATGGTCAGACACTATCAGTAGTTAAGAGTCTGATCCGATGTTGGGCTGGTGATGTGTGGACTTAGGGTCCTTTGTCTTCCACTTACAGAGGATCTGAATTATTCCAGAGTCTGAGCTGGAACTTTCCTGCTTTGCAGAAAGGGGCTAAGTAGCCCTGGACGCAAACTCCTAAGGTTCAGAAGACCGTACCCTCAAGAAGCTAGAGGCACAATGTTATGTGCTCACACTCTCAGATGGTAACTTCTTTAAAAACACTACATCTAGAAATAGACGTAGCACACACCGAATGTCAACTTACTCAAAAGTATGAGATTTTTAAAAGAAACAACACAGCAGGGACTCCATTATCAACAGGGGACTAAAATAGGATCATGGAATAACTGTAAATTGGCCTGTACTCACGTGCCATCAAAACCACTGAGAAATTCTCAGTTTTCATTACCTTTTGACAATGTGATGAGAGTAAACAGTCCTTTCATATCATTGACGTGTCAGTTGCCACCGCCGGCACAGTCCAAGCGCTAAGTTAATGCTCCATCAAGGCAGAATATTACATATTTAGAGGAAAGTACATGTTAGAAGAAGAAAAAAAAATTAGAGAGTAGGCTTCTGCTCTTGTCTTATTCCTTTACAGGTACTTAAGCCGCCGTCTGATAAATCTCGCAATAGAGGCACTTCTTTAAAGATTATTTCTTTAAAGGTACTTAATCCTCTAATTAGCAAGATTCATAGAAAGAGATACTTCCAGTCTTATAAATGTATGGTAAGTTTAATAATCTTTATTTTTCTTCAAAATTTTTTTCCAAAATACGGATCATGCGGTGCATAATGCAGCAACCTTATAATTCTTTTAAAGGGAAAAATAAAGCTTATTTTTTAAAGCTTTAAACTTTACCCTTAAATTAAATATATAGGGAAAATGACTAAATTACATAGCTAAGATCAAGTTTAAGGAATTCAGGACTTAGGGGAAATTATGCTGCCTATGTGTTGTATACATTTTACCCTTTCCCCTGCCACGTAAAAAAAAAACTGATGGAAATATAATCTAGTTAAAATTAGATTTCGAGGGACTTCCCTGCTGGCACAGTGGATAAGACTCCGTGTTCCCAATGCAGGGGGCCGGGGTCCATCCCCGGTCAGGGAACTAGATCCCACATGCATGCCGCAACTAAGAGCCTGCATGCCGCAGCAAAGATCTTGCACGCGGCAACGAAGATCCCACCTGCTGCAACTAAGGCCCAGGTGCAGCCAAATAAATAAATAAATATTTTAAAAAATTAGATTTTGAAGGAGTAGTGGTGGAGAAAGGAGACAGAGAAGAGAAAGAGGCCTTGAGAGAGAAGTGAGTAAGAGAAAAGTAGGTGTGGGCTTGGCACGGAGATTGCAGGGCCACATTATAGATTGATTTTATTTATGTGTGTCTGAGAGTGCCTAGAGTCCGTTTTAGTAACAGCTCGCTATGTTACATCCCTTTCTCTGATTTACTACCTTCACGAGTTTGGTGCCTGGCGTCTCTAATAGCCTGGGCTCTGCAGAGTCCCGATGATTATTTTAGTGTGGTTTACCCAGAAGCAGCTCTGTGCACAGCATTTTCTTTTCTGATAAGTCTGGTTTGTTCCCAAGGCACATCTCACTGTCACCAAGACCAGTCATGCTGATGGTTAAGACAATGGATTGTTTATGAATGAGGTAGGAGTCAAGAAACCGTGTTTCTCACTGTTATCTTAGACAAATCATTTAATCCTTGTGATTCAGATTCCTCACTGTTAAAACGAAGAGGGGGCGTCCCTGGTGGCACAGTGGTTAAGAATCCACCTGCTAATCAAGGGGACACGGGTTCGAGCCCTGGTCTGGGAAGATTCCACATGCCTCGGAGCAACTAAGCCTGTGCGCCACAGCTAGTGAGCCTGTGCTCTAGAGCCCGCGAGCCACAACTTCTGAGCCCGTGAGCCACAAGTGCTGAAGCCCATGCACCTAGAGCCCATGCTCCGCAACAAGGGAAGCCACCACAGTGAGAAGCCTGTGCACTGCAACGAAGAGTAGCCCCCGTTCACCGCAACTAGAGAAAGCCTGCGCACAGCAACAAAGACCCAACGCGGCCAAAAATAAAAATAAATTAAAAATTTTAAATATAAATAAATAAAAATATCCAAAAAAAAATGAAGAGGTTGGACTAGGTATCTTTCAGGTTTTTTTTTTTTGTTTTTTTTTTTGCGGTATACGGGCCTCTCACTGTCGGGGCCCCTCCCATTGCGGAGCACAGGCTCCGGACACGCAGGCTCAGCGGCCATGGTTCATGGGCCCAGCCACTCCGCGGCATGCGGGATCCTCCCGGACCGGGGCACGAACCCGCGTCCCCCGCATCTGCAGGCGGACCCTCAACCACTGCGCCACCAGGGAAGCCCTATCTTTCAGTTTTAAGTGTCTGCCTATATATTTAAGTTACCCTTTATTAGTAAGACAGGTATTTGTTAAAAGTTGATATTTCCATTGGGAGCTGGGCTGATGAGAATAATGTGTAAGTGTAATTAAAAGATTCATTAACTGCTACTACTGTAAAGGGAAGTAAGATATATTTGTTAGAAATGGATATTTTCATTTTGGAGTAGGCTGATAAGACTACTTACCCACTGTGGACTCATTTAGACCCAGTTCAGAGTCAATATATGTTAGCCCTGCTCTGCCACCAGTTACCTTTGTTATTTATCAGTCAGTTATGAAATAAGCATCCAGTATTAGCCAACCTCTTTAGATCATTAGGCTTTGTGATAAGTAAACTTTTATAAAATTTAGGAAAATTATTAAACATTTATTAATGATTCTCTATTTCAGTTACTATATCTTAACTGTGACAAGAGAAATAGAAAACATTCAGTGAGAATTTAGATATATCTGAAGCTGATTTCTTTTCATTTAGATCATATTCATGAATTAAGAAGCTAAGTCAACATAAACTTCAGACAGATAAAAAAGTGAAAGAAAATATGAATGACAGATTGAGAGAGACATAGGATCCATCCATGAGGATGAATACAATTCCAGGAAGAGAACAGAGATAGTAATGAAAGCAATAACAGAGAAAATCTCCCCATCTAATATTGATACATTTTAACAGACTGATACTTAGCCACATCCTCCTGAAATTTTACAAGAGTGACAAAGAACTCTTAGAAGCTTTCTGACATAAAGAAAAAACAAAACCAAACGAACAACGGGTTATAAGGCACAGGACCCATGTTTCCATATTTTAAATTTTTTCAATTTTTATCTTACTCCTCGTCACACATATTTTAGTTCTTGGGTCTATCTTCTCAAATCTTGTCACCCATAAAACCACCTGTATTTTCTCATATGTATATTCTCTCAACTGAAAAATTGGAATGACTTTTAAACTTATTAACTTTCTGGCCAAGAACATTCTTTAAACATAGAAACATACACGTTAAAACAAGGAGCTTGGTATTGAATACTGTAAAATCATGCATTTTTCCTCATTTCTAAAAACTTTGATTGAATGGAATTTGGATATATTGCTTTAAAATGTATTCTTTATATTGGTATAAACCATTCCAAACTGGCAAGATAAAGAAGACCTACAGGCTCACTTTGTGATAATTATGGACTTTTCCCCTAGGCTTTACTGAACACACAAAGCTCAGGATACAACAGTGGCAAGCATATGATGTCTTAAGTAACTTTTCTCCCACTAATATTTAAAGCAAAGCTCAATAACAGTAAAGCAAAAGAAATCCTCAGGGACAAAGAAGGAAGGAGGGGAGAGAAGGAAGGAAGAAAAATGGAAAACAAAAGAAAAAAAGGATAAGAAAGCATGAATCCAGAAAAGCATATACTATGGCAGAAGCTATCCTGAAGGCATTTGCTGATTTCTCTAGACTGTAGGGGTACATCAGCTATAGTGTAAGGGCCCATGCAAGGTGGAAAGTCAGGGCAGAGATCACCACGTAAAGTGAATACCCTGAAAGGAAGCACTATGCTGGATGAATTACAAAATGACCCATTTCTTGAAAAAGGATATACTTACACTAAAAAATTTGTTGTTTTTCTGAAATTCACTTTTAACCAGCATCCTGAATTTTTTTTTTTTTTTTTTCGGTACGCGGGCCTCTCACTGTTGTGGCCTCTCCCATTGCGGAGCACAGGCTCCGGACGCGCAGGCTTAGCGGCCATGGCTCACAGGCCCAGCCGCTCCGCGGCATATGGGATCCTCCCGGACTGGGGCACGAACCCGCCTCCCCTGCATCGGCAGGCGGACTCTCAACCACTGCGCCACCAGGGAAGCCCCCAAGCATCCTGTATTTTTATTGGCTAAATCTGGTAACCCAACCCCTCACGTAAGATACTAATGGAACTTACCTATCAGCCTTGGCTCTGGCTGGAAGCAGGTGGTTAGGTAAAGTTTTACTGAAAATTTCCAACAACAAGCAGGTCCTCTTACAGTTTTAAGGCACAAATTCATGCTACCTGTGTGTCCCCAGGTACCCCTAGGTACCTGGAAGAAGCAAATATAAGTCCATTCTGAAGGCACCCACCTTAAAACACAGATTTCAAAGAATTACAGGAGATAAATTTACAACAAATATTAATGCACAATCAAAAGACACAAAACATATGAGGAAATAAGCCACCATGAGTGAGAGTCGGCAGAAATAATAAATAATAGAATCAGACTTGAAAGACTAACAGTGTTTAACTTTTTGGATTTGGAATGTAAACTAAGTAAGCTTAATTTGCAGAAATAAATCAAAAAGGTAATCAGATCAATGACTAAAAAATAACCTGGCATTAAAAACGTATTATACACAGCTTCTAAAAATTAAAATTTTAATAAAGTTAGAGATACAGTGGATTGGCTATTCAATAGACACTGTTCAAGAGAGAGAATGGGAATGGAAACTGTGAAAGGGAGTTAAAAGACATAGACATGGAGTATTGCACCTATAATCCCAGTCCCAGAAGGAAGTAAGAAAGAGAGCGGGGCAAGGAAATCCTTAAGGATATAATGGTTAAGAATTTCTCAGAATTCAAGAAAGACTCAAATCATCATATCCAAGAAAGTCAAGAAGAAATTAAAATGAAAGGAGGCAAAAACAGACACCTTCCTTTCTTGGATTATCCTTTTTTTCTGAGGACCCCAGAATACTGTACTCCTCTGTAGCAATACAGATTTAAGCTTTTTAGTAACAGCTAATATGATTCCTAAACACCACTAACAATTAATTTCACATAATAAATCGAGCCTAAATTTTGGTTTTTGTCCATATTGTATTTTAAGCTGATTTTGGTTAATGGTTATCTAAAAAGATTTTTAAATGTATCATATCTTTGCAATTATGTAAAAATTATACGTGTGGACTTGGATGGCAAATAAATGCATTCTAATACAAGGCAAGTGTCTCTGTTAGTATTGATAGTTACTCAGATAAGGAGAAGAGTATATGTTTCTCTTCACCTGCCAATGACAGTGTTCATGTAAAGATTAGGAATAGTAATTTTATACGTTTAGGTGTCTGCTCTTTTATCAAGGGAAAATTACTTTCCACTTGCATCCCATTGGCAACAAGAATAGGGACGATGACAATGTATGATAACAATGATGATGATAGCTAACATTTATTGAATTACAAGCACTAGGAGTCAGCAAGCTTTTTCTGTAAAGCGCCAGATAGTACATGTTTTAGACTTTGTAAGCCACATGGTCTTTGTCTCAATCACTCAGTTCTGCAGTCATAGTATTGAAGAAGCTATGGACAATACGTAATTGAATGAGCATAGCTGTGTGCCAATAAAACTTTATTTACAAAAGAGTTCAGGGTCCAGATTTGGCCTGAAGGCTGTAGTTTGCTAGCCCCTGGATTAAATGATTGCAGATATTTGAATTCCAGTGAATTACTTTATTGTAGCTGTGTTGTACTTCTTTAACTTCTGCTTTAAATTCTATTATTCTTTAAAATATATAATAAATTAGTATACAAATAAAGATATATTAGATTTATTTTAGTCTTAAAAAATTATTCCCATATCATGTATGTTTGCTGAAGCCTTGTAACAACATCTTCTGTTTGAAAAATAATAATTGGTATTGACTTATTAGTAATGGTGTTAACTTTTACTGTATAGCCAGTCATCCCCCAAATGTAGTAACTTAAAGGAGAGTCCCATTATTTGCTCACAGTTCTGTGGGTCAGCAATTGGGGTCTGTTTTTGCTCCATGCAGGGGCAGTTCCCTGTCTGTGTATAGGTTTCACCTGGAGAGGCTAAATTGGCTGGCAAGGCCGGGTCCTCGCTCCACACACTCTTTCGTCCTCTATGAGACTAGCCTGGACTTTTTCTGAAGAGGAGCAGGCAGGTAATAGGGAAGAACAAATCTGACTCCATATTGGATCTGTTTCTTGTCCTTTAACCTTTGTATTCTATTGCTTTTCTTTATAAGTTAATCATTAAAAGGATGTTGCCCATTTCCAGAAACCCTGCCTCCCCTGCCTGAGTGTTAAGTTAAAAATACCTTTGTTCGGCTCCCAGGAAACATCCTGACAAGGTCCACCTATGAATGGCTGCAGGAAAGAAGAAATTAACACCTCCCCTCTGGAGGCTGGCTGGAACCAGGAAATGTTTGCAACAACTTACTGCCTTTTTTTTTACTTTACCTCCTCACCTTCCCCTCTTTGTTCCGTAAAAGAAACTAGCATCCAAACCTGGGCAAGATGGGTCTTTGGGACATGAGTCCACCATCTTTCCAGTCGGCTGGCTTCCGGAATAAAATCTCTATACCTTGCCCCAACAACTTGTCTCTCGATTGATTGGACTGTCGTGCGTCGAACAGTATGAGCATAGACTCGGCAACAGGCAGAGTCCCCAACAGCAAGAGAGGGCAAGGCCTTGCACACAGGAGTCCCATGGTCAAGGCCAGATTTAAGGACTGTCTCCTGATGGGAGGTACAGCAAAGTCACATTGCAAAGAGACATACAGTTACGCCAGAAAGAAGTGAGAGTCCACAAGATGGTCTGGGATGTCGTTGGGGTCGTGTTGCATGTGCTCTCGCTCCAGACCCACTTCGCCATCAGCCATTTAGGGTGTATAAACTAGTTTACTCTAGTCCGGGCACATCGTTAGTCACAAATTACGTACAAAAGAGGTGAATAAGCATAGGTGTTGCTTAAAGCCATTTAACTCATGTTCCCATGCAGGGTTGCCACTTAAACTGTTTCCAGTTTTCATTCTAGTCCACATCTTTCCATGACCAGGCCAAGACCAGAGCCATTTATTTAGTTAGTTGAGATACATACCCTGACTACTACTAAGAGGATTTAAAGCAGCTGCTCAGTTTCTTTTTTCTCAGTTCCCCTGGGTATTAGGGAAGCACACTCCTTTTCATCTGAGCCTGAAGCCTGGCCTCCAGTCCAAGTAAAAAAAATGCACTCTTGATAGCCAAATTCACCCCTACCCAGTTTAACACTGAATCTTACCAAATGTTCTTAACTCCAGTTCCATTTTTCTGGGAATACAGAGCCAGGTTTACCTCTCCTAAATGATTCTTCTCTATGTTCACCAGCCCATCTCAGTGACACAAGGCTAATATTCTGGTTTTCTTAGAAACCGTTGTCTTCTGCATTCAATATTGTCATGTGCCTACCACCCAATCATCAGGATATATTGCCAAATCTATATTCATTTTCCAATAGAAGTTGCAGTCTACAGCTCTCCTTTTTAAGATTTTGACTCTTCCTAATAAATGCCAAAATGTTTATCAAACAATTTTCCAAATATAGAACCTCCTCTACATTTTTGCTGTTTTGTAACAAAAATATATGCTAAATTTAAGAAACATACATATTATAAAAAGCATATACAGTAAAGTGAAGCCTAAGTTGACCTATTTTTATTCTTCCTCAAGTCTTAGTCCTGATACAGTCATTCCTCTTTAAAAGTTTCTGTGCTTGCTATTTTTGATAGGAAAAAAAAAGTTGATTTACAAAATATAGCAAAACTTGGCTGCAGTTGAGACACACTGCTAATATGGAAAGGGAGTTAATAGGGTAACTCCCAAAGAAAGGAACAAGAAAAATCCTCTTTTGAGAAAACAGAGTGGAAAGATTTTATCACAATCTATTTTTTTCTCTCTACCTCTTCCTACTTTAGACAAACATCTAGGAGTATCCCACTCTTAGACTTTTTGTATTTGTCTAATACAGCTATTCATTTTCAAAGTAGATTATAATTTAGGGGCTGTGAGGACTTTCCAGGACTTCTGTAACCAGTGATCATGTCGCTGTAAGTTTCTGGTCAAGAGCAGTCCTGGAACTAAGCAGGACCCTGTGGGCCCTTCCTGGGATAGACCCCACCCCACCCCATGTCCTCCGCCTGCCTCTTGTTTATGAAAAGCGTTAGCCTCCTAGGCCTTCCCTGAGTTCCAAAGAAGACATTTAATCAGAGAAGTGAGAAAATGCAGAAACAAGGAAAACAGTCAAGCAAGACAAGATAATAATAGTTTAGCCATTAAACAAAGTCAAGGACATTTAGTTCCTCCTCAAGGGCTGTAGATACTATTCTGAGCCATGTCCTTGAGCCACTGTGTGTTACCTGCATGCTGCCCACCCGCACGGAGACCCCAGACTGATGATGTTAACTCCCAATTACCTCACCGCCAACCAATCAGAAGAGTGTCCGTGAGATGATCTCACACCCCAAAGCCCTCTCCTTCACTCTGTCCTTAAAAAACCTTTCCCTGAAAGCCATCGGGGAGTTTGGGCCCTTTGAGCACGAGCTTCCCGGGCTCCTTGCGTGGCCCAACACTGGGCGCCTTGCGAAAAGTGCTGCGCTCTCCTTCACCACGACCCGGTGTCAGCAGACTGTCTTTACTGCCTGTGGGTGAGTGGGCCCAAGTTGGGTTCTGTAACAGTCCCATTTACTTAAGCTCGTGGAAGAAAAACTTGAAAACCAAAGAGGTAAACCCAAGATTCTTTTTTAGCTGACTTTGAGGGAGAATGTGAAGGCTAGCGCTTGGGTGAATTTCCTTTTGGGTGAAGGCCAGAGGGGTGGGTTAGCCCTGGTTTGCTTCACTGGGCTCCGCTAGTGAAGGGTTCTCCCTTCTTTTGGAAGAGCTTTGTTCGGAAGGGCTCTAAAGAAGAAAGAGGAGGAACGGGTTCTGATGGCTGTTGTCATCTCTGTCTGCCAGGCTTCTGCCAGAGACCCCAGGGCTGCTGCGGCCAGCACTGTGGCTTTCTGAGCTCCTGTCCTGATAGTGCAAGGAAGCTGCTCGTGGTAGGAATCTGAATGAGCTCTAAATCTCTGTAGGGCGTCTGTCTGTCTCTAGGTGCAGGGAGCTCACCGGGACTGATGCAAGTAATGGTGACAGGAAGCGAAGGGTGATGAGGAATACACGTTAGCAGAAGGAGCGAGGCTGCAGGAAGAGGTTGCTAAAGACTTACACCCATGTTTCTCTCTACAGCCTCCCTCTCTTTTTCTCTGCAGGGTCTGTCTCTTCATCCCTTATTTCTTTTTTCTATCTACCTCTCACTTTTGTTATTAACTATGCACAAATTCTTTTCCTTATTGTACCTCCTTTGGTATAATCAATCCTATTCTTTTTTTTTTGGCCATGCTGCGTGGCTTGCAGGGTCTTAATTCCCGGACCAGGGCCACAGCAGTGGAAGCACCGAGTCCTAACCACTGGACCACCAGGGAATTCCTATACTATTCTTTTAAAAGACCTCTCTCCACTCAGCTTTTGTTCCTCCGATAAGTATTGGGAAAGAAACAGCAGTGATTAAGAGATGAGTGGTATTTCCAAATTAATATATTATTTTATAGAATACATTTATTATGTTTTCATTTAGCATAGGTAAGTAAGAAATTTGACTACGACATTTCACTTTTTAATTTCCTTTTCTAAAATTTGTACACAAAGAGCCTTGTGTCAGTGAGCTGGGGATGGCTGGCTGTAGTGGGGGCAGTTATTGTCTGGCTGTCCTATTTGGCACCCCAATCTCTTTTTTGAGAATCCTTTATCGTGTGTCATTTTTGGAGGAAGTGGCTTCTTTCCCTTATAGGAACAAAAGGCTGCAGGGGTGGGGAAATAGCAGGGAGAGGGGTATTGAGCCTATGATGGAGGATTGGATATTTAGACCTCTTTGAGACTTTGAATCAGTGAAGCATGGGTATGAGAACAGTCACAAGTTGACAAAATGTTACTGCTGCAAGACCTTCGCAGCAGTAACAATGTGCTTCCCGACCGTCGAGAGCAACTTGCTTCCTGACCCTGGAGATCAACTTGGTTCCTATTCTTTGTCCAAGTTGGGGGACCCAGCTTTCCAGGAATTCTCTAAGCTCTTCCAATAAATTCCATTTTGCCAGAGTTGGTTTTTGTTGTTTGCAAGAAAAAAAAAAAAAATCCAGATTCTACTGCCAAAAATGCTCCAGGGTACCAACTCCACAGTGCTCTCTGAAGTGGCTGAGCGGATCATGAGTCACTCTGGATACTTCGGGGACGTGTTTAATATTTCTAAATGACTTTCTATATTTAAAGTGAGAATTTAGAAAATTCAGAAAAAAATTTAGAAAGAATAAAAAAAGTTCTCACCAGCTAAATGAAACTACCGAAAATTATTTGCAAAGTTATCTCAAAATCAGGGACTTCCCTGGTGGTCCAGTGGCTAAGACTCTGCGCTCCCAATGCAGGGGGCCAGGTTTTGATCCCTGGTCAGGAAACTAGATCCCACATGCCGCAACTAAGAGTTTGAATGCCGCAACTAAAAGATTCCGCGTGCTGCCACTAAGACCCGGCACAGCTAAATAAATAAATAAATTTAAAAAAAGAATAAAAGTTATCTAAAAATCAGAAAAGCATTAAGCACATACTTCTATTTAGCTATCCATCTATTTAAATATGAATCAGGTAGAAATTCTTTCACTTTTCTTCTTTGCTATTTGGCCTTTGTCTATCTGTAGTCAGTTGTGTACACAACAGATCTTCATCAATGTTGGAGTCTTGTCAATTCAACCACAGAAATTTCTATGACATTTCTGCTAAAGACTGGTATTTTGTCTGGTTTGTTCAGTTTGCAGGAAAATAAAGTTATGAATATGTTCAGGCCATATTGTCTTTTACGTCTCATTCACAATGGATAATAAACACCTAAATGGCCCAGTGTGATATGAGGACTTTGAAGCTAAACAGTCCTGGGTTCACACACATGCCTTGCATTTACTAGCTGTGTGACCTGAGGCATATTATGTGATCTTTACGCTTCTTAGTTTTGCTACTGAAAGCTCAGCCTCTCTGCACACGGGTGCAGAATCAAATCTCGGAGACAGGGTTTGGGGTGAAGCAGAAAAGGACAGCTTTATTACTTTGCCAGGATTTGATGAGGGTCCTTGTAACCATGACTCAGGGTGGGAAGAGTGCAGGGCGTGCGCTCCCTTGACCTCATCTCAGGTGGACGAGCTTCTCTGGCCCCTTCAGTCTTGCCTCAGGTGGTTTCCTGGCTGCTCCCCGCTGATTCGCAACTGTTCCATAATCTGCCCTTTGGAACTCAGGGGAGGTCATGGAGGCTGGAGTCTTGCCTACAAGAAACGGGGGGCATAGGGTCTCGGTGCCTGGGAACCTCACAGGGCCCCGCTCAGCTTCAGTTTCCCTGTTTGCACAAAGGGGATGAGAATGTCTGCCTTCGAGGTGAATGTGAAGATTAAAGGTAGCATATGAAAAATGCCTGATGTAACAACTAGCCATCCACTGTGCATGGAACCTCTACTGTCCATGTGTCTTCTATACTAAGTAGGCAGTAAACTGTAGGCAGTATTAAATTTAAAAGAAAGGATAGCAGCCAATTCCACAGTTTTCTCCCCTTACCTATTGCCTTAAATCAGTAATTCTTTACTTTTTTTTGAGCACCCCTTTGAGACCAAAGAAAGAGATGGATCCTCTTCCTAGGAAAATAAACATCACAACACAAGTCCAGATTTTTGTGTAAAATCTAATGGGACTCTCAGACCCCTTAAAGCCATTCCATGGACTTGATATTAAGAATCCTGGCTTTAAATCAAGTAGCTTCCTTGTAAGTTGCTTGTTGTGAGAGGGTGTTGTAAGTATCTGTGTTCCCCTGCAGCTGGGATGGGGCTACAGAAACAGTTCTGGCCGAGGACTCTGGGGGGAGGACACATGACTCTTTCAGTCCAGAACCATTATGGGCAGGTGTGAGTTCTCCGTCTTCTCTTTCCCATCAGTAGAGCTAGAAGTAAAGGACTTTAAGACGGCAGAGTTGTGAAATGTAAGCACCCCACGTCCCAGAATTGTAGGAGAGCCACCAGAGAGACCCTCCTGACTCACACTGTAGGATGATTGAGGAGTACACCTGTGTTGTGCTAATTCCGAGAGGTCACAGTGCCTGCGAAGGCAGCTAGTATGGCTTAACTCAACTAATACATCCCCTCTGCTGGCACATAAAGCCTCAGAGAACTTGGATCAATCTGGACCATAACCATGTTAAATCAAATCTGTATATTAATAATGACAGGCTTATAAAATGCTTGTTCAACAGTCTTTCACACATCTAGGAGGGCAGGGATTATCATATCTCTTTTATAGATAGAGCGAACTAAAACTCAAAAACTTAAGTGCCTTGTCCAAACACACTAGTGGAGACCAATGCTCTTTTACTATGCTATATATTTTTACAGAAATATGTCTTAAGAATGCTCCTGGAACTTTAAAAAATCTAATCTAGCCATTCATTCATTCCAGGTTTGTTCTACTAAAGACGTGAGGTGGTTATCTTTCAACTAGATCCTATTTATTAAAGGGTTTGGCTAAAGTGGATGTTATATAGAGAAAGTCTGATAATTTTCTGGAATTATCCTTAGTTAAACTACTGGATGGTTTCAATGAAAATGCCACACATATTTGATAAAAATTGTTAATCAAAGCAATACATTTTTATTGGGAAATTTGCTGACAATAATATGAATTTTACATTTTTTCGTCAAAAACAAAGTATTTGTGGGACTTCCCTGGTGGCCCAGTGGCTAAGACTCTGCGCTTCCAATGCAGGGGCCCCAGGTTCAATCCCTGGTCAGGGAACTAGATCCCACATGCAGGCTGCAACCAAGAGTTCTTATGCGACAACTAAAAAGATCCCGTGTGCCACAACTGAGACCCGGTGTGGCCAAAATAAATATTAAACAAAACAAAACATTTGCTTCAAAACAAGTGAAAGGTGTATTTTTAAAAGAAATCACAAAATTCACGTCTTTAATCCTTTATTATTATGAAATATATAACACAGAACAGTACATAAACATATGTACAGTTTAATGGACGAATATAAAGCAAATATGTAAGCAACCACCATCTAGGTCAAGAAATAAATTAGCAGCACTCTAGAAGCAACCATCCTCAGTACAAAATTCACTCACTATTAATTTAACATTAATCTTTCGAATTCATTGGAACATAAATTTTGCACAATTGCTTTAGACACAGGAATTGAAAACGAATACAGTTTGTTTTTTAGCAGATTTAAAGTAGCAAGGTTATTTGCTTTAGATAACCAACTTCCACTTGTCAGAACATGTTATTCTTTCAAAGGAAGTGAACGTCACAGTGAAGGTACCGACACCCTCAGAGAGAGAAATCAAAGTGAGCTTGTATTGTTATTAATTTTTTTTACTACGGGGACATCATTCAGATTTGAGTTCCTTCATCAAATGGAGATGCCACCATCAGCCTCGATTAAACAACTTAGCGCACATGATGCCATATTCTCAAAGGAAGATCATTTCTTTCCATATTCGAGAGTTGAGTTAGACGTAGCTATGAGCAACAAGGAACCCAAAATTACAGTGGCTTACCAAAATAGCAGAGTACTTTCTCTCACATGTAGAAATCTGGCGGTAGTCTCTGCTGGGCTGACATGCCTGTCCACGGTGCCAGAAAACCAGGCTGCTGCTTTTTGCTCTGTCATCCTTAGCACGTGGCTTCCACTTCGTAGTTCAAGAGGGCTATTCAAGCTCCGGCCATCACACTCATGTTGTGCCAGAGGAAGGACAGAGGGAGAAGAGCCCCCTCTCCTTAAGGATTTCCAGTAAGTTCCTTGCACGGCTTCTGCTTATTTCCTATTGGATAGATGTTGGTCACATGACCACATCAAGCTACAGGGAAGTGAGGAAATACAGTCTTCTGGGCAGAGATGGGTCCCACTACAAACCAAGGGTTCTACTAAGAAAGAAAAGGAGAAAAGATACTGGCAGAAAGCCTCTTTGCCACAGAGGGCTATTCTAATTGTAGGGTTCCATAGGTAAATCTATTCACTATATAAACAGGTCAATATTCCTTCGAACAGGAAAGTAGCTTTCATGTAGAAAACATCAAAAATCTGTTTAAGAATTTTGCAAACAAAATTTAATCTTTTTAGATGTTGATTTAAGGTGGCCTGTCTTTTTTGATATAGCTGATGGATATTCCTTTTTCTAGAAGTATACTTTTGTGATGCAAGAAAGGATGAAAGCCAGATGGGAAAACAACAGTCCTAAAAGGAGAGAATTTGGTGCCATACCACCTGGCAAGCAGTCAACACTGATACAAGTTTGGAGCCGTGCTGATGGAGTCATATGTCCCTCCTGGGCTGGGCTGCAAAGGACAGAGACCCGCTCGTGTGTGCCAAGGGTGCTCCCTGCTGCCGTGTGTTTACTGCGGTGGCCTAAATGCACATAACACAGGTCGACGGTGAGCTTAAAAGGATATTCCTACAGAAGTCATACAGCCTTGAAATGAAGCTTGATTCATTAGGAAATACTGGACATTGACATGAGTGATATCATCATAACATTTCCTTAAACACTGCATGCAAAGCTGGGTACCATGTTAACTCTATCCTAAATTGGATTACACTGTATGCCTGTGACTCCCTTAATCGAGCAATATCCCAGGAATTCAAATTCTGAACAAAATACCCGTATATGCATATTTGGAAGGTTTTGCAGAAGTGATGTCCTGTCGGGAGAGTGTTGACAGGGGTGGTGCTTGCCAGCTGCAGGATCTGGAGAAACCCTACTTTAACAAGAAATCATTGCAAAATCTATCAGAGGCCTCTAGAGTTCACCAGTCTTATAAGCAAATCTTGCTTTACTAAAGACCCCGAAATGGTGTAATCTCTCTAAAATTTAAGAGACTAAAAGGGCCCCAAGAAACCACTTTGAGACTTTCCCTCTGCTTTGTTTCAAAGGCAGATAATAACTGAAGGGCAAAACAGAAGCCTTAGAGGCAGTGATAAGCTCTCTTTTTTTGGAGAAATGTTGCTAGTTTATGTAGTTCCTAACATTTAAAAAAAATTAAAAATAAATACCATTTGTTCATAAGAAAAGAGTAATTGGTAAAAAGTAGATAAAATGATGAACATTTTTCAAAATATGAATCAGCTTTCTCTTAAGGTTTTATACTGTTTTGCAAAAAGAAGCTGGCAAAGTTTGCACTGCAAAACGATCTGGATAAACCAGGGATCTGAACAGGTGAGGCCTGGGCACTGTCACCACCGTACTTTCACTCCCTCACCAAGAGGTGTTGCCGCATATACTGGTTGGATAACTAACTGTTTGCTTCCGTGTTGGGGTAACTTCCCGGTAAGGAGTGCTTCCTTTTTGGATCCAGCCTGCTTTACTGTAATCTTACCAGGGCTGCGGAAGAAAAGTAAAGTCTGAAATGTGAACCCAGCAGCAATGTTCCGTCAGACTACAACTTTAGTCTGTGGGTAAACGGGCTTACATATGAGTAGACAATGCCATGCAAATTACATTGAACATTGTGGTTTTGTGAGCGGGGACTGGTTGGTATCTTGGGGGTCACCTGTGCCATATGTCTGATTATCCATTTCACATGAGATGTACCGTATTATGATTCAGACTGTACTTCAAGTTCTGTGGGTAAGAATTCCTCACATTGTGTTTTTTAAAGATGGTGGTGAAATAAGCATAGCATAAATTTCATCGTTCAAACCATTTTGAAGTGTACGATTCTGTGGCATTAAGTAAATTCACGTTGTTGCAGAAGCATCGCCACCATCCACCTCCAGCAGCTGTCCATCGTCCCCTACTGACAGTCGGTACCCATAAAAACACAGCTCTCCCTTACCCCTCCTCAGCCACAGGTATCCTCTATTCCACTTTCTGTCACTATGAATTTGACTACAATAGCTGCCTCATCTAACTGGAATCATACAACATTTGTCCTTTTGTGACTGCCTTATTTCTCTTAGCGTAATGTCTTCAAGGTTCATCCATGTTGTAGTGTGTGTCAGAAGTGCCTTCCTTTTTAAGTGCCTTCGTGTGTGTGTGTGTGTGTGTGTGTGTGTGTGTGTGTGTGTGTAGTTTTTAAAAATCCATATATATGAATAGACACTGGGTTGCTTCCATCTTTTGCCTTTGCAGACATTGTTTCTGTGAATATTGGTGAACAAATATCTGTCTGAGTTCCTGCTTTCGTTGGGGCATAAACCCAGAAGTGGAATTGCTGGATCATATGGTAACTCTACTTTTAATTTTTTGCAGAATCTCCATAGCGGCTGCACAATTTTACATTCCCACAAGCAGGGCATAAGGGCTCCAGTTTCTCCATATCCTCATCGATGCTTTTTATTTTCTGCTTTTTTTAAATAATATTTTAATAATAGACATCCTGCAGGGTGTGAGATAGTATCTTGCTGTTGTTTTGACTTGCATTTCCTAATGCTCAGTCATGCTGCGTACCTTTTCATGTGCTTATTGGCAGTGTGTATATTTCCTTCAAGTCCTTAATCCATTTTAAAATCAGATTTCTTTGCTGTTGAGTTGTAGAAAACTCCCTATATATTCTGGATATCAATCCTTATCAGATATGATATCACGTGGTGCTTTAAGGGGTGATTCAGTCTGCACCATGGCTGAGTAGCGTAGACTCAGGGGACGAACACAAGCTTTGTGTAAGTGAAAGAAACATACTGATAAGCAGGTGTCGTTGGGGGAAGGAATAACTAGAGGCTAGAAATCCCCCACAAACGCCAAAGTAAAGGGCTTTGATCTTTCACTCTTAGTGCAGAGCTCTCCTCCTTCTGTATCTCCCCTAGAGTGCGGGTGTGAAGGTACCTCAAGTCTTGCCCTATTTTTCTCAGATCCCAACAACCATCTAAAGACCCACCCCAGAGAGATCAGTGATTCGTTTTAGAGCAGCGTTTCTCAGACTTCCCTCACTTAACAAATTTTGCCATATTCACAGAATATCTAATTTTTCTTTACTGTCATATTCACATAATATATAACATTTTTTCCTAACACTTTTCTTTAAATCAACTCAGTTTTTAAACTTAAATTGATCTCAAAAGGAAACTTTAAAAATCAGTATTGTAAATGGAAAACCAGAATCAGGTGCCCTTCTGGCCACTGCAGATTACAAATATCAGTTACTCCCTTGTCATCCTGGACTTGCCCTGATGGCGCATGGGCCCTAGAGAAGCATGCGCTCTGCCTACAGGGAGCCCCTTCACATCTGCTGGCACCCTGGGGGGCTATTTATTGAACAGAGGGGGCTGCACACAGATTTGTGCCCAGGGAGTAGAAATGGGCTGACGGTGGGATAGTAGCATCTCAAGTAAGTTTCTATGCGTACATTTCGGAAAACACTGCTCTAGTCTAGAAAAGAGTTCTCAAGATTTTAGTCTTGAGGGAGAAGCCACAGATTCCCCCATGGAATCTCTTCTGTTTAAGTAAGGAACACAGAAAGGGGGATGGAGGCCCAAGTGACATGACTGTCTCTTGTCTGAAAGTAATTCTTTTTAATTAATTAATTTTTATTTATCTATTTAATTTTTGGCTGTGTTGGGTCTTTGTTGCTGCATGTGGGCTTTCTCTAGTTGCGGCGAGCGGGGGCTACTCTTCGTTGCAGTGTGCAGGCTTTCTCATTGTGGTGGCTTCTCTTGCTGTGGAGCACGAGCTCTAGGCATGCGGGTTTCAGTAGTTGTGGCGTGTGGGCTCAGTAGTTGTGGTTCGTGGGCTTAGTTGCTCTGTGGCATGTGGGATCTTCCCAGACCAGGGCTTGAACCTGTGTCCCCTGCATTGGCAGGTGGGTTCTTAACCACTGCGCCACCTGGGAAGTCCCTGAAAGTAATTCTTTAATTTGGTAGTTCTCAAACTTTGTGGTCTCAGGACTCCTTTACATCCTTGAAATTATTGAGGACTCCAAAGAACTTTTGTTTATGTGGGTTTTATCTACTGATATTTACCAGGTTAGAAATTAAAACTAAGAACGTTCTAAAATGTTTATTAATTCATTTAAAATAATAAACTACATGTTAACATAAATATTTTTAGGAAAATAACTGTATTTTTCAAAACACAGAGTGGCTTTGTCTACATCTTTGTGAGTCTCATTAACATCTGCCTTCGTGGAACTCAGCTGTATTCTCACATCTGCTTTGCACTCAGTCTTTTGCAATAACACTTGTCATGTAGCCTCAGGAAAACTGTACTGTACACTCAGAAAAGAGTGAAAAAGTCAAATAATGCTTTATTAGTATGAAAAGTTTTGACTTCAGAGATCTTTTGAAAGGGTCTTGACTACTCCCAGCTCACACTTGAAAATTCTGCTTTAATTCATTTAGAGGTGGCATGATGTAGTGGATGAGAGGGTATTTTCTAGGGCCCAAATGCCACAGTCCTCCTGCTTTTATTATCTCTGTGACTTTAGCCAACTATTTGCCCTAGATTTCTTTCTTTTTTTTAAATAAATTTATTTTTTAATTTATTTTTGGTCACGTTGGGTCTTCATTGCTGCACGTGGGCTTTCTCTAGTTGCAGCGAGCGGGGGCTACTCTTTGTTGCAGTGTGCGGGCTTCTCACTGTGGTGGCTTCTCTTGTTGTGGAGCACGGGCTCTAGGCATGCGGGCTTCAGTAATTGTGGCTCACGGGCTCAGTAGTTGTGGCTCGCGGGCTCTAGAGTGCAGGCTCAGTAGTTGTGGCGCACGGACTTAGTTGCTCCAAGGCATGTGGGATCTCCCTGGACCAGGGCTCGAACTCGTGTCCCCTGCATTGGCAGGCGGATTCTTAACCACTGTGCCACCAGGGAAGTCCCTGTACTTTAATTTTTAATATTTAGAGATGTAATACACTAAGAATTCATTTTAGAGCATGATACCAAGAGAGGAGCTAATTTTCTTTCTTTCAGAATGGGTAACTAATCGTCTCAACATTTCTTGAATATCCCATCACTTTACAACTGACTTCCAATTTCTCCTTTATAATACAGTGATTTGTTATAACCACATGGATCTATTTTTGGCCATTTCATTCTGTTTGTATTTGTCTCTTCCAGTATCCATAACATGCAATCGAAATTACTTTTGCTTTATAGTCAATTTTAATGTATGGTATGAAAAGTTCCCCCTCGTCACTCTCCTTTCTCCTAATTTTGAATTTTTAATGAGTTCATTTCTCAAGATAAATTTTGGTATGAATTTGCCAAAACAACATTCACTTCCCCCAAGTTGTGATTGTGATTGGAGCTGCATTACATCTATGCATTTATTTGGAAGCACTGTCCACCTATGAAATATTAAGTTATCCCACATAGGAAATTAAATGGCTTTCAATTTACTCAAATTGTTTTACATCCTTCTGTAAATCCTTAAGATGTTCTCAATATAGGTCTTGGTACTTCCTTTAAACTTATTCTTAGGTACTAAATAAACAGGATATTCTATGAGGATCTGACTGTGATTACCAACCTCAATCAGGATAATAACCTCTAAGACAGATGTAAGCCTATGATTGTGAATCTTCTTCTGTACAATATTTTTATCTTGCCTCATCTTAACAAACAGAAGGTACTCAAAGTTTACATGCATGAAGAATTAAAGATATTTTGTATTGGTTAACATAGATGATAAACTTATCTGATCCATTAAATCTGTCTCCCTATGCAAGACAAAGTATTTGAGTCAAAAGTAGACTCTATTCCTCTTCCTGGATCTTGGAAGGAGAAAAGCCAGTAAGAAATAAATTCCCTGATTCTAATATATTGAATCTCAGTCATGTGCATCAGAATCACTTGGAGGCTTATTAAAACAGAATCTGCCTTCTAACAAGTTCCCAGTGGTGCTGATGCTTTAGCCCAATGATTGCGCTTTGAGAACCGCTGTTCTAATGCAGTAACCTTGGGAGAGAAAGTCCAGTAGCTAGGCTGAGATGGATATAACAGGTGATGGTAGACAGCCCAAGTCAGATCTCTGATCACAGTAAGAATTTGTATGTTTGGCATTATATTCCTTTAAAGCTACGATTTTTTCCTCTGCGTTTAAGTTTTATTCATATCTCATGTATTTTCATATAAACTGTTCTAGTTTTTCCATTTGTATAAGATTTGTAATCGCAGCTATGATTTAATAATTGTGTAGTAGATTGTTTGGAAAGTTAGTAAGTTAAGTTTTTTTAAAACTTTGTTCATTTATTCATCGAATGTTTATTGAGCATCAACTATGAGCTATATGCTTGGGACACATCAGTGAGCAACAGAGACAAAGACTCCAGAGGTTACATTAGTGGGCAGGAGGTAGGCAATAAACAATAAACATAGTAAGTAAATTATACAGCATGCTAGGGCATGGTAGACGCTACAGGTGAAAAAAACAGAGCAGAGCAAGGCGAATCACAGGGGCAGGAAGGGGGCTGCAATTTCAAATATGTTGATCAAATTAGGCCTCTTTGAGAAGGCAAAATTAGAGCAAGAACTTAAAGGAGGCAAAGGAGTTACCCAAGTGCACATACAGCAGAAGAATGCAAGCAGCTTGTGCAAAAGTCCTTACGCAGTAGGACTCCAGAGTACTTGAAGACTAAGGAGGCCACTGGAGCAGGTAAGGGCAGAGAACTGGGGATGAGGTCAGAGAGGCAAGAGGGGCCAGCTTATGTAGGGCCTTTGGAGGCCATTGTTACGACTTTAGGTTTCAGTATTCATGAAATGAGGAACTATGGAAGAATTCTGAGCAGATGAGTGACACAGTAAGATTTATATTTTTAAAGCATCACTGGCTGTTATATGGTGCACAAGCTATGCGGAGCAAGGGCAGAAGCAGAGAGATCGTGGAGTAGGCAGCTGAGCAGTGACCCAGAGAGGGATGACAGCAGCTTGGGTCAGGGTGGTGGCAGTGGAGGAACAGAGAAGGAATTAGACTCTGATTCTAGCCCAAAGGCAAAGCCAACAGAATTTCTTGATGGAATGGACGTGTGGTGTAAAACAGGGAAATCAAGAATGACTCTAAAGTTTTCAGCCTCAAAAACATGAAGGATAGAACTTAGCATCAGTGAAACGAGGATGACTACTAAATAGGTTTAGGGTTGAAGATCAGGAAATTGGTTCGGATGTTAAGTTTCAGGTGTTCATTTGACTTGCAAATGTAGACGCTGAGTAAGCAGTTAGATACGGGGAAACTAGATTTCAGAAGTCAAGGCTAGTTTTAAATTTGGGAGTTGCCAGCAAATAGGGGGTTTTGAAAGCCATGAAACGAGATGTACAGATGGAGAATGGACTGAGCCCTCAGTCCCTCTAATGTGAGACCAGGGAGAAGCACCAGACCAGTAAAGGAGACACCAGTACTGTAGGGATAAAGCAGAGCATGGTGTTCCGGGAATCAAGCGAAGAAAGTGTATCAAGCAGGAGGGAGCGAACCACTGTGTCAGATGTTGCTGTTAGTCAACTAATATTAGGATTGAAGATTAACCATTGGAATTAGCATATGCAGGGTATTAGTGACCTTGACAGGAGCTTTTGGTGATAGTGAAAGCCTAGTTGGGAGTAGATTCGAGTGAGAGTTAGAAGGGAGGAATGTGAGACAAGTTACAGACTGTTATTGCAAGAAGCTGTGTTGCAAAGGGAAGCAAAGAAATGGGACGGTAACAAGCGAGGGAAGGGAGATGAAGTTTTGTACTTTTTTTAAATGAGAGGAATAACAGAATGCTTGAACGATGGTGGAAATAATCCAGGATGGAGGAAAAAACTTGTTAATGTAAGGGAGAAAAGGGAGAATTGTTGAATCAAGATCATTGCATAGGTGAGTGAGGATGGGATTTAGTATAGGAATCAGAAAACTTTTTCTGTAAAGAGCTCGACAGTAAATAATTTAGGGCCACTCATGGTCTCTGTTGTATAGTCTTTTTTCCCTCCAACCATTAAAAAATGTAAAAACCATTCTTGCTTCATGGGCCGTATAAAAACAAAGGCCAGTGTTTGGCCTACAGGCTGCAGTTTGCCGATCCCTAATCTAGTACACAAGCAGAGATGCTGATTTTAGATAAGAACATGGAGAACGTGGATGGTTTTCATATGGTAATGGGCTGGAAAGCAGAGTCCCTGAGTTCAAATGCTGATAGGCAGATAGATATAGTGGCAGAAGCCCTCTTCTGATTGTTTCAGTTTTCTCCAGGAAGTATGAAAAGATATCAGGGTAAGACTGGAGTAGAAAGTAGTAAATATTTGAAGAACTGTATCAAATAGTTGTGTAAGAAAAGGGGAGAGGGATTGCCTGGCAGCATCTTGAGATCAGTTGAGGTTTGTGTTCATAAACTTAAAGTGAGACCTCTTACCATGCTTTCATTTTTCTTCCAGTCATGTTCAGTTACCTGGGAGCCAGGTATGAGTTATGGTTTTGCCAGGAGACTATGAGGAATCAAGAGAAGAAATCAAGGGCATATCTAAGGGAGTGATCAATGACTGACTATGGAATTTAAACAGGGTAAAGACGGAACTAAGGGTAAGGGGCAGTGAAACACTGATAGGATCAATAACTGGAATTCTCAGTGACTTTGAAGAATTGTCGAGACCAGATACCTAGAGGGGTGAGCTGGAAAACAGGAGGCTGGTCAGAGAAGGGGATGCATGAAATGGAGAACATGGAGGGCTTGCAGTTACTGCTATAAAAAGCTCCAACTAGAGAATGATCAAGGGAATGACTTAGGCAGAGTGAAAAGGAGAGCTGTTCAAGCAGATGGGAGCCAAGGTATTAGAGCATTGATATGCATACTAAAATCACCAACAAGGAAGGCAGGAGTGTTGGAGATACTGACGATGAACCAGAAGTTAAAATCAAGAAATAGGGGACTTCCCTTGTGGTCCAGTGGTTAAGGCTTTGCCTTCCAGTGCAGGGGATGAGGGTTCAATCCCTGGTCGGGGAACTAAGATCCCACATACCTCGTGGCCAAAAAACCAAAACCAAAACATAAAACAGAAGCAGTGTTGTAACAAATTCAATAAAGGCTTAAAAAAAACGAAGGTCCATGTCAAAAAAAAAAAAATCTAAAAGAAAAATCAAGAAATAAAGGTAAACTTTGTTGACTTCAAGTTTTACTGCACTGAGATCTTAAGAGTAGCTTTTAAGATTACTAGCTTTTGAAATTCAGTAAGGATTTCTATGTGGCCAAATTTGATTAATATTTGTAAATGCTCCATGGGCATAAGACAATATGAATTCCCTACTTGGAAGATACAAAATTATAATTATTTCTCATTAGGTTGTTCTCACTAGACAGGGAGTGGTCAATTAGGAAGCCACTGTATAGACAAAAGATAGTGGTTTGGATGAGGCTGGTGGTAGTAGAGATAAAAGGAACTGGATAGAGTGAGAGATATTTAGGCAATCAAGTCAATAGGACCTAATGATGAATTGGCTATGGCGTGTAAATGAAATGACAAGGATGACTTTTAGGTTTCTATAAAAAGGTAGATGATGGTCCAGCAATATTAAGAACATAGACTTTGAGAAGCCAGGATGGGACTTCCCTGGTGGAGCAGTGGTTAAGAATCTGCCTGCCAATGCAGGGGACACGGGTTCAATCCCCGGTCCCGGAAGATCCCACATGCCACAGAGCAACTAAGCCCGTGTGCCACAACTACTGAGCCTATGCTCTAGAGCCTGCGAGCCACAACTACTGAGCCCGCGTGCCACAACTACTGAAGCCCGAGTGTCTAGAGCCCGAGCTCCACGACGAGAAGCCACCGCAATGAGAAGCCTGTGCACCACAACGAAAAATAGTCCCTGCTCGCCACAACTAGAGAAAGGCCGCATGCAGCAGTGAAGACCCAACACAGCAAAAAAAAAAAAAAAAAAAAATTAGTTAATTAAAAAAAAAAAGAGAAGTCAGGATGCCTTTACTCAAAGTTAGCTTTACTTGCATGGTGTGTTATATCCGCAAGTTATTTGACCTCTCAATTTTCTCTGTGCGAAAAGCAGATAATATATGAGGTTCTTATGAGGACTGAATGAACTGATGGATATAAAGCACTTATTTCAGCCCTAACACGAGGTGAACCCTCAATGAGTGTGAGCTATTTTTAACCTTTACTGATAGGGAACATTCAAAGATGACCCAGTTTGAAAGGCCAGGGAATGATCTCGGTTTTCTACATTTCAAAGATGCATTTGAAGCTTTCATGTGGCGGTGTTAGGTAAGTAAGTAGTTGGATATTCAGGCCTGGAACTTAGAAAAAAGATCTGAGCTAGAGATACAAATTAGTGAGCCATCTGTGTACAGGTGGTAACTATACACAGAGGCCATGGGAGTAGACAGAGTGCTTGGAAAGCAAATAGGGGAGGCACTGGTTCTTTGCTTTTTTCTTGTAAATTGAGGTAAAATTTACAACACAACATTCACCGTTGTAATGTACAATTCAGTGACTTCCAGTACATTCACATCTGAAACCATCAGCACTGTCTAAATCTGGACATTTCATCACTCAACAAAGAAACTCCGTATCAAGCAGTAACTCCCCGATCCTACGTCTCCCTAGTCCCTGGTGACTACTCATCTATCTCTATGGATTTGCTTATTCTAGACATTTCACACCAGTGGAATCAGAATCTTATGTGGTTTTTTGTGTGTGTCTGGCTGCTTTCACTTGGCAGGTTTTTCAAGGTTATCCATGTTGTACCTTGTATCAGTACATCACGCCTACTTATGGCTGAATAATATTCCATTGTGTGTATATACCACAATTTATCCATTCATATGTTGTGGACACTTTGGATGTTTCCACTTTTGGTCATTATTTGGCTACATTCAGGTACAAGCTTTTGTTTGAATACCTGTTTTCATTTCTCTGGAGTATATATTCATGAGTAGAAACTGCTGAGTCATAAAGTAATCCTATGTTTAAACTTCTGAAGAACCACCAAACAGTTTTCCATAGTGGCTGCACCATTTTACTTTCCCACTAGCAATTTATGAGGGTTCCAATTTCTCCACATCCTTGTCAACACCGGTTTGATTTTTAATTACAGTCATTCTAGTGGGTGTGATGTGGTATCTCATTGTGGATTTTTAAAAAATTAATTGTTTATTTAGGGCTGTGTTGGGTCTTCGTTTCTGTGCGAGGGCTTCCTCTAGTTGTGGCAAGTGGGGGCCACACTTCATCGCGGTGCGCGGGCCTCTCACTATCGCGGCCTCTTTTGTTGTGGAGCACAGGCTCCAGACGTGCAGGCTCAGTAGTTGTGGCTCATGGGCCTAGTTGCTCCGCGGCATGTGGGATCTTCCCAAACCAGGGCTCGAACCCGCGTCCCCTGCATTAGCAGGCAGATTCTCAACCACTGCGCCACCAGGGAAGGCCTCATTGTGGTTTTGATTTGTATTAATATTTCCTTAATGGCATGATATTGAGCATCTTTTCATGTACTGTTGGCCATTAAAATATCTTCCTTGGAGAAATGTCTATTCAAGTGCTTTGACCATTTTAAAGTTGGGTTGTTTTTTATTGATGAATTTATGAGAGTTATTTACATATTTAGGATAATAGACTCTCATCATGTATATGACTTGCAAATATTTCTCCCACTCAGTGGGCTTTTTCTTGATAGTGTCATTTGATGCACAGAAGTTTTACATTTTGATGAAATCCATTTATCTACTTTTCATTTTGTTATTCGTGCTTCTGATGTCATATCTAAGAATAACATTGCCAAATCCAAAGTCATGTAGATTTACCCCCAATATATTAAGACTTGTATAGTTGCCCTCTTACATTTTGAGTTAGTGTTTTTATATGGTGTGTGGTAAGGGTTCAAACGAATTTATTTGCATGTGGATATACAATTTTCTTAGCAGCATTTACTGAAAATACTAGTCTTCCACCAGTGATGTTTTGATATCTTTGTCAAATATCAATTTAACACACGTATGGGTTTAGTTCTGGGCTCTCAATTCTATTATACTGACTTATCAATCTAACCTTCCGCCAGTACCACACTGTGCTGATGACTGTAGCTTTGTAGTAAGCTTTGAAATCAGAAAGTATGAGTCCTCCAACTTTCTTCTTTTTGAAGATTGTTTTGGGGTCCCTTGTAACTCTATACAAATTTTAGGATCAACTTGTCAATTTCTGCAAAAAAACATAGTTGGAATTTTGATAGGGACTGCAATGAATCTATAGATCAGTTTGCCATCCAAACAATATTAAGTCTTCCAAAATATGAACAGGGAATGTCTTTCCATTAATTAGGTCTTTAGTATTTTATAAATAGTTTTCAATGTTATGTAGCTTTCAATGTAGTTTATGTCTCATTTAAACTTATTTCATAATATTTTATTCGATGCTATTGTTAATGGAATTGTGTTCTTATTTTTTGGAATGTTCATTGCAAGTGTATAGAAAGAAGACTGGTTTTTGTTGATCCTGTACCTTGTGACTTTGCTAAATTTATTAGCACTAATAATTTTGTGGATTCCAGTCGGTCATGGTATGTAATCATTTAAACACGCTGCTGGGTTATTTTGTTGAGGATTTTTGTATTTATATTTATTAGAGACACTTTGTATCTATATTCATTAGGGACTATGTTGGTAGTTTTATTTTCTTGTGATGTCTTCGTCTGGCTTTGTTATCAGGGTAATGCTGGCCTACAGGAAGAGGTTCTCTCTTTCTGTATTTTTTGTAAGAGTTTGAGGACTGGTGGTGTTTTTTCAAATGTTTGATAGAAGTCACCAGTGAAGCCGTATGATTCTGGGCTTTTTTTTGTTGGAAGTGTTTTGATTACTCAATCAATATTCTTACTTGTAACGTTAAGTCTATTCTATTTCTTCTTGAGTCAGTTTTGGTACTTTGTTTCTGGGAATCTGTACACTTCATCTAGGTCATCAAATTGGTTGGCATACAAATGTTAATAGTATTTTCTTATAATTCTTTTTTTTGGTAATAATATCCCCATTTTTCCCTAATTTTAGTACTTTGGATCTTTTTTTCTTGGTCATTCTATTTAAAGGTTTGTTAATTTTATCGATCTTTTCAAAGAACCAACTTCTGATTTCGTTGATTGTACTATTTTCTATTGTCTATATCATTTATCTCTCCTCTAACCTTCATTGTTTCCTTCCTTCTGCTATCACTGGATTTACTTTTCTCTTCTTGTTCTAGTTCCTTAAAGTGGAAGGCTGGAAAGCATATGTGAAGGAAATGGCCTTAGAGATGAGGCTTAACTACTGTTTTGCAACAGTGTCCTTTGGACAATGCAGTAGCATCTTAACTAGTTTCTCTGCATACTTCCTTGTCATGAAGACTATTCTCAACACAGTAGCCAGTGTCACTTCTCTGCTCAACTCCCCAATGGCTTCTCATCTGTCTCAGAATAAAAGCCAGCCTTCTTATAATGGCTTATTTGATCCTTCATCACCTACTCCCCCATCCCTTCCTTTAAACTATTTGACCTCATTTCCTCATACTTTCCCCCTCTGTCAATACGTTTCACCTACACAGCTTTCCTTATTGCTCTCGAACATGCCAGACACACTCCTGCCTCAGGACATTTGCTCTCACCGTTCCCTTTTCCAGGAACACTCCTCTCTCTCATCACCTTTAAGTCTTTGCTTAAATGTCACCTCAATGACCACTCTGTTTACAATATTATTCCTAATCTAGTTCTCCCTATCATTCTCCACTCTTCTCCATAGCACTTACTATTATCCAAATTACCGTATCAGTTATTTATGTTTGTTTTTTCCCACTCGAATATAAGCCCCAGGAGAGTACAGATTTTTGTCTGTATTGTTCATTGATGTATTCCCAGCACTAGTGGGTTCTCAGTAAATTGTTGAGTGAGTAGAAGGAAGGATAAGTTGCGTGTAGGTAAATTTGGCTATTTTGAGGCAGGAGGAAATTTCCATTTGGGGGCTTCGGTTTAGGAGGAAGGAGGTGCTATCTTCTGAAAGTGAAGGGGAGGCAGCACAGTGAGAGGAGAGTGGAAGTTAGAGAAACTTTTTGGAGTAGATGAGGGGGTTGAAGAGAGAAATGTCTAAGATTGCCTGGCTGTACTGAGGGTCCGTCTATTTGGCGATCATGAGATTTTAGAGGAATCAGTCTATTCAGAAGTTCACTCAACAGCCTTCAGCAGCATGCAGCTGCTTTCAGGTACTGAGAAAGTGAATAGCTGGGTTAATCGAGGCTGAAGTTTTCCCAGAGGCAAAGGATGTAGGGTATAGTTCTCAATCTTGGCTGCACTTTGTTATCTATCACTGGGAGAAACTTTAAAAAACCAAAAACGGGCAAGTTGTAAATCCAGAACTTAGCTCAACTGTGAATACATGAGTCAACAAGGATCCTGGGGGTGTGTGGGGAGGGTGGGAATCCCAGGACCTGCTGATTCCATTATTTACGCTATTACCCCAGCTTAGAAGGATATACCATATACTGATATGATGCTGTCCTGGAAGTTTTTACTCCCCTTTTCTAAATCATAATTTTTGTTGCATTTTTGCTATTTTTCAACATAGTTGAATGAAAGCCTCAGATCACAAACCTGAGAACACAAAGGGTCTCCTTTTAGTTATGTATTGCACTTAGTTAAAACATAAACTCCATAGGAGCAGAGACCAAGTGAATTTGCTTAATACTATGTTCCCAAGACGTGATACACAGAAACTCAGTAACGCTTTTTTCTGAATGAATGAATGATATCCACCAGCAGTGGAGTTACGTATGTGCCACGTGCTGCTAAATTATTTACGGAAGTTCATTAACGTTTTACAAACAGCCCTACACCCTACCAAGTCAATTTTAGGGATAAGGAGGCATAACCTCTGAGACTCTGGCAATTTGCCCAAGGTTACACTGCTCGTCCGTCAGTAATGTAGCCAGAGCTCCACATTATGTCACTCTGATTCCAAAACCCATGCTTTTAAACACTAGACTGTGCCAAGTTGAGAGAAGGGCAAGGACAGAGAAAAAAGATAGAAAGGAAAAGTGCTTGGTAAAAATTTCAGAGAATGTATTCTTATTTTGTGACCCTTTAAAAATGTTAGCAAACCTTTTAAAGTCTCTTTTACAACTAGAGGCCTGATGACGTGACTTTGATTCTTCCTCCACCAATAGGGTCACACTAACATCAGGGTCACCTATGGCCTTTTGGCTGATAGATCTCCCCCATAATGGTTGATATGTGTTAATTTATTGGCTGAAATATGGATATTGCTGCTCATTCACAAATTTGAGATCTCTCATTCAACAGAAATGCAAGTAGTCTGCATAAGATTTGCTACATATGCAAATTTATATAAATTTTCAAATGTTACCTTTTACAATATTTTATGAGTATTAGGAATAATCCAGCTTTACTCCCATTTAATTTGTGACAGCAGGACTCAATTTATAATTCTGTTCTTTAAGAAAGCAAGCAGAAATAAACCCATGTTATCTTTTTCTTTGTGAGAATTATAATATTTTGCTATTTTCTTTGTATATATTTTTGTAGGTAAATATTCTTTCACTCACCAAATATTTATCTGATTCTGTCACACAGAACCTTCATTCTAGTGGGAGACAACCAATAAACAAAATACACAACATATTATGTGGCAAGAGGTACAGGAAAAACAGAGCAAGGTAAGGGAGAGAGATGGTGGTGGGGTGCTGTTTACATAGTTCTCAGAGTTCAGACCTTTCTGATGAGAGATTTGAGCAGAGACCTGAAGAAGTGACAGTGTGAGCCAATTGGGTACCAAGGAGAAGAGCATTCAGGCAGGAGGACACTAGTGCAGAGGCCCTGAGACAGAGACGTGCTCGGTATAGTGGAGGAAAGTGGAGGATGGAGTGGCGGGAAAAGATTGAGCACGCAGAAATGTCATACTGGATGTGAAACCAGAGGTAATGTGGGCGGGAGTGGTTTACGCAGGGCCCTGCAGATCACGGTAAGAGTGGCAGACCACGGCTTCTGTTCTGAGTGAGATGGGAAGCCATCAGTGGGCTTTAAGATAGGAATGATGCTGACTCTCAAAGGGATCACACTGACCGCTGCCGTGAGTGAGGAGATGACGTGGAAGCAAGTGTAGAAGTGGGAGACCAGCCCGGTGGCCTTTGCTATTGTCCAGGTGTAAGAAGACGTGGCTTGGATCAGAGTGGCTGTGATGGAGGTGGTGAGCTGAGCTCAGATGCTGGGTATATTTTTAAGATAGCGCTGGTGGGATTTGCTGATGGAGTGGATGTGAGGTGTGAAAGAATCCAGGATGACTCCAAAGTTTTTAGTCTGGAAGAATGGAGTTGCCATTTCATGAAACAGGGAACACTAAATCACAGTTCTCTGGTGGGGTGGGAGGGGGGTTAACAGTCTGGTTTAGACGATATTAAGTCTACCACGCCTATTAGACATTCAAGCAGTGCTGTACAGTAGGCAGTTAAGTGCGAGTCTAGTGTTTAGGGGAAAGGCGTGGGCTGGAGATTCAAACGTGGGTTTCTTTTGGCCAGAGATCTGGATGGGGCTGCTGAGGGAGAAAGAACAGAGAGGAGAAGCAGTCCAAGTTGTGAGATCTGAATCCCGGGCTACTCCAGCATTTAGAGGCTGGAAAAAGAGGGCAACCAGCAAGGGGACTAAGTAACAGTCATTTAGGAAGCAAGAGAGAAATACAGAATGGAATTCTGGCAGGCAAGCAAAGGGGCTTCAGGAGGAAGAGAGTAAGTCATCAGCTGTGTCAAATGCTGCTGCCAGGTGGAGTGACATGAAGACTGAGAAACGAAAGTGGGATTTGAGAGCGTGGAGGCTCCCAGGATCCGGAGCCTGAGTTTCAGTGGAGTCTGGGGGTCAAGTCTGACTTGTGGGTTAGAGAGAGAGCAGCAGACGCGCAAATGAAGTCCTTCTGTATAGGAGACCAGGTCAGAGCAATGGGGTCGTATTTGGAAGGAGATATGATCACGATTTTAGCTATTAAAATCTTTACAAGTTGACAGGGGAAAATCTGCTAAGGAAAGAGGACAATTCCAAGAGTAAAATGGAACTCAATGCAAAAGTGGCAATTTAGGTCTTGGACGGGAATTTGGACCATCCATCCAGTTATGGAGGCTAGCAGTGTATTCAGATGGAGGAAGGTTGGTAGATGCAAGGTGGGCGTGGGCTAAAGCTGTTACAGATTTCTGATTCCATCCATCATCTCAAGAAGCAACACAGCAAGGACTGGGGATGTACCATCAGATTTAGAAGAGGTGAAACAGCTGTTGAAGAGGGCAGGGTAGACAGATCAGGGAAGTTAGTGGGAGGGGGGTGAGGAACCCAGGGAGCTCTTTTCAGAGTTAGTAAGGTGTTATGTTTTCCTCACGCATGCAGCGAATTGAGCAGGGCTGTGGGTTAGATATGTAAAGTGGAGGGAGAAGGCAAGGATGGAAGGTATTTCCAAAGGAGGACTCACAACAACAGATAATGGAATCTAAAGTAGGCGACGAGATGAGATTTTTTAAAATGCGGGTAACATTTGGACGTGTCCTTTAGTAACAGTCGATTCTCATTATCTGAGAGAGCTGTGTTCTATAAAGTCACCGGGAACGCTAAACTTCTCCTGGAGGAGCAAAGGGTTAGGTTCCTAAGATCCTGCGGTCACATTTTCGTCAACTGACCAATACCTAACTTTGTTTATGTGAGTTCCTGTTTAGACATCTTATGTACTGTTGATTTATCAGCACTGACCTCATCACGGCCAAGAGCACTAATGATAACCCTAAACGAACACGATGCAGGACACACGTTTTCTCCACAAAGAACACAGCCTTCTTCTGCTTAGGAATACTAGATAGCAGCTCAGCACTACGCCTGGGGTGGGGGTGTGGAGGCACTTAAAACACGAAAGCCACCAGTAAAAAGCACAAAAAAATTGCTAAAAACATGACACTGTATGTACTGTGAAGAGCACATCTGTTTACAGCGCAAGAGCTGATATAACAAGGCTGAGTGTCGTCTCCTTTAACCTCAGTAGTGCCTGTCAGGCAAGTCACATTTTTCACTGTGCACATCCACGAACCCTTGGATACTGATTCGGGGATTACAAATACATCGCAGTGAGCAGGTGAATTTGCAGTCATGGAACGTGCGAATAACGAGGACCGACTGTACACTGCCTAGAGCTGTTTGCTGCGTGTTTCAGCCCGGTTTGCTGCTTTTGATCAAACGGTATATAACAAGTTCAGCAGACATCTGATCATCAAACAAAGAATTAATAATAAATTTTGCTGCCAGCTTTCAAAAAGTTTCTGCATGAGATTTATGTATTACTTTCTGTACTCTTCCAATATGACGTCTTTCGTCTTCAGAGCAGTTGTCACAAAAGTGTTTAGAAACTGCACTTAAAAGACTCCGTTTTTTCTTTTCGTTTTTTCCTCATTTCAGTCACTGGCAGTTTTGTTCTTAGTTACTGACACCTTCGGTGGGCCTTAAGTGGACTTTACTAGTCCTCCCAAACAGCAATAATCTTGGGTTTTGGCAGGTAAATGTGACAAATAAGGCTACGTAATTTTTTTTTTTTTCTTTTTCCATCAGCTGAGATTTCTGGGCCTTCTTCCCCGCATCATCCCACCTCTTCATTAGGTCAGCCATAATTAACTGGTTGGATACCAATTAAATCAGTTCTTCGGAAGGACCTTGTTTCTTCTGATTTGTCTCCTACCTTGCCTCTTTCTTCCATGTAATCTGTTGTATGTTTAGTGTATGTTTATTACACTTCATTCAGTGTTGCCTTACAAGAAGTTTAGAACAGGAGAAATAAAACCACCTGAATACCACCGCCGTCCAGGAAAGCCCAGCTGGGGGGACAGAGTTGATTTTCTCCTTCCCAACGTGCTGACGCTGCTACTGTGCCTGGAGCGCGCTAACAAATTCCCTTGACAGCAATTTCCTTAGCACTCCCCAGGCCTCCATTCACATGCAGAACCTCCAAGCTACCGCACGTGAGCAAAGAGGAACCAAAAGAGAGAAAAATGGGAAACGAAGAAAGGAGACGGAAGGGAGGGCACGGCTAGGGGTGGAAAACAGTAAACAAAACTTTTTCCAAGGTCCCCCCTCCCCCACGCGTGCAGGCGCATCGCGCGTTTCCAATCAGCGGCCCAGGCGGCGCTCGCTCTTTCCCCACGGACCCCCCCCGACCCGGGGGGCGCAGGCCCACGGGCTCCGGGCGCTCCGCGCAGTGACCCGGAACGCACGCCGCCCTCGCCCCGCGCTTCCGGCGGTGACTTACTTCTAAGACGCCGACGGCCCAGGGGCGCGCCCTGCCCACCCCAGGCCGCCGCGCGGGCCTCCGGGGCAGCTCGCGTCCCCGCGCGCGGAGCGGGCGCCCGGGCGAGCGTCCGCCCGCCGCCCAACCAGGGGGTTCCCGGCCGGAGGCCGCAGGGGCGGGGGCGGCGGCCCGCGCGCTCCTGCGGGACGCCTCCCCGCCCCGCGCCGCCGGGCGCACGCGCAGCAGCGCAGCCGCCCTTATTAAGTCCGCGATGGCTCCTCGCGCGCCCCACCGGCCTCCTCCCGAAGGCGCCGCCCGCCCCGCGCGCCCCGGGGCCCCCGGGACCAGCATCGGGCGGCTCCCCGAGCCGGACTACCCCTAAAGTGGAAGGGCGGCGGCCGGACGCGCGTGTGCGAGCCCGCAGCGGCGACCGGAAAGAGCGGACGGGTCGCGAGGAGGCGAGCCAGGCCGCGGAGGAAGAGGAGGGCCGCGGCGAGCCGAGGTTTGCCGAAGGCGGCGTTCCGGAGCGCGCGAGGGTGGGAGAGGAGGAGCGCGGCGGAAAGTGCCGAGGGTTTCCGAAGGCCGCAGCGGCCGAGTTGCCCGGATGTAGTTGGTGGAGCGGCAGCGGCGGCACCAGCGGCGGCGGCGGCAGGAGGAGGCGGCGGCGGCGGAGGAGGAGGACCCGGCGGCGGCGGCGGCGGGGGGAGGAGGGGTAGTGGCGGCGGAGCGGGAGGAGGCAAAGGCGGAGGACGCAGTCGCTGCGCGCGGGGCCGAGCCGGACGCATCTTGGTGCCCCCTCCCCCGGTTCGCCGCTGCCCGGCCTGAGCCGAGCCGAGCCGAGCTGAGCGTGAGCGTGGTGCGGACGGAGGGGATGGCCCGGGAGCGCCGGCGCCAGTGACGGGGAGGTGCTGAGCGTCGCCGAGGGCGCGCCGGGCCCTGCGCCGCCCGCCGCCTGCGCGCCCGCCCGCCGCCCGGTCCGCGGCCGCTCCCCGTCCCCGACACACGCTCACAGGCCGGGCATTGATGGTAATGTATGCGAGGAAACAGCAGAGACTCAGTGATGGGTAAATCGTCTTTTCGTTTCGGGGCAGCGGGGCGGGCGGCGGGGGGGCGGCTGCTCCTTATCTGGGCCGGCCTCGCCGCCATTTTTGTTGTTAACCCTGATCCGGAGCAGCCGGGAGGGGGAGCGGCCGCGCGGGCGGCGGGCGGCGGCGGGCGCGAGTGTGCGTGTGCGCGCGGGCGGGCTCCGGGGGCTCCGCGGGGGGGGCGCCGGGGCCCCCGGCCTCAGGCCGCCTCTCTTCCTGTTTTCCAGCTGTCACGACCGGCGGGGGGACGCGCAGCCTTACCAGGTACCCGCGGGCCGGGCGCGGGCCGGAGGGGCCGGCGGGGCCGGCGGGGCGGCGGGGCCGGCGGGGAGGGAGGAGCCGCTACTCGAGCGCAGGCTTCGCGAGCCGCTGCAGGCCCTTCGGGGCCACGGCTCCGCGGCGCCCGCAGCCTGCGCTCGGCCCCCGCGGCGCTCGCCGGCGAGGTGTGGGCGCTCATCTTGACAGGTGACTGGAGGAAGCGCAGCTCCGCGTGGCGAACGGAGCCCTTCTCGGCCGGGCGGGGCCGGACTCGGGCCTCTGGGCGGGAGGGACTCGGTGGGGCGAGGCGCGGGGGCCTCTGGAGCCACGCTCCTTTGTAGCGGGGCGACGAGAAGTTGCCGGAAAGGTGTCCAGAGTAGACGCGAGGCTGGGGCGAGGCTGCCGACGGGTTTGCGACTCCTGGGCGCGCGGTGGAGGGCTCTCCCTTCGCAGTTTGTTTTCGGGGCGGCTAAGTGCATTGCTAGTGGAAGATGGCGCTTTTGTTCCTGCCGGAGTTGAGGTCTTTGGGTGCTGGGGCAGCCGCTCTAAGTAGGGAAGGTGCTTCTAGTGTGTGCCTACGGCGGCTGCACGTAAACCTGTAATTAAAAAAAAAAAAAAAAAGTCCTGGTAGAAGTGGCCCCTGGTTCCGGCGGTGGGGCGGGTCTCAGACATGGTTGGCAGCGTTCAGATGACACTAGAAGGAAATACTTTCTGCGTCTGATCCCTTACCGGGTAGGAGAGCAGGTTTCTAAGCTGACGGTAGTGTTACTGGCCAGCATGATTTGTTAAAAGCCCAAGTTAAAAACCCTAGGCCCCCTGATGTGCAAAACAGTGTTCATTAGTTTGCATAAGTCAGAGGTCAAACCCTGTTGAGCCGGGTCCTCCAAAGCATAATTGATGATGCGGTTTGAAAGACTGCCATGTCGTGGTTGTCTCACATACGTTATTGCGAGGGAGTTCCATTAAGTTCCACCGTGATAGGTCAGAAGTATCAGCCAGCGTTTCTTTCTGCCTCTTAAAATTATTTCCCGCACCTGCAAGAGCAGTGAAGTCAGGTCCCAAATGCTTTACATGGGTGAGTCCAAGCATTGGAGAAAGTGGCGCTTTTGTGTTGTTGGATTGCAGAAACCTGTGCATGCTTGCTGATATCTTGTGTCTAGCGTAGCAGTTGCAGAGCAAAAACGGGATGACGGTAGTACTCTCCTTTAGATTAAACTTTCTAATTCCCAGAAAAATTTATTGAGGAGTTAATTTACCAAAGTGTCTGATTTCTTGTATTTACAAGGTAATTAGTGGAGTGGATCTTTTTTTTTTTGAATGTGGTATTTTGATTTGTATGAGGAGCCTTACTCTGTAACTCTTAGTCATTTAGGTCTTGTTTGAGTAACTTAAAGACAGACTTGGAAAAGGAAATATTAATTTTCTTGATACAAATTCATAAAACGGAATGAAGTTAATACGCCAAGTTTTACAGTAGAACTAACCCAGAAAGTTGAGTTCAATGTTTTAATTCTCTTATTTTTTGGGGGGTGATGTTTTACAGGCACTTAAGTATTCATCGAAGAGTCACCCCAGTAGCGGTGATCACAGACATGAAAAAATGCGAGACGCCGCAGATCCTTCACCACCAAATAAAATGTTGCGGAGATCTGATAGTCCTGAAAACAAATATAGTGACAGCACAGGTCACAGTAAGGCCAAAAATGTGCATATTCACAGAGTTAGAGAGAGGGATGGTGGTGAGTAGCTTTTTGGTTGAAACTTTCACATGTTGGTTTTTCATGATAATTCTGTATAAAACAAAAGGTGTCAGTCATGTTTCCAGCTTGCAGACGTTACTGTATGGTTATGTCATCAGAATATTTTATTTTTATTTATGTGATTC